>NC_141051.1:16211191-16428691 GCF_041138505.1 Cibotium barometz
CTTCTTGTCATTAGAGACAACATTGGCCCTAGATTATCTGGTGGAGAGTGCTCAAATTAATGCTTAAGCAATGTGTTGATGATAAATTAAGACTTTTGAGGTTAAAGGACAAAAATTCATGTAAGTCTTTTGAGGTTAAATGACACAAATTGATGCCTATGCATGTTGATGCTACATTAAGACTTTTGAAGTTAAAGGACACAGATTCAAACTTGAGTTGATGGAAAAATTCAATAAGATTTGAATTGAAAATACAAGAAAGCCAAGAAGTAGTATCCTTTACAACCGTAAACATGCATTGCCATAACTAGTAAAGGGGCATCGACATGATATGCAGTCATCATCTCTTCCTTTAAATTTAGTAGTGCCAATTCTCCTTGGTTTTTGTCATTGCTCTTAGGGCTTGCACATTTGGGGCCAAGAAGTTGGCAAAAACATAAATTAGTGCTATTCTCATGTTCTTAGGGTTCCAACTTTTGCTAGGGATGTGGGATATTGTCATCAACCCCCATTTTAATGCAAAATTTCACACAAAGAGTGAATGATAACCTATTCATTTATCGAGGACTTGCCCTAGCATTAGTTAGAATTGTGACTTTGGTATTTATTGGTTGTAAATTGGCTTCCTTGTTGGTCCTCGTGGTGCAGAGAGGGCAAGGGTACAACTAATGGGAAAGAGATAGTGATGGTGACAAGCAGGATAATCAGCACATTAAGCAAATGATTAATTGGGGATTAAAGGGAAGTACACAAGAGTAGTGGAAAGCATACTTGTATTATGATATTTGGTCCTTTTATAGGAGAGGGCCCCTTTGACAAGATGCATACATATGCTGCCACCACATATGCTACATGTTAAACTATGCTGCTATGTCCATAAGAGGTGTCACCTACATACATCATTACTTACATAAGATCGTCTTAAGAGGTTGTTTCCACACAAAAGAACCTACATACATCCTCTTAATTTCAAAACATATAATTTATTGCATTATAGTTATAATTTAGCTCAAAATCTGCTACCTTTTTTAAATAGTAAAATTTTGAGCTTACAAGTTTTACAATCTCTGGAGAAAAACGGTTTTAGCATGAATAGTAGTGATGTGTTGGGGTCAAAGCCAGTAGTGGATGCCTGCTTGGTAGAACTTGTCGAATCTCGCTAATAGGAACTTTACTTTATGGATGCAGACTCGCGAAACCTGTTTAATGGAGTTTAAGCAAAAGTGAGGGGGGCAGAAAGGAACTCCTTTACTTGTGTAGATCTAGTGTGAAACAAGTTGGGGTCCTGTACAATAGACAAGGCTTGTTCCCACGTCTTGGGTTTTTATTCCAAGATTTTGGGATTGCAATGGTTAGGAAGAGACTCACAAGGTGTGAAAAGGGGCTGAAGAGGCATGGGAGCATGGATGGATGGATGGGGTCTCCAGACTGCCATGTTGCTTTCCTTGTGCAGAAATGCAGAGTCAATGCTGGGTTTCCCTTTTTCTCGATCATTCTTTCTTTGCTGCAAGTTCTATCCGCGCCATTCTGTGGACATGGTGAGACCCTGTGAGTAACGCGAGAGAGAGAGAGAGAGAGAGAGAGAGAGATCGGTGAGATTTTCAAGAGGGTCCATGAATATGTGAGCTTTTGTTTTTGCAGCTTTTCCCAGCTTGGTGAACGGGGATTGGCGTCCAGTTTTCAAAGAGCAGAGGGATGGGCCATTGTGACTGAGCTCAGTCCATGATTGTTCTGCTACGAGAGAGAGAGAGAGAGAGAGAGAGAGAGAGCATATTGATGCAGAAACCAGCTATGGCGGTTCTTCTAGCACTGTAGATCTTCGAAATTTGCAGAGGTCTACCTCGCTTTACTGACTTTGAAAACATCAGACGAAGGGCCTCTCCATTCTAATTTTTAATCCTAACCCCAACCCTAACATCCCGACTTACTCTTAACATTCACGTCAAACCCTAACGGGAGATGGGCAACCAGAAGAAACAGGCAGAAAAACCCTAATTCTCACCCCCTGGCAAAAGATAGGAGAAGCTCACTCTTAACCCTAATTTCAACTACTACAAGAAACAGGTCGCCCTAGTGTAACACTCACCCTAAACCTAAGCCTAATTCCTACAGAAGAGTAGCTTCCAGAGAAAGAAAGAGCCGAAGCCATTGCGATGAACTTGATTCGGCCCTAGGAGGGCTCCTTGGTGAAGGCCAGAACATGAATCCAACAGGTGAAGGAGTGCACTTTGCAAGGAAAGAGGTAATTAAGGGTGCTCGGGTTCTCCCAGAGTCTCTCAGAGATGCTGGAATGAGAGAAGGAATGTACGGCAGCAGCATGGGGAGCCCCAACTTTGTGCACAGCCCTGGGTTGGGACAGAGTCCCGCCCGTGAGTTCTGCATGGATGACAGATGGCTTATCGATCCCAAGCTCCTCTTTGTGGGCCCAAGGATTGGTGAGGGCGGGCACGGCAAAGTCTACGAGGGCAAGTGAGTTGTGTCTTTCTGCTTTAGTACTTTTGTTATGCACATCTTCTTGGCAAGCTTGAATTTTTGTCAAAATGCTGCAGTGTAGCAGGCACCCATGGCTTTTGCACTGGAGTTGCTTACACATCAGAGCTTACTCATTAGACTGGTTCTCACTGTGTGTAGTTACCCCTAGTATATTGAAAGACAGTTCAGTTGGGGCATCCTGAATTGGTTTTATGCTTCAAAGTACACACAATAATTTCCCTTTCTGTAGGGCTTAGTGACCTTTATAACTAACCCTCCTGTCATCCTTTTCCAGGTATTGTGACCAGAGTGTGGCTTTGAAGTTAGTGCAGACTGGTGGTACACCTGAAGAAGTGGCGAAGCGAGAGAACAGGTTTGCCAGGGAGGTTTCATTGCTTAGCAGGGTTCAACACAAGAATCTAGTGAAGGTATGCATCACTTCGTTATGCTGCACATGCACTTACGCATGGACACAGTTTTTGTGCTGATCTGCTCATCTGACTTGACTTGTTTGGGCAGTTCATTGGAGCATGCAAGGAGCCAACAATAATGGTTGTAGTAACAGAATTGCTCCAGGGAGGATCCTTAAGGAAATACTTGATGAGCTTGAGGCCAAAACAGTTGGATCATCGTGTGGCCATCAAGTTTGCTTTAGACATCGCTGAAGCAATGGGCTGCCTTCACAACTATGGCATCATCCATCGTGACCTAAAACCAGGCATGTTGTTTCTGCCTGGTTTCTTCTTCTTTTTTTTGTCATGCTTTCTTGTTTTAGAACATTTTTGTATCCTTGGTGGTGGTATGCCATGTGGATTTTCCATGCAAGTGCAAATGTTAGGCTTGTGGCATGCCTTTTCGTTTGTTCTTCAAGTTTTTGTAACTATGCTGTCGGCTCTCTTGTGCCTCCTGCCCGTGCTGTTTGGCCTGTCCAATTGGGTGCAAACTACCCGGACAAAGCCCATGATGCCTGGCATATGATCTTGTGCTGTCCAGCATCCTGCATGGCCTGCAAACTGGTCCACCTATGTGTCCGGCGTCCGGTACTTAGTCTAATAAGCTGTCTGGACAAAAAATCATCTCAGTCGGTTACATGCACATTAGGGCAAAGGTAACGGTGCACTTCTGTACAAGGTCATGTGGCATGGTGCACCCGAGTGTGCCTGCTGCACATGACATGGATGACGGGGTCACTGTCCAGGCCCAACAATACTAACATCTGGGCCAATTTATTAAATCAGGTCTTGGCTTCTAATACAATCTGCCCCCATTCTTACTTCACCCTTGGATTAGTAACGTGTTAAGAGCTAGTCATATCAAGATGTGTTTTGTTTGAGAGAGAGATTTGAATTTGGAGCTTACGACAGGACTCAAAAGTATGTAACCAACTGATAAGACATTGATCAAGGTAAAGCCGTTTTTTGATTGAATGCAGATAACCTTTTACTGACAGCTGACCAGAAGACAGTAAAACTTGTTGATTTTGGATTGGCAAGAGAGGAGACATTGACGGAGATGATGACAGCAGAGACAGGAACCTACAGGTGGATGGCCCCCGAGGTATGCAGCATGCAGCCTTTGAAAACATGCTCTTCTGAATAGCATTTTACGGGTATCTGAGCACACACTGTTATTATTTTGCTTATGATGCAGCTGTACAGCACTGTCACGCTAAGAAACGGCGAAAAAAAGCATTATAATCACAAGGTGGACGTGTATAGTTTCTCAATTGTTCTGTGGGAGCTCCTCACGAATCGTATGCCCTTTGAGGGCATGTCCAATTTGCAGGCAGCTTACGCAGCAGCTTTTAAGGTATGCTACTCGAACCTCAAAGAAGAAGAATTACTTCTTGTCAGATTATTATTTGACTTGCATCTTTTCAGGGAACACGACCAAGCCTTTCTGAAAACTTGAACCTTCCAGACGAGCTGATATTCATCCTGCAGTCTTGCTGGGCTGAGGACCCAAATGTCCGGCCAAACTTTGCTCAGGTGGTACGTATGTTGAATGCTTTCTTGTCAACTCTCCCAGCACCAGAGCAGTCTGCTCCCCAGATGCAGATGGTCTCAAAAAGTATGCCGGTCCCAAAAGAGATGTCAAGCAGCAGCTCCACTAGAGAAAAGCGACAAGACGGGGTTGTCGATGACAGCAACCCTGATGCCTCGGGCAAGTCCAGAGGTGGCTTCTTTGAATGCTTCGGTTATTGTATGTAGCAACTTGCCAAAATGTGACTTGTACTTGCCAATGGTGGGCGCCATTGCACAGTACCATGATTGCTTGCATACTATGCAGATCTATCAGTGATGATGTATGGCATCAGCCTTTTTGACCCTGCACGGTATACATTACATGGAAAAATGGACCCACCTGTAGTTGTACCTTCCTTTCCACAGGCAGCTATCATCCTGGCCATTGAGATATCAGCCCTCATTTTTGCTGTTGTAGTTGCAAATCAACGACTGTTTGCATCATTGGAGCTCAATAGATTCCTGTTGTATACTAGACATTTGTGTGTATCTGTTGGTTGTGGGCAACTCCTGTCTCTTAACTTTAAAGGTTACGAAACTAGACATTTGTGTGTATCTGCAACTCCTGTCTCTTAACCTTAAAGGTTACGAAACTTCTCCTGTTACCAATTCAGTAAAAAACATTAACATAAAAAGCATCATTCTGTTCAGCATTGACATTAAGTTCTAGGAGTCTGGCATGAAGTTGGTGAAGTTCTGTGGCAATTACAACCCATATTGTTATATCTTGTTGAGGACATGTATTTTTTAGCATCAAGAGTATTTGGTATAACATGGGAGTGTTTTTTACATGTGCGTGCTGTCTAACCTTAGTTGTTTTCAGCTACTCTCAAGGTGTCGGTTGTGGGTGTTAACACATAATTAGCCATGAACTTTCGTTTAATTTTCATGTTATTGATTTTGGACCTGTAATCGTGGGAAGCTTTCTGTGGAACTTACTAAGGTTCAACGAAGTCAGTTGTTAGGGGGGGGGGGGGGGATTCTATCATGTCAGGGTAAACATCAAAATGTTGAAATCTATGTTTTGAAGCTTTCTGTGGGCTTTCCACTTAAAGCAGTTTGTGAACTCCAGGTTAGCAAGTACATACATTCGGTTGATGACTTGCTTCCCTCGTGCATCCGTTCACAAGGGCACCATTGACATCCACATTGTATGGTAGTGTTCATGGATCAAATGGTGGGATGACTCTCCTTGGGGGTGGCTTAAAATGAGCAGATCAAGAACCCATTTCACGCTTGTAGTTTGAATCTTCCTCTTCCTCTTTCTCTTCATCCTACATACATATGCAAACAAGAGTAAGGTAAGTATAAAACAATAAAAGACAATTACATATAGAGAAGAGAAGGACTTACTAGCTTCTTACCTCGTTTGCTTGAGTCCCCAAAACTGACTCGTTCAAGTGTACACCTAACGTACGTATCCAAGCCCACAAATGCAGATGGGGCACTCTATATCCATAATCGTACTTAGGGAGGTTGTTGGGTCATGCCCAACAACTTGCCTTTGCAAATTTTTTTAATGGGGATGGCTCAAAATGAGCAAATCAAGAACCCCCCCCCCCTCCCCCCCCCCCTCCCCCCCCCGGTTGTTAGGGAGATGAATCAGGAGACCTAGTGGTGCTGCTGTTGCCAAAGCAAAAGCACCCTCCCCTAGACTCCCTATGATGTCTGGTGAAGATGGATGTGAGGGAGTAGGGGTGGGTCTAGTCGACGTTGGCAGTGTAGGCTCATCACAACCATACCATGATATGGACCTGCACCACTCAGACTTGCACCTATCAAAGGAGTGGACTGTCCCCATGGAGACAACTAGCCATATGGGGTATATTACCCATATGGAGACAATTTCCCTGATGGTATGTTGGCTTGCATATAAGATTAAATGAATTGACTTACAAAATGCATAAAGGATAAATTCTATGTATGTGAAAAGGGATGTCAAACCATACGTGTGTCTGTGAGAACTGAGTCCATGCATGCTGTCCATATCATTGGTTGATGATATTGTGACCAGGTTCGTGACATCTGGGTCTCTTGCTGCGCAGATGGATTGATCGACATCGCGTATACATATAACCCCAACCCAAATATATGCATAAGAGTCAATTGCTCAAAGCATAAAACATTCATAAATAGATATTCATAAAGACTTTATGCATGGAGCTTATGCATAGAGCCAACGCATAGAGCCTTATGCATAAAGCTCTATGCATAGAGCCTATGCATAAAGCTATGCATAGATCCTACACATACAGCCCATGCATAGACTCTATGGATAAAGCATGGGCATAGAGCCTAGCATAGAGACTACGCATAGATCTCTATGCATAGATTCTATGATAGAGCCCATGCATAGGTCCTATGCATAAAGAATGGAAATAGAGCCTACACATGGAGCCTATGCATAGAGCCTACGCATAAAGCCTACGCATAGTGCCCTTGCATAGAGCCTACGCATAGAGACTATGCATAGAGCCTAAACTAAACCTAAACCCGGCACCCAAGGTGCAATAAAGGTAGAACTTGCATGGAGCTCTATGCATAGAGCCTATGCATAGAGCCTAAACTAAACCTAAACCCGACACCAAAGGGTGCAATAAAGGTAGAACTTGCATAAGTAATTAGGTAAGTGTCACAAGTCTTCTTAGGTAATATCCAATCATTATGTTCTCCTAAATAGAAAATATCTCTTGTTTTATATACTCTCCTTGTAGATATTTTGACATATGAGTTCTTATGTTATGTTGTAGGCTTCTCAAGGAGATTCTTTCCCCTCAAAATCTATTTCTGGACTCACGAGATGGCTCTCGTAAATTTATCTATTCTAGGTATGGATTATAGAAAAATATACCATATCCCAATGATTGCATGCTATTTAGAGGGGTTAATAAATATGCAACACAATGTCTACAATGTGGAGAGAGCTGATGTAGAGATGATTTGCAAGGAGACAAAATTCCTCAAAAGGTGTTGAGACACTTCCCTATCATGCCTCGCATTCACCAACACATGTTTAAATATAAGGGAGTTGTAGAACTCATGACATGGCATGCAACTCGTCGCTCAATCGATGGCATCATCAGGGTTGTTAGCTAATTCACCAGCGTGGTAACATGTGGAGCATCAACGGCCCTAGAGTTTAAAGATGAGACCCGTCACTTACCTCTTGGCTTGGGAATGGGGATGGTGTTAACCCATTTGGATTCAAGTCCACATCATAGTCTACTTGGCCTATTGTATTGGTGAATTACAACCTCCCTCCATGGGTGGCAATCAAGAAAGGCCATATCATGCTTATTCTCCTTGTACACCAGGCAAGTAAAGGTGGCGAACTTGGAGGTGTATCTCAAGCCTTTTCCTAGAGTACTTATGCCTGATGAACATGTGTGTAGTGATGGTTTGTATGCCTATGGAATAATTATTTACTAGGTATATATCTAGCATCAAATGTCCTAGTTGGGCCATGTGGTGTCCTTGGCAGGGCTTCCAACTGGCCGAATTATGAAAATTGGTGGGTTAGAAGGTTCATTAATGATTGAATCGGTCTTGACTAATTGTTAACCCATTTCTAGGGTTAAAAATATCTACTTCCATTATCTTACATCAAGGGGTCAAGGGAGATACACAAAAAGGTCATGCATTTAAGATATGAAGCAATGATGTCCAAATCTACAACTTGGACGGGCGCCCGTAATGGTCAGATGTAATACTTATGGTGATTTTCGCTTCAAGAGCATGTGGTAGCAAGTTAGCATAAAGTCCCAAGTGATGTATTTTATGGATATATTATGAAAGTAGTCATTGTTGTAATAGCATTAGGCCTCTTATAAGCCTAGGTCGGCTACAGTTTAAGTGTGTGAATATTTATGGCCATGTATATAAGTGAATATCTCTCATAATATAGAGAACTCTCCCATTGTGTAATAGAGTCTTGCTCTTGCTTCTCTCTCTCTAATCCATGCTAGTGAGTGTGTGTGAGTGAAGTGAGGTGAGAGGAAGGATGAGTACATGTAGTGCAACGCGGAGGTGTGACAATGCTCATGGGAGGCGCGGTGGAAGTTGTGGAGCTTTGAGACCTCAAGGGTTACGAGCTCAGCTAATGGAAAGATCCCCATGACAGTTGCGGTCCACTAGGTAATCTTCTTGTTGGATGTGGTACGACGAGGGTTTGGATGAGCAACAACATTGTTGGCGCCGCCTGCTCTGAGGAGCCATCCCTTGGCTTTTCATTGTTTGCTCTCTAATCTACGCAAACCCATTTTCCATTGTCTTGATTAGTGGTTTCCCATGAAAAAGATATGGTTAATATGTAGATTTGTGTGTGATTTTGTGAGAAATAGCTCTCTTTTTTATTTTTTGAAAGAATGATCTAGTTTTTAGTGTTTGTTAAGTGTGCACATAGAGTGTGTTAGGTTAAGTTTGCATCCATTGCATCAAACAATGTAATGGATTGTAATTTTATGATTTTTAGCTCTTTAGAGTTAAACATAGAGCCTAGAAGCATTATTTTTTTGCTTGATTTATGTGTTTTTTGTTTGATTTGTATGCATTAAAGTGTTAGCAAGTATTAGGGATAGCTTAATCATTTAAAAATTTCTTAAAAACATAAAAAAATTCTTGAAATCAATTAATCTTCCTTAATTGACTGGTATTTATCATTAAGGGGTGATTGATCCAGTTCAAGAGGTAAAAAAACTAGAAAATGTGTTTTTTTGGGGCGAAATTTGATTATGTAGTAAGAGATCAAAATTAGTGTTCTTGAGTGTTTTGAGAGTATCTAGATGCATCAAAACACTTAACTACATCAATTAGAGGAATTTCACTCTCATTTGTTTAATTTTTCATAAAGATAAGAGACTAAAATTAAGAGTTTAATTCATCTCTAATTATAGACTAATTTACACATTAGTTGATGCATATAGGTTTACAATTTCATGCCCTATCCAATAATGTACTCAATGGTGTAAAGTAATTAGTGATTAGTGGGGTTAATTAGTCGTGAAACCTTGACTTTCATGTCGTGAAACAAGTTTGGTCCGTGAAAAAAAAAAATTCATGAAATACTCGTTTCTTCACGTTTTCGTGAAACACGTCTGCATCGTGAAAAAAAACCAAAAAAAATCCGTGAAATAGCCATTTCACGTTTTCGTGAAACCCTACCCTGACTTTCATGTCGTGAAACAGGTCCATGTGAAAAAAAAATCCGTGATACCAAGTTGCACGCGTGAGATGTGTTTCACGGCGTGAGATACCCTTTGTTTCACATCATGAAAAAGGTTCGTGAAGCCAAATTTTTTTTAACGCATGAGATCCATTTCATGACGTGAAAGGGTCCTATACTTTCACGGTGTGAAAAGGGTCCGGGGGAAATATATATATATATATATATATATATATATATATATAGAAAATAGCCCTATTTGGAGGCTCATACCTCCTAAACCGTGAGGCCGATGAGAACGCGCTCTAGTGCTCAGGAAGCAAGCTTTTGCCTCTAAGTAGAAGCCTCAAAATTTGACCCAAAAATCGAGGTAAAAAATGGGCCTTAAAGCACTAAAAATTGCCCAGAAAAGACCGCGCACTATATTTGATCTACTTTTTGAGTGTCTAAACGATAAAATCTCAAAAAAATCAGAGACAAAGTTGTAGTACTCCAAAATAGTACAACTCTATCATATAACATTTTTCCAAATTCCTTTTGGAACACATTAAAAAACGGGTTGTGAAACAGGAAAAATCTTTCTGGAAAAAATTCCATCTTGGGACAGTGACGAAAAATAGGTTTTGAGACCTCCTCTTCCATCTAGAATGCTACTGGCATGCACTTTTTTTTGGAAAAGTTCACATCCTAAGAGGGCATTCACATGCACTTTGGAGACCTCGACTTCCATGTGGGACACCAGTGCTGCACACGTTTCACAAAAATATCTCAGAGGTTCATGTACGCTTAGCGCCTAAGAAATTTTAGGCAAACGAACCCTCATTTAACCCAAAGAAGGGTGCGTAAGGCCTCGTAAGGCTGTAAGAAAACCTAAAAAGCATGAAAAAAAAAATCATGTGTGCTTGCTTATCAGGGATCAATTAGCAACGTTAAGATATGGCAATGCTAAATGTATTAAATGGACCGCCACTCTTATTGCACCACCCAATGGTTGAAATCTTTGAGCCATTGAGATCCATGCCCAAATGCACCTCCCAATACCATTTTCCATGCTGACAATAAGCATGTCATCAGGTTTTACACCCCCTGTCACATCAATCCCTCTAGGATTTGGTCCCTTGCCTAGCAATACAGCAAGACTAAACCTTTCAAAATGCTAGGTATCAACCCTTTGTAACTCCTAAATGCCCAAACCTTGGACATATTGACTAATCTAGGAAGGGGGTTTACCCAAGGACTAAATGAGGTCCTAAACCGCAAGAGCACGCACACATGGCCTCAGTGACTCATCCAAAAACACGACCATACAAATCTCCAAAATCATGGGCAAGTATGATGGAACGACGAATCTTCTTCAATTCGTGCAAATGTTTGAACAAAGATGTGGAGCCTTTGGAAATCCAAACTGCCCCACCAAGGTACATGCATTGAACCTTTGCTTAGTGGGTAAATTTAGTCGATGGTTCATCACATTGATGCCTACGATTAAGAAAAATTTTAGGACCTTGAAAACAATCTTTACCCCACAACTTTTCAAGACAATGTGATCGGTGGAGTGTGGCAAGAGAGCTATATTTGATTGAACGAAAACAAAACGAAACCATTAGAGATTTTATCCTTCGGATAAAAATTTTGGACTCACGATGTGAACCATGGGATAAACTAAACAATGTTCAATTGAAGAGAAGTTTCATGATGGGAATAAAGAAAAATAGTTTACACAACTTGATCATTGTATCCCATCCAGAAACATTCAATCAATGTTGTAAAGAAGAAATATGTTTAGATGACAACATGATGGAGGATGATCATGATATGAGATGTTCCTCATCTAAACTAATTGAAGCAAAGGCTAAAGAAAAATTGATCTCAGAACTGTCATTTCCTAAAGTCTACACATGCTTGCTTCAAATCCTGGACCAAAATGTTAGAGAGAGGATGATCTCCCTCAAAACCAAACATCCTTAATACCTCTCAAAGTGATGGGCGAAATGCCTTGTGTTCATTGCCATCATTACGTCCATCCCAATCCCTAATGTGCGTACCCTAGGCTTATCCTTCTATACTGCATACATTGCAAAGCCTTTGGTCACGACACAACCCAATGTCCTAATTCCCCTATAGTTGCATCAATACTACAACCGTCCTTGCCTTAAATAGAAATAGTTTAAAGGGTTGAAATTGCTTAGAAAAAACAGTTAAGCAAACACTGCAGTGCTTCTATTGTCATGGATCGCACAAAGTGGCAGATTGTATAGTTGGAATACTTCCATGCCCACAGTCACTAACACTTTGCAACCCATATGTGAACAATGTGGCATCGATCACATATTCCAAGATTTTCCAAGGCAAGTTGCTTCAATGCAACCTGTCTCGTAAAATACAACTCTTAACATCTTGAGTGTGCAAAATGGGCAATTGTCCACGGTGCCCTTGAATGTGCTTACATGCTTTCAAGCCAAGGCACGTGAAATAGTAAAAAATAATGCCAAAGAACACACTTAGAAATGGGTAGAAGAGCATGTTTTAGAATAGAAACCAAAAACAGAAGCAAAACCTTCTAAACCCAAGAAAAACAAGGGCCAACAAACTGTCGAAACCAAGGTTAAAATAAAGAACAAGAGAAATGAGCCTGTGGAGGACCAAACCCCAAAAGAGCCAAAAACTCCACATGATGCGAATGCATCCACCTCAAAGGCTATCCCTCAAACCACAAAACCCACATGTGCGACATATGATACAAAAGCCTGAAAGAAAGTACGTTCTCGTCGCATGGACAAACATAATGAGATCGAAAGAAAGTTAGAAGATGAAACAAGTTCTAGTACGTCACTTAGTGAGGATGAAACAAGTTTTGACTCGTCACTTAGTACACCTCATAGACCAATCAAGAAACTAGAACCCGCCCAACCATCTCAAATGGAAAATCATGATCACATGACATATGCGGAACGTAAAAAGCAAGCTCAGGAGAACATGCTTAGCATTGTTGAGTGTCACATACAAGATCATCGGTTGTAATTGAACCTCATAATGTCAAACCTAAACAAGCAACTAGAAAACTGAAGGAGTATCGCCTCTCCTTTAAAGAGGAAGACATACTCCCTACAGAAATGAACTCATCACACCAAGAAAAGTCATTCAAGGAAGATTGCAAGAATGATGTAGTTAAAAAAGCACGGAGGAATTTGATGAATCCCTTACAAAGTTATCAAATCCTCATTTGGAGGAATGCTCGTCTCTCGCAGAGCGGTGAGGCTAGCATAGCTTCAACCCTTGCACCTTTAAAGGCTCACCATGAGTTATACCAAGATATCAAGAGCTACATAGAAGGCTATTACAAGAATTTAAAATTTCCAAATAGACCTCACTTACAATGGTTAGTGGAACCTGTACACATTGGGAACTCTTGAAAAAGAATTTAAAAATTTCCAAATAGACCTCACTTACAATTGTCAATGGAACCAGGGTACCATTGTACACATTAGGAACTCTTGAAAAAGTTGAGAGGCAAGAAGAGGATGGAAGTGAATGGGAATATGAAACCGTAACAAGAACTAAAAGTGAAACTTCCATGATTCTTATTAAGGAATTCTATCAAGGTACGATTAGATTTCCCTATATGCAATGATGTTAAGAGCAAACGCACATTGATTAGCCCTCAATCTGGTCATAACATCATGTGAATAGACACTTGGGTTTCATTAGGATAACCTAGAATCATCCCTAAAGACAATGGTCTTGTAAGAGGTGCCAATGGGCAAAACATTGAAGTTCCAGGTTGCTTTAGCTATGCTACTTAAACAATTGGTGGAAATGTGGAATTTAGATTCATGTTACCCCAGATGTCCTCTGCAGTGGTTGCCCTCTCCCGTTCGCAATGTAGCTCTAAGGTGGTCAATCTCCGCTCTCACCCCTATCAACTCCTAAGTGAGTCTCTCACTGGGTAGGTGTGGGACCCTACGTGACACAATTAACCATGCCACTCATTTTAAAAATATAGAAAAGTACATATAAACATGTAAACAAATGACTGAAAAAACTTAAGAAGTAATAAATGTGTAAATAGCTCAACAACTGTCATCGGTATCGATCTTGAGAACAAGCGCACCACGTTGGATGCTCTTTGTGGTACTTCAAATACCCACCTGGGTGCCAAGAGCCTCGATTGTCGACAAAGGTACAAACATAGGATCTGTGTTACATGAAGGGTTGGTGGAGGTCGCCTACCCTGGTCCTGGAGATGGCCTTGGCTAGCATCGCCACACTGGTAATCCACCTCCTCCCTTAAGACAAGCTCTACATATAATTGCTTTGCAAAGTATATGGGAATCCCATATGCGGCAACATATCGACTATAGATATGTGCCACCCCATAAGAGGATGCGAACACCATGGAATAGTAAGGGGCTTACCCACCCCAAGCCGCATCATCCCAACTATCAAGGAAAAGGTCTAAGTAGGCTGCATCCCTAATCAGACCAAGATGATAGACTTGACGATATGTCAAGCCATGTGACACAAGACAGTGTGATGGTGGGCTATCCACTCATCTACATAAACAATATCGTGAAGGCTATGAAGGGACGATAGCATCGCCTCCAAGTCTGACACGATATGTAATGTAGACGGTGTGTCTCTAGCAGTCCTACGGATAGCCGCTAACTTGCAATCTATCTCTGCGAGCGATGAGGTCTACAATAGACGAGCGGCCCTCCTCATGTGACTCCATGCTAGAACCTAAGCCTAACACAAACGGGCAGGTCAATGTGAAAGGCCCAATGCTTAGTGCTAAGTAGCACTAATGAAGCTATAAAAAAGCAATACTAATGAGCCCACTAATTGTTAATCCAATTAAAGAGAGCAAGGAGAGTGAAAATGACATCTGAGAATGAGGTGAGAAAAAAAACTTTCCGGTTTTATAACCTCGATCGAGGTTCGATGGCATGCATTTTAGGGTTTGCAAGATGTACGCTCCGGATGTACACGTAATTTTAGGGTTAGTGAGACAAACGACCAAGATATGGATTTGATTTTGTAAGATCCCTGTCCCCACCGCGCAACAATTTCAAGGGTGCTAGTCGCAGAAGTAGCACTTCTTGCGCGGGGCAGGGTCCCACACTCGGGGCCTCGCCCACGAATATCCGGACAAGAGACTAATCCATTGGTTTTTCCAAACCCGGAAAAAACTTCCTTTGCCCGGAAAGCACGGGCGATTCCACCAGGATAACTTTTTCCTAACGTAGTCAAAAGCCATAACTAACTGAGCTCATCTGACCGAACCGGGAAGACTGTACTTGGATCATAGAGACCAACGCTTTTTTCCTCATTGAGAGGCACATTCGTTGATTATTTTTCGTAGAACAATTTTTGTCTAGGATTTACTTCATCTATCGAACTAAACAGAAATTGAGTCTCGATTTACGGATCCATTAGTCCAGCCTAACCCCATCCAGTCCCATGGGTTAGCCAACCACTGTAGTGATGGGATCCAATTAGGAATTTGGTTAGGTTTTGTCCGAGGTACCAGAGGGAAAAGAGTTCCCAGGCCCCCTAGCCGGATTTTCAAGCAAATTTAACTCCAGTCACACCACTTACACACCCAATATGAAATTGCCTTTTTCCTAGATTCAAATGTATTTAATTCAGTCATTTAATGGAAAAACATAGCATTACTGATCATAAAATTCCAAGTATCCGATTGAATCTTAATTTCCAATCATTCCTTCATCGGAGTATCTATGACATTATTGGCAACTAGAACGCTCACCACCTGTTCACTCAGGGGCCTTTTCGATAGTTCCTAGCTCATAGTACCCGGCAGATAATCACTTATAAAAATCAAGATGGAATCCTCGTTGAAGATCAGCAAGATCAACCAACAGATCCATATAAGAGAGCTATGGACTCATCAGTTGAGGACCAGCAAGGTTAATCAACCAGATCCATACTCGATTTCAGAAAACAACTCTTACTCCTTGTTCCAATATCTTCCACGACGCACGTGTGGGTATCTTCGGCGACCCCCAGAGCCCGAGCACCGTATGGTCAACACCCTCTAGGATCCTTCGCAGGTCACCTAGCACTTCACTCATAGGCCGCTTCCTTGGTCCCTCATCCACCGTACCGGAAGCTCACCATTTAAATCGAACCGAGGCTGGTCAAGACCTCGGCCGACCTTGCTACACGAGACGTCCCCCATTGACTTTCCGTTCAGCAGTTGCAACTTTATCAGTTAGGTCTCCACGACCTTAATCAAAAGATGGTCAAAATGCTTCCCCAGCATTCTTGATATAAAACAATCATTTACAAACAGGTCACAAATACAGTTTCTATATTGAACTCTCGTCTTTCTACATTATCCCTCATCAGTCCACATTACTTATTCCACATTCCATTCATATATGTACTCATTCTCATCCAATCACATCATTTTCCATCTCATCACCTCAGATTCATTCACATCACATATCATATATTCACATCCCAATTCACATGTATGTTATCACATCTCATCCATTCACTTATATCGACGACACATCATTTCACATACACATTCACATTCATTATTCTACATACACATCCACATTCGTACATCCACATCATACATCTAATTTCACATCCCAATTCACATGTATGTTATCACATCTCATCCATTCACTTATATCGACGACACATCATTTCACATACACATTCGCATTCATTATTCTACATACACATCCACATTCGTACATCCACATCATACATCTAATTTCACATCCGCATTCATACATACACATCCATATCCACATCCATACATCCACATCCACATTCATACATCCATATCCACATCCACATCCATACATCCATTTCCACATCCACATCCACATCTACATCCATACATCCACATCCACATCTACATCCATACATCCATTTTCACATCCTCATTCATACATCCACATCCATACATCAACATCCACATTGATACATTCATATCCACATCCACATCTATACATCCATTTCCACATCCACATCTACATACATACATCCACATCCACATCTACATCCATACATCCATTTTTACATCCTCATTCATACATCCACATCCACATATATACATCCATACATCCACATCCATATCCACATCCACATCCACATTCACATCCATACATCCACATCTACATCCATACATCCATTTTCACATCCACATCCACATCCACATCTACATCCACATCTACATCCATACATCCATTTTCACATCCTCATTCATACATCCACATCCACATACATACATCCATACATCCACATCCACATCCGCATCCACATCCATACATCCACATCTACATCTACATCCATACATCCATTTTCACATCCACATTCATACATCCACATCCACATACATACATCCACATCCGCATCTACATCCATACGTCCACATCCACATCGACATTCATATTCATATATCTATATCCACATTCCACATTCATACATCCATATCCACATTCACATTCATATATCCACATCCACATCTACATTCACATCCATACACCCATTTCCACATTCCACATTCATACATCCATATTCACGTTCACATACATACATCCATTTACATCTATCTGATTCCTATCACATCTTATCACATCTATTTATAGAATGTAGGAGAATTCTAATTTTTTGATATAAAGATTCTTTACGCATCTAATTAGGCATAAAGACAACTTTAGTAGGAGTAACACTTTTATAAAAATCCTTTTATGCACCTATTTAGGCATAAGTCCAATTTTAAGGAACATAACACTTTCGAATTAAAAATAAACCTTTTATGCATTTTACTATGCATAAATTCCATTTTAATGAGAATAACACTTTCAAAATAAAAATAAATCTTTTATGCATCTAACTATGCATAAATTTAATTTCAATGAAAATAATTTCAGAATAGTCCAATAGAAAGCACTTTGTATGTTAAGCATGTGGATGATGTACATCTAATCATTGCTCTCTATGTCGATGACATGCTGCTCATAGAACCAAATGAGAGTCATATTTGTGATTTTAAGGCAGATTTCAATGCCTCTTTTGAGATGTCAGATTTGGGGTATTTGAATCATTATTTGGGAATACAATTTAAGCAGTGTGATGGAGGTGTTGCTTTGTGTCAGACAAAGTATATTGAGACATTGTTGCGGAGATTTGGCCTTGAAGACTGCAAGCCTATTGCTACTCCAATGGAGACAGGTTTGAAGTTGAGTCTTCATGATGCTGGAGATCACTTTGATGTCACACTCTATCAGACAGCTGTTGGTTGCCTCATTTATGTATGCATTACGAGGCCGGACATTCAGTTTGCAGTCTCACAGGTGAGCAGGTTTATGCATAGCCCAGGGTCTCACAGCATTGGAAAATTACATTAATACCATAAAATACATGCATTTGGCTACTCTGGATTACCATAAATTCTTGATGCTAATGTCAACAGTTAAATGCATCTTTCACTACTTGAGTGGCACCATACATCTTGGGTTGTTTTATCCCAAGGGGGGATCGTTGCCGCCAGATTTACATGCTTTTTCGGACTCAGATTGGGCTGGTTGCTATGACACAAGAGTGTCCACAAGTGGTTTTTGTTTCATGCTTGGTAGCCCATGCATATCTTGGTTGAGCAAGAAGCAACCTACTATGGCCACTTCTTTGTGAAGCTGAGTACAGGGCAGCTTTCATAGCTACGGTTGAGTGTGTGTGGCTCAGACGGCTTATGGCTGACTTGGGTGTTGGACAGGAGTCTTCCACCTCTATCTACAACACTGACAGTCAGAGCGCATTGGCAGTTGTGAGAAACCCAGTTTTTCATGCTCGCACAAAGCACATTGTCACTATGTCAGGGAGAGACTCTCAGCAAGAGAGATTAGCTTGGCCTATGTGCCAACACAGGACAACCTCGTCGATCTTTTCACAAAGGTGGTTCCTCGTGTGAGAAGTTCGAAGCTTTCTGCAAAGCTTTGGGCTTGCTCCCCCTTGTGGACTGATTTACTTTGGGCATGGCACTTCCCTATACATAAGTGCCAGCTCTCGTTCACACCATCACTCCCAGGGGGGATTTGTTGCCATATATATAGGCAGTGATGTGTGTGAACACACGTAGGACCGTCGGGGCACTTTTTCCCTCTTTAGGAGGTTTTTTCCCCCAGCTTGTATATACGCCCATCATTCTAGGGCTAACTTATCTTTTGTACATTGAGACAATCTAATACATTGTGTGTTGTGTGCATTCTTGCTTCTTCTTCTCCAAGCTTTGTGTGCCTTCCTGCAACCCTAATTCCAACAGCAAAGCCACCAGCTGATACACCCAGTACAGACTGGAGAACTTCCAGACATTTGAGGAGCTGAAGAAGGATTTCTTGAAGAGATTGAGGAAAGACAAAACCATAACAGAAGTGCTAGAAAAGCTGTAGAGGATGACATAGAAAAAGAGGACAACAGAAGACTACACGGTCAAATTTAGAGTAATGCTGATGTGCCCAACTCGGTCCTGCTCCTAGCAACACTAAGGCAATGGTTTGTGCAAGGACTGAGGAAGAAGCTCCAGATGGCAATAGCCTCATATGACCTGGAAGCCCTAACCTTCAAACAAGTGGTGGCCGGATTCCCCAGAGTTGAAGGAGTACTGAACCAATCAAACAAAGATTCTAAAAAGAAAAAGAAGGATAAGAGGAAGAAACATTGAAATTTGATTCTAGAGAGTAGGAGTCGGATTGTAAGGTTCCCCCCTTCCAAAATAGGGGAGACACTTAAGATAGTCTATTAAGTCTTAACTTGGAGAAAATTTCCTGCTCGCATCGACACCTTGACTATGCAAAGATTCAAGGATACGATTTGTAGGTAAGGCCTAATCCTATCTCACAGGGCGAGCGTGGTCTCTTAAAAATCAAATCACCCATAGGGTAATTAATCATAATTTAGGCAACTACTAATCTTGATTCCTAGAGACAACGCTTTTTTCCTCATCCACGCAAGGCACAGCCACTGGCCTAGTCTTCTAGAATAGAGTTGCTCGAGAACTTATTTACCTAGCGTAGGGATTTCCCTTAATCTGTTGGAAAGCTACCCGCTTAATTGGGTCCACCTGTCCGTAGGATGGAATGCCGTCGGGACATTCCATCCTCCCACTTTTCTTCCTACTCACATGCCAATTTGTTTTCTAATTGATCCTACCACACTGTTTGACATAAATAAACATGTTCCTTAATTAAGGCCCTTTCACAAGGCTCGTTAAAACAACCTCTTTCCACAATATAATAATGCTAAAGACAAGATTTATAGAAAAAAAAAATATACAAGAATCAATTCCATACAAGCCAAACCGACTCTCTTATTCTTTTCCTTTATACTGCCGATGATCTAGAATTCAGCCTTCCAACCTTTACATGCTGGGCAAAATCCTACGAGACCATACACCTCGTCCTCATCGGCCGTTGGTGTGAGGACTCAAGCCGGCCTGTCGCCACCTCAGGCTCTGTCGCTCGATCCTCCCGCCCCTTAGAGGGATGTCTACGTGCTAGGATGGGCTTATTCATTGCACTAGCCTGGGCCCTTAGAACTAGATAGCATCACAATCACTCACCTCAATTGGCAAACCTCATTCTCCCCATGGTATGAGGGATACCATGGGTCGATCTCAGGCTTTGCTAACGACGCCACCTGGCTACATAAGCACGGAAACAGAGTTAGCGTCGAAGCCACAAGAGAAAAAAAAATACCTGTACTCTTTCTCTTAAAGATAGCAATTTCAATACAAACCATTGATTACAAAATATAACATCACTTCAAATAGTAATAACTTTATAGAATTTCTAACATTTTTCAATGGAAAAATTCACATCTTCTTTCTTGATTTATCAATATTAATATTAGAGAATAATTGATTACAAAATATAACATCACTTCAAATAGTAATAACTTCATAGAATTTCTAACATTTTTCAATGAAAAAATTCACATCTTCTTTCTTGATTTATTGATATTAATATTAAATAATAATTTAAATCTTCTTTTAAATGATAACCAAGCTAACCTGACCACCGTTTCCTTATGGAGCTTACAATGGGAGGGCTGGAATCGCGCATCATTAGGAGCATTTTCTCTAATCTCATTGTTGTGTGTTTCTCCTGAAGGTGACATTTTGTCGTTTCTAGTATGGGGTCATATTAACTTGTAGTGCTCAATGCTTCAATCACAATGCTTCAATCGGATCTCAATTCCGAGATCGTTTGCTCACTCTATGAGCAAAAAACCGCCGTGTGTGAACCTCCTCCTAAGCTCAGAAAAATCTTGCTAAAGTCTACGCAAATTTGGGGAGAGGGAGAGAGAGAGGGAGAGGGAGAGAGAGAGAGGAGTTAAGGACACCCTCTCTCACAGGGTGGGGTGATTGGAGATCCTCTCTCAGATTTTGACTTATTGCTTGCAGGGTGATGCAAAAGCATGGCTACATATGTTTGTGACTACACACAGGAATGCTCATCAACAGGATCCTGAGTACCGTGTAGCTAGAGCTGCATTTTTGGCACAGTTTGCCCGTGTAAGAAGTCCGAATGATGTGTGGAAGGAGTTGTGTAAAATTCAGTAGAAGGATGGTCAAGATGTGGATCAGTATATCTAATAGAGTTTGGTAGACTATGGAGTCTATGGTGTGAGGCTTTGATTCCTAAGGGCCCCCGCAGATGATAAAGGGAGACCTGTTTGTGGCTGGTCTGGAGCCTACTACCCTCCGTCTGAAGGTGGAGCTGAAGAATCTGGATAGCTTTGAGGAGGCTGTCAGAGTTGCTTGTGAGGAGTGGAAGGTGAAGCGTCTGAGGTGGATGGAAATATAGGAAGAGCCAAAGAAGTTTGTGAAGATGCCAGAGATTGAGAGTGTGAGAAAAAGTCATTTTGCATTCTTCCACGACAGTCATTTTCCCTTACAAGCTCAAAATTTAGATGAGATATGTTTTATATTTAAGATGTCAACAATAAGACCAGGCTCAGGGGTGGACATTGTGGATCGAATGGATGGTGATGGTGATGGTGATTTGCAACACTCATAGGTTTTCTTTAATCATGTTCATAGAATTGAGGGATGGCATATGATGGCCATGCACATGTGTATGACCCCTTGCAGTTTCATTTTTAGCAGCCTTCACTGATGAATAATTTCCTTGCACACTTCTCTCACATTTAATTTTATTTTCAATGTCCAAATAGTTCCCTTGCACACTTCTCTCATATTTTAATTTTATTTTTAGTATCCAAGAGTTGTTAACAATTGCCACATGTGAGTTCAAGGAAGAAGATGAAGAGGCACAAGTCTTATTCTGGGAGAATCTAAATTTAATTATGATTGAGCAACAAGGGAAGCCAGTAAATATTTATGGATTGGCTGATGAGGTAGGAGCCAATTGGAATGCTATTCATAGGGTTTACAACAATGGCGAAAAGATGGTTAGAAAAGAACGCCAATGCCTTTTTCATTGGAGAGATAGCCTTAATGTTCATACCAATAAATATATTTTCTCACAGTATAGAGAGGTGTGTTGAGAGATTTGATAGCCCAAGCTCATCTACATATTCATCCATGGCAGTACATCATGAGCTTGAGAGGGGTTGTTTTGAGATTCAAGCTCGATGTCAGCTTATGCCAGTTGCACTATGTGTTGGCATGTTAGGCAGCAGCATGTGTGAGACATAAATGACCGCGTCGTCTAGCTGGTCATAGTTGTGTGGACATTAGCTAGGGTTAGCTGTGTGTGGACAGTAGCTAGGGTTAGCTGTGTGTGGACACAACAAAAGTAGTGTGTTGTAGCTTTTGGATTATGGCTTTATGCATTGTGTGAGATGGGATATTGCTTCCCTCAATGATTAGGGTTTGACTAATACATTAGGGTTTTCTCCTGTGTGTGTGTGTCTCCTCTCCCTCTATATGTTTTTCATCATGGTATCAGAGCTTGGTGCTCTCTATTAGGGTTTATGAGTGAGTGAGAGAAGAGGGAGAAGAAGCTGTGAAGAAAAGCTATGGAGCTTGCCATTGGAGCTGTGAAGCTTGGAGCACACCGATTTTCACCAAATCTGAGAGCTTGGCCTACCGGGTAAGGAAACTAAACATCCTTGAGCGGATTGTAGGTGCAAAATCACAAACAATATCAGATTTGAGTTTCCCAAAGCAAAGAAAGATTTTTGTTTTGCAAGCTCTCCATTGAAGCTTGATAGTGGTGAATGTATGAGGCAAATGGTTGCAAATCTGGCAAAGATTCATGTATCTAGCAAATGGGAATGTGTTGGCAACTCATGTGCAAGCCCTAGAGTGAATTTGGAGCAAGTTTGATGCATTGAAGTGATTGGAAAAATATTATTTTGAAGCCCTCACAAAAACAGTGAATAGAGGTTCAATTTTGATGCAATTGGAGCCGGTTTTTTGCAAAAATCAACAAATTGGTGGCTTGGGTGCATGCCTAGGAGTGTTGGGAACTCCCATATAGCCTCAATAGCCACAACCAACTCTCCAAATCTCCCTAATAGCAGGCGGCGCAACCTGAAGGCTAAAATAGGGCAAAATTTTCCTTACTTTGCATAGTTGAGGTCAAATACAAGCTTGGGTGGTTGATTAACTTCAAAATTTTCTTAGCAATATTGTGATACACATAGAGGAGAAGGTTGATATGTGGTTTGTTAGAGCAATTATGCATTTGGGAGCCAATTATGAGCTGATTTAGAATCATGTAAAGTGTGATTAGTGAAATAAAGGGTCGTTAATCGATTAATTACTCTCTCAACTTTTACAATTGGTATAATTCCTTTTACATGGAGTTAGTAGACATCACTGCTAAGCTAATGAATTTTTGGTCCCTTAATTTGGACAAGAATTGAAGAAATTAGAGCACTTTTCCTATTGGTTTTACTAGTTTTTCTCAAAACAGAGAAGGGGATTTGATATTTTTGGTATGTATGCACCTTGGTTGTTTTTAATATGAAACATTGAGCTTGTTCGGGTGTCAATGCAAGTTATCCACACTTGATTGAACCACTATATTGCAATTTGAAGCATTTTGAAGCCTTGGAAAAGCGTACCAAAATAGGGTATTTTTGGACTGCGTATGCCAGTTCAATTTGAATGCAATCAGTGTGATTTTCTACATCAATAATGAAGTTGGTTGAGTACTGTAGAGTATCTGGGACACTTATTAGAGTGTGATTGAGCTGAGGAAGGCTCATTTACAGAATTGGACATGTGCAAAAGGTGTATTTGCATTGAGCAAATATGTCACACAACCCAGTACAGATTGTGGGTGAGAAATTGGATAGAAAGAACTTCCAGGCATGGAAGTACATGATTAAAAGCTTTCTGAAAGGAAAAGGATTTTTGAATCTTGTTGCAGGTGCGGAGACAAAGCCAGCGGATCTACCCTGAAAACCTACACAACAACAAGTTGTGCAGGTGCGGAGCCAAAGCCGGCGGATCTACCCCGACAACCTACACAACAACAAGTTGTAGCTCATAAACAATGGTCAAAGAGAGCATATAAAGTTTTGCATTACTTGTTTATATGTATCTCGGATGCTATACTCATACATATACATGATGCTGAGAATCCCAAGGATGCATGGGATACTTTGGTAAAGCTATTTGATACAGATACTAGTGCTCGTAAGTCTCTGTTGAGACAATAGATTCATAATGTGAAGCAAAAAGGAAGGAGTATTCATGATTATGTACAAGTGTAAGATTCCTCCCCAGCCTCTCAGGATGTCCAGTATCTTCCCCTGTAATCAATCCCCTCTTTAGAAATATAAAAGATCTTGTTTCTGCCTGTTTTGGCCTAGAGAGAGAAAATATTCTAGAGAGAGGTTATTCAGATTTTGAATATTTTTGGATAGAAAAATTTCTTATCTTATTAATATAAGTTCCCCTGAAACAGAAGTTCAAAAAGATTTCCAGAAGGTGCATTAGAAATCAAGTATAATCTACTCAAGAGGGCTTATCCTAGGGGTCCAGATTTTTGAAAAATTTTAAATTAAGGTTCCTATGGGCCAATAGGATCAATCCATGTGTGGGGAGGAGATAAAACCAATTTGTAATAGAAAATAACCAAAAATGAGTAAATTCCCACATAAGATGAAGAGTTGACTATGTACAAAACTATGAGTATTACTAAAAAAATGAGATATTTTAGGTATAATGATTCCATTTTGACACATATATAAGGAAGGGGAGTCCCTTCAAGGAGGCGCCTACTTCACATGCTTGAATGAGTTTTAAACTAAAAATAATGTGATATTTTTATCTCTCCTCTCTCTTGGATCAAACCGAATAAAAAAGGAACCAAACTAGGTCCAAATCTAGTCCAAATTCAACCAATCTGAATCTGGAAAATTCTAAAAATCAGTTGATCTTGGTTAGAGCCTCCCTCTCCTATAAATAGAACTCGAGTCCTTTGTAAAAAAATAGGAGAATTATACTATGCCAGAATTATGTTGAAATAATGATAATTTTTACTATTCTCTAAAATTCTCTCCAAATTGAAGAAATTGGAGCTTCCCTCCTTCTTCAATCTCCATTGGTGGCTCCATCAACACACCAAACCAATTGATTGGTTGGGGGCCTCTACCATGATCAAAGAATCAAGCAATTTGTAAGGGTAAGGGTGAATTTTGATCTTTTTCTATAATTTCTCAATGTTTCTCTCTTCTCAACCCCTCTCAAGCTTGAGAAGCTTAATTAGAATGGATTTTTGATGCTATTGAAGTTAATTGATGAATGGTAGTAAGGAAATACATAAATTCCCATTTATGCTTAATTTTAATGGTTTTTTATGATTTTTGTGTTCTCTAAAATGAAAATGATGTTATGCCTCATTGAAAAAAGGCATTCCCTCTCTTCTTTAGTAAATCCAACCATTCTTTATCCTAGGTGAATGATTAATGGATAAAATCAAGTTTTTCATAATGTTTCTCTTAAATAAGTAGAAATTATTTACATTAGAATGACTTAAATACTCTTGGTGAAATTCTAGTTGATTTTATAGAGTTAAAAATTAAAAAATGGTCAGCCATACAAAGGAGGTTATGGCAAAATTTTTTAAAATTGTGTAAAAATAAGTTTTACTTTTTATTCTAAAAGTGTAATTCCTACTAAATTGGATTTATGCATGGAAAGATGCATAAAGAATTTAAATTAATCCAAAAAGTGTTATTTTCATCAATTTTTATTTTATGCATGGAAAGATGCATAAAGAATTTTTTTAAATTCAAAAGAGTGATTTTCATCATAAATGATTTTATGCATAAACTGGATGCATAAAAGAAATTCTTTTATATCAAAAGAGTGATTTTCATCATAAATGATTTGTATGTATAAACATATGCATAAAAGATATTTTTTTAATATTAAAAGTGTGATTTTCATCATAAATAATTTTATGCATAAAAGAAATTCTTTTATATTAAAAGAGTGATTTTCATCATAAATAATTTGTATGCATAAACATATGCATAAAAGATATTTTTTTATATTAAAAGTGTGATTTTCATCATAAATGATTTTATGCATAAATTGGATGCATAAAAGAAATTCTTTCATATTAAAAGAGTGATTTTCATCATAAATGATTTGTATGCATAAACATATGCATAAAAGATATTTTTTTCATATTAAAAGTGTGATTTTCATCATAAATGATTTTATGAATAAATTGGATGCATAAAAGAAATTCTTTTATATTAAAAGAGTGATTTTCATCATAAATGATTTGTATGCATAAAAGATATTTTTTATATTAAAAGTGTGATTTCATCATAAATGATTTTATGCATAAATTAGATGCATAAGAGAAATTCTTTTATTCTAAAAGTGTAATTCCTACTAAATTGGATTTATGTATGGAAAGATGCATAAAGAATTTATTTTAATCCAAAAAGTGTTATTCTCATCAATTTTAATTTTATGCATAGAAAGATGCATAAAAGATGAATTTTAATTCAAAAGTGTCATTCTCATTTAAAATGCATTTATGCATAGGAAGATGCATAAAAGATTGATTTTTATTTTGAAAGTGTTATTCTCCTTAAAATGGAATTTATGCATAAATAGATGCATAAAGAAATCTTATATCAAAAATAAGAATTCTCTTGTATTCTATAAATAGATATGAGGATGTGAAACGAATCAGATAGATGAAAATGAAACGAGGAATAGATGGAGATGTATGTATGTGAAAGAATGGATGTAGTTATATGTATGTGAAAGAATGGATGTAGATGTATGTATGTGAAGGATGTATGTGAAAGGAAAGATGTATGTGGAAATGGATGTATGGATGTAGATATGGAATGTGGATGTGGATGTATGAATGTGGAATGTGGATAAGGATATGGATGTGGATATGGATGTAAGAATGTGGATGTATGTGAATGTAAATGTGGATGTGTGAATGTGGATATGGAATGTGGATGTGGATGTATGAATGTGGAATGTGGATAGGGATATGGATGTGGATATGGATGTAAGAATGTGGATGTATGTGAATGTAAATGTGGATGTGTGGATGTGGATATGAATGTATAGATGTGGATGTATGAATGTGAACACGGATATAGATGTATGGATGTGGATATGGATGTGGATGTGGATGTATGAATGTAGTAGTGGATATGGATGTATGACTGTAGATATGGACGTGGATGTAAGGATGTGGATATGGATGTGGATATGGATGTGGATATGAATGTGTGGATGTGGATGTATGAATGTGAACGCGGATGTGAATGTATGATATAGATGTATGGATGTGGATATGGATATGGATATGGATGTGGATGTATGAATGTAGTAGTGGATGTGAATGTATGACTGTAGATATGGATGTGGATGTGGATGTAGATGTGGATGTATGGATGTAGATATGGATGTGGATGTATGGATGTGGATGTGGATGTGGATGTGGATGTGAAAATGGATGTATAGATGTAGATATGGATGTAAATGTATGGATGTGGATGTGGATGTGGATGTGGATGTATGACTGTGGATGTGGATGTGGATGTATGAATGTGGATGTGAAAATGGATGTATGGATGTAGATGTGGATGTGGATGTACGAATGTCGATGTGTATGTGGAATAATGAATGCGAATATTTATGTGAATGGATATGATGTCGATATGAACGAATGAATGAGATGAGATGTCATGTGAATCAGAATGTGAATGAATGATATAAGATGTGAATGAATGAGATGTAATGAGAAATGGATATGATGAGACGTAATGCAATTTAGGAAAGTTAGGAATGGATGTTATGTGAAGTGAATGAATCTGATGTGATGGGATGGAAAATGATGTATCTGGTTAAGAATGGATACGCATATGATTTGGATTTGGGTTAAGTAATATGGATTGATGTGGAACAATGTGGAAAGACGAGAGTTCAATATAGAAACTGTAATTGTGACATGTTTGTAAATGACTGTTTTATGTCAAGAATGTTGGGGAAGCATTTTGACCGTCTTGTGATTAAGGTCGTGGAGACCTAAAGTTGCAACTGCTGACAGAGAGTCATTGGAGGACGTCTCACGTAGCAAGGTCGGCCGAGTTCTTGACCAGCCTCGGTTCGATTTAAATGGTGAGCTTCCGGTACGGTGGATGAGGGACCAAGGAAGCGTCACTCATAGGTGACCTGCGAAGGATCCTAGAGGGTGCTGACCGTACGGTGCTCGGGCTCTAGGTCACCGAAGATACCCACACATGCATCGTGGAAGATATTAGAACAAGGAGTAAGAGTTGTTTTCTGGAACCGAGTATGGATCTGGTTGATTGACCTTGCTGGTCCTCAACTGATGAGTCCATAGCTCTCTTATATGGATCTGTTGGTTGATCTTGTTGATCTTCAACGAGGATTCCATCTTGATTTTTATAAGTGAATATTTGCCGGGTACTATGAGCTAGGAACTATCGAAAAGGCCCCTGAGTGAACAGGTGGTGAGCGTTCTGTTAACACTATGATTTCATTAAATGACTGGTTTAAATACATTTGAATCTGGGAAAAAATCAATTTCATATTGGGTGTGTAAGTGGTGTGACTGGAGTTAAATTTGCTTGAAATTTCGGCTAGGGGGCCTAGGAACTCTTTTCCCTAGTACCCGGGACAAAACCTAACCAAATTCCTAATTGGATCGCATCACTACAGTGGTAGGGTGGTTGGCTAACCCATGGGACTGAATGGGGTTAGGCTGGACTGATGGATCCGTAAATCGAGACTCAATTTCTGTTTAGTTCGATAGATGAAGTAAATCCCGGATAAAAATTGTTCTATGGAAAGAATCAACGGCTGTGCCTCTCAATGAGGAAAAAAGCGTTGGTCTCTATGATCCAAGTACAGTCTTTTTCCTTGATCTGACTATGGGACTTACGGGTTCGGTCAGATGAGCTTAGTTAGTTAAGGCTTTTGACTACGTTAGGGAAAAGTTATCCTAGTGGAATCGCCCATGCTTTTCGGGCAAGGAAGTTTTTCCGGGTTTGGTTTTGGAAAAACCGATGGATTAGTCTCTTGTCCGGATATCTGTGGGCGAGGCCCCGAGTGTGGGACCCTGCCTCGCGCAAGATGTACTACTTTCACTGCTAGCACCCCTGAAATTGTTGCGCGGTGGGGACAGGGATCTCACAACAAGAGATAAAGAAGTATGCAGATGCATTGGCAACTATCAATGCTCCCCCTGATGATGATTTGGTAGACATTGCCTTGTGTGGTCTTGGCATCTATCTTTGTTCGGAGTACAGGTTTACCAGATTTTGATGAGTTGGTTTCACTCTTGCTTGCTAAGGAAATCAAACTCAGTGACCCTTTTCATGATGCATCTACTAGCCATGATGATCATGGCAGGAATCAAGCTTTCTATTCACAAAGGGGATTTAGAGGCAGGGGAGATTTGCATCATGAGGTCATGGATGGCAAGATAGGTTACCACAACAAAACTTTTAGCCTTCATATGGTGCTAGAGGTGGTCATGGATATACACCTCAGAGAGGTAGAGGTAATCCTCATGGAAGAGGACGTTGGCACAAGGCCAACAAAAAATGTGGAATGCCATTACTGTGGAAAGTTTGGTCATATGGCACGTGACTATTACCCGCAAACAAAATGATTTGAGAGGGGGTAGAGCACAACATGGTGGAAATTATGCAAATAGTAGAAATTTTTGCACAACATGGTGGAAATGATTTGAGAGGGGGTAGAGCAAAACATGGTGGAAATTATGCAAAGAGTGGAAATTTTGCACAACATGGTGGAAATTATGAAAATGGTGGAAATTTTGCATCAAGCAGTCATGATGATAGTGCAAATCACTTGTTTGCCATGAAACATGACGTGGGGTCTATGATGACATATGGTGATAGTGATGACACTTGGTATATGGACTCTAGAGCATCAAACCATATGATGACACATGGTGACAGTGACACTTGGTATATGGACTCTAGAGCATCAAACCATATGACTTGTCATGGCGAATGGTTTGAACATATGAAGCCGATGGATGTGAAATGCTATGTGGAGACAGGTGATGATTCTGAGCATGCTATCACTCATGCTCTGGGAGTGTACCATTGCTAATGCACAATGGTGAAATGAAGTCTATGTCAGATGTCTTATATGTGCCTTCTATTACAAAGAGTTTGGTCAAATGGTTGAATAAGGTTTACAGGTTCGCTTCAACGAGCATGGTTGCTTCATTAAGGGTTTCAAAAATGGATGTAGAGTCATTGCCAAAGGCAAGAAAGAAGGTAGGTTATTTAAATTGGATGCTGGGATTCCTGAGTTGAAATCGGCTATGTTCTCTAAAAGCCAAAATGTGGTACAAGACATTGAAATGTGGCATAAAAGGATTGGACATGTGAACATACAAAAGTTAAAGAACATGTAGTCAAGAGGCATTGCTGGTGGGCTGCCTAGATTCAAGTATGATGGGAATATGCATGTATGTGATGCTTGCCAGTTTGGAAAGTAAGCAAGGTTGCCATTTCCTAAAGAAGGCAACATGAGTAGCAAGCCACTTGAGATTGTTCATAGTGATGTATGGGGTCCTGCACAAAACCCATCCATTAAAGGCAGCATGTATTATATGACATTCATTGATGATTTTAGCAGAATGACTTGGATTTACTTTCTCAAAGAGAAGAGTGAAGTGTTGGGAAAGTTTATGGACTTCAAAGCTTTTGCAGAGAAGTAGTATGGCTCTTGGATAAAATGTTTAAGGACAGATGAGGTGGTGAATAAACCTCACATGCTTTTGAGAACTTCTTGAGAAAGAATGGCATAAGAAGGCAGCTAACTTGCAGGTATACACCTCAGCAAAATGGTGTTGCTGAGAGGAAAAATAGAGTCATTTGTGATGTGGCTAGGGCAATGCTCAATGAAAAGAGCATGCCAAACTATTATTGGGCAGAAGCGTGTGCCACAATGGTGTATGTACTTAATAAGACACCCACAACTACCATACATGGAAGTACGCCACAGATTCATCTTACAGGTTTTAGGCCAGACATTGGACACCTCAAAGTGTTTGGTAGCATATCTTATATGCATGTGCACATGAGAGAAGGAAGAAGCTAGATCCTAAGGCAAAAAAGTGCATTTTTGTTGGGTATGCATAGGATCGCAAGGCATATAAATGTTACAATCCACATACTAGGCAAGTGGTTATATCACGAGATGTGGTGTTTGATGAACTTGCTAGTTGGTACAAGGCAAAGGATGAGGGTGTCATTGATTTCATTGATGCTAATGTGCATGTGAACTTGCCACACAAACAAGTTCTATTTCTATGTCTGGGGGCCAGCAGAGTCTGAGGGTAGCACTATACGTCCATGGTCAGGATGCTTGAGACATGAGAGTGTGAGCACTGGGAGTAGTGCTGTGGATAAAGGGAAAAAGAAGGTTGAAGGAATTGGCATTACAAGTTATGAGTCATCAAGTTGAGAAAGTTTGGATGAGGAACTTGGCATACCAGTAGTTTTATGCACACCAAGTGTAAGGCAGGATGATATGTGCCTCCACATGCTAGAGTGATAGGTGTTCAGAGTGATCCACATCATGCATTGCAGAGATCCCAAAGGGTTAGGTATCCAGTTGACAGGTTGACATATCGTGACTTTGCTGTGCATTACGCATATATGACCTCTTTGGTGAAGTATGTGGAGCCTACATGCTATACAAAAGCTATTGGGAAGCATGTATGGGAGAAGGCAATGGATGTTAAGATGGACACATTGGTCCATAATGAAAATTGAGATTTGGTTGCCTTACCACAAGGCAAAAATGTCATTGGTTGCAAATAGGTTTATAAGGTGAAATGCAAATCAGATGGTTCCATTGAGCACCATAAAGTGTGGCTCGTAGCTAAGGGTTATGCACAAACCCAAGGCTTGGACTATGATGAAATATTTAGTCCAGTTGCAAAGCTGGGAACAGTGAGAGCAGTCATTGCTATGGCTGCAGCAAATGGTTGGGAAATGCATCAAATGGATGTAAAAAATGTATTTCTAAACGGCGGTTTACAAGAAGTTTATATGGCACAGCTAGAAGGATATGTACACCCGAGGTACCCCACTTATGTATGCAGGTTAAATAAAGCATTATATGGTTTGAAGCAAGCACCTCGTGCTCGGAGTGATAAGCCGATATCTTATCTCCCTTGGATTTTAGGTTTCTTCAGCAAATTCTTCACTCTATGTGAAGAAAACAGATCATGGGATTGTCTTACTTATGTGGATGACTTGATTGTCACAGGAGATCATGCTACAGATGTTATGCATGTCAAGAAGGCATTGAGTGGGCAGTTTGATATGAAAGACCTGGGTGAATTGAGATATTTTCTTGGGATTGAAGTGATCAAAGACCATGCAGGGACATGGTTAGTGCAATGCCAATATGCATTGGATATGTTGGCAAAATATGGGATGACAGGGTGTAAGCCAATGAGTACACCTTTGGAGCAGAATGTGAAGCTACGGGCTGATTTTGGTGAAGAGTTGGATGATCCATCTATGTATAGAAAGATGGTTGGCATTCTTATTTACATGACTATCACATGACCGGATCTCAGTTATGCTATGGGGCTAGTAAGCCAATTTATGCAAAGCCCCATAAAACCTCATTTGGATGTAGTGAGACGCATTATGCGCTAAGTAAAGACCACTGTACATTATGGTCTTCTTTATGAGCATGGTAAAGGCTTGGATGTACATGGCTACACAGACGCAGATTGGGCAGGTAGCTTGTATGACAGGAGGTCTACTAGTGGTGGTTATGCCTTTACATTTGGAAGTGCAGTGGTGAGTTGGAGCAGTAAGAAGCAACCTATTGTTGCTTTATCTAGTACAGAGGCTGAATACAAGGGTGCAGCCATAGCTTCATGTGAGGAGTATGGTCAAAGAGTCTCTTGGCTGATTTGGGTGAGCCTATTGATGGCAAGGTTGTCATTCATTGTGACAACATGAGTGGCCAAGAATCCAGTCTTTCATGCGCAGACCAAACATATAGAGGTCCACTATCATTTTGTCAGAGAGAAAGTGTTGGATGGTATAGTGGATTTGCAATATGTGAAGACTGAAGAGCAAGTAGCCGACATCTTTACAAAGCCACTTAGCAAGGAGAAGTTTGAGTACTTCCGTACTATGTTGGGAGTACATGGGATGAGCTTAAGGGGGAGTGTTGAGAGCTTTGATAGCCCAAGCTCATCTACATCTTCATCCATGGCAGTACATCATGAGCTTGAGAGGGGCTGTTGAGATTTAAGCTCGATGTCAGCTTGTGCCAATTGCACTATGTGATGGCATATTAGAGGCAACAACATGTGTGAGACATAAACGACCGCGTCTAGGTGGTCATAGTTGTGTGGACAGTAGCTAGGGTTAGCTGTGTGTGGACACAACAAAAGTAGTGTATTGTAGCTTTTGGATTATGGCTTTATGCATTTGTGAGATGGGATATTGCTTCCCTCAATGGTTAGGGTTTGACTAATACATTAGGGTTTGCTCCTATGTGTGTGTCTCCTCTCCCTCTACCTGTTTTTCATCAAGGTGCACATTGCAATGTATGAGAAGTGGAGGACATGCAAGACAAAAGATGATGCTCTTTTACAGTTCAGAAAAATTTGTGCTTGGTGGGCAATAGGTAAAGCTACATATAAGAGCATTGCAAAACTTGATAGCTGGCTCAGTTGGTGGCATTTTAGAGTAGGACACTGGGGGACACTAGGGACACTTTCTTGTACGGGTGCATAAAATCTATTTGTTGTTTGTAAGATATATGTTGTTTTCTTCTTAAAATGAGATTGTGTCAAGACCTAAGAATCTTGTGTGTGTGTGTGCAGGGTAGGGATCCCACAATCAATGCATTAGTGTCCCTAGGACTAATCTATCCAAATCACAACATGGGAATTGGGATTATAAGCATAAAATTAGCCTCTATGATGCTTGTGTCATAAATCTGATAAATGCAATCTTGCAATGCACTCATGACAAGTAGCCTTCATGGAGGGAAAATACATTGGTAGGGACTTGATCTTCAAATGTTAACTTTAGATAGAACTTTGTCAAGGCAAAAGACCAGCCCATCTCCTAGAGCCACTTCACGAGACAATAGTTGGTGATGCAGTGATGGGAACTCCAATATTTATAGACATGATAAAATTCAAGGGGGAGAAGAAGACTATTCGAGGAAAGAGACCTCCTCACCAAGGACAAGAGACCTCCTCACCAAGGACAAGATGAAAATGCTGCTAATTATAGTCATAGACTAGAATTTATCTCTGTGATAGTAGACCGAGTGGACTTTGTAAAGGCAAAGGATGCAACGATAGACTTGGAGCATGATATAGGCAAACAACTAGTAGAAATGGAAAAACAAATTCATGATACAAAGTGGGCTATTAGGAGAGTTCCAAAGACAAGCAGGGTAAAGTGCCATCTTTTGGGAAAAAGACAAGGTGGGGATGTTGCTCCTTGTTTTTCAAGTGACTGTCAGTTGTCACAATGGATAAAAGATAAGATGTCCTATTTCTGCAATACTAATGTCACAATGTGAGACATACATGAAAGATTCAAACACTAGTTTTACATCCACCCCTGGTGTTCTTGATGTATGGCCCATTGCAAAGGGAACCTCCTTGAAAATTGAGGGAGCACAAAAGCTTATTTGTGTGCAGGGAAATATATGAAGTGAGGAAAGCAAGATATGAAAATAGCATGGCTAGAGAACATCATACAGAATGGTTGACAACCCAAGAGAGAGTCGGTAGCAAATGGAAACATCAAACACAAAGTGGTGATGGAAGTGATTTAGAATTGTAATTAAGAAATAACATTTTATGTTTATGAGAGTATTCGAGCAATCCAATGTTTTAACAAAATAGGCGTTTTATGTTTATGAGACTACTGAAGCAATCCAATGTTTTAAAGAAATAGGTGTTTTCTAAAGTCAATATGGATAACTTTTTCAAAATAAGTGTTTGCTAAAGTCAACTGTGTTGATATTTTTTAAAAGCAAGTGTCAATAACTTATAGTAAGTTCCATTTATAAATGAAGGCACTTATTTAATTTCTCTCTATTCCTTCTAGCTTGTGAGTATGGCATGTACTAAGCAAAGAGAAAACAAGATGCCTACCAAGACATCAGTTCATTCATTCGAATCTAGTGAACATACTAACACCAACAATGATGAAGGTCAAGTTGCTCCCACTGCTCCAGCTAGTAATGTTCGCCCCCACCAATGCATAAGAAGTGAAGATGGAGCCCAGGCACCCCCACTCTTTGTGAAATTAGGAGGTTCCAGAAGAGTCCTGAGTTGATCATACCCAAGGTGCCTTTCTCGAGGTTGGTGCGAGAAATATTACAAGATCTACAAAGGGGAAATCACTAAGGTACTTTTCAAGAGATTAAGCACGTAATGTGGAGTGATGGTCAGCCCAAGTGTTGCTTGCTCTTCAAGAGGTAGTTGAAACTAACATGGTGGACCTCATGCATGATGGTCAACTGTTAGCCATCCATGCTCGGTACATCACACTCAAGTCCTCGGATCTCTATCTTTTTCGTAGGATTCACAAAAGTTATGCATTCAAACTTAACCATGACATGGTTTGAAGAGCTGTGTAAATGCTCGTGTATTGTTTTATGTTTTCACGTTTTCATTTAGTTCTACTCAACGATGCAATGTACCGGATTCGGATATTTTAAGTTTTCTTTATTTTCAATGTTGTGTACTTGATGTGATGTATCGGATTTGCCCATTGATTTGGATATATTAAGTTTTCTTTGTTTTTAATGTCAGTGTATATTCTTATATTTTCATGGAAAAAAATTGCATGTGCATGTGCATGTGTAGGTGCTTTTTTATTTGCATGTGCATGTGTAGGTGTATATTCATAAATTTTTCGATAAAAATTTGATGCATGGTGTGCAGTGATCATAATGGGTTAAAATTTTTCTTTGCATAGATCATATGGCTTACATCATGAGTATGCATGTGCATGTGCAAGAAAGTCCACGTGCATGTGCATGTGCATGTGCATGTGCATGTGCAAGTGCTATTTTATATGATAATATTATTTTTTCCAAGAAAAAATTGATGCATGGTGTGTAATGATCAGAATGGGTTGAAACTTGTTCTATGCATAGATCATATGGTTTACATAGCCTAGATAAAATATCAAAGCCATCAGAGGCCTATAGGGCCCCTGTCCAAAGGCTCGCGTGTGGAGGCCTTCTTTTTTTAAACGTAGGTATGTACACGCAAGCCTTTGGACAAGGGCCCTAAATGCCTCTGATGGGGCTGATATTTTATCTAGGATGTGGTCTATGATACTTCTATGTACACATAAAATTTGAGCTCATTATAATAAGGAAAATTATTTTTAAAATTTAAAAAATTATCAAATTTATATATTATGCAATTAATTTTTTTTAAACATCTATAAGTATGGAAGTGACCCTCACTTCTCATCTTTCATTTCTCTCCCTCACCTCCAAGAGCATGGCTCGCACCAAACAAACTGTAAAGAGACTCTGGCCCCCCAAGGTGGGACATGGAGTACCCTCGTCCAACCACCGCTTGTTTAGCAACATTGCAAGCATAGGTGGAGGCATGGCACTGTGGCTCTCCGTGAGATTAGGCAATACCAAAAGACAGTCCAGCTGCTCTTGCCAAAGTTTTTCTTCCAACATGTGGTGCAAGAGATCATGCAGGATCTACAACTCTCATGACATGAGGTTCTGGGTTCGCGCAACATCAAGCCCACTACCTATGCGGTGGATAGCTCAAGCCTTGGAGGCACTCTAGGAGGCTGTGAAGGCATATGTAGTGGATTTTTTTGGTGACACGGTGTTTGCAGCTGTCCATGCGAAGAGGGTTACCATCATTGAAAAGGACACGGTGTTTGTAGCTGTCCATCCAAAGAGGGTTACCATCATTGAAAAGGACACGGTGTTTGCAGCTGTGCATGTGCGAAGAGGGTTACCATCATTGAAAAGGACATGCGGTTGGTGTGTTGCATGCAACGTTGGAGAGATCCTTTGAGCCGGGATCTTTAGTTATATTTGTATATATCTCACATGAATGAAATTCTCAAAAGCTATGTAAAGTTTGATGAAATATACAAAGTTTTTTCTCTTATCTTGTGGTGCAAATAAGTCTCTTTTAATTTAAGTTTATATAATTTGTTGGTTTATTTGTGTCTTCAAATGGCTACAATTTTCATTTAAGTTACGTATGTAATTTGAATTTATTTTCTTGAGTCGACTAATAAAATACATTACAAGACACGTATTAAACAAAACTCTGTAACCAAATTTCCATTCATAGCATAAAAAATTATAGTCATCAAATGGCTATATCCTAGGCTTCTTACTACTAGGCTCTCCAGACTCTGAATCTGCCTTGATGGCTGGAATCAAAACATTGAACCCTTCAAGCTCTATCCTGATGAGACAGTGGGATCCTGTACCCCCCCCCCAACAATGCTATTGTAAGATTCCTCCCTCCAGCTTTTAAGGTGTAGAGGTGTAAGAACCTCCCCTTCTGATCTTGTAATTATTCCCCTCTCTAAAATAAAAGAAAGATCCTATTTTGGCCTAGAGAGAGAAAATGTCTAGAGAGAGGTAATCTAAAATTGAGATATTTTGGATATCAAAATCCTCCTAATATCTAAAATGGTTTCCCCTGAAATAGAAATTCAAAAAGAACTTTCCAATGTGCAATCGGAATTAATTGAAAATGTGTATGAAGGACCTTAGCCTAAGGGTCTAGATTTTCGAAAACTTTTGGATTATGGTCCAATTTAGGTTCCTATGGACCAATTGGATTAATCCAAGTGTGGGGAGGAGATAAATCCAATGAATAAAGAAAATACCCGAAAATGAGAATGCCCACATAAGATGAAGAGTTTACTGAGTACAAGGTTTATTAGTTAAAAACTAAGAGATATTACTAAAAAAATGAGATATTTTGGTATAATGATACATTTTTGACACCTTGGTAAGAAAAAGGGGGGACTTCAAGGAGGCACCTATTTCACACATGTGGTGGAGTTTTTAACTCAAAAAAATTGTGATATTTTTATCTCTCCCTTGGATCAAACCAAATCAAAAGGGAGCCAAAGTAGGTCCAAATCTTGTCCAAATTCAGCCAAACTGAACCTGGAAAATTCTAGAACCTAATTGGACTTGGTTAGAGGCCTCCCTCACCTATAAATAGATCCTTAGTCTTTTGTAAGAAAATCTGTGAGCTATACCATGCCAGTATTATACTAAAATAATGATATTTTTTATTATCCCTTAAAAATCTCCTACTTTTGGAGAGAGTGGAGCCTCTCTCTCTCTTCAACCATCCTTGGAGCTTTCCTTTCAACACACAAACCAATTGAATTGTTGGGGGCTTCTTCTATGATAGAGAAGCAAGTAAAAATAAGAGGTAAAGTGTGATTTTATGGCTTTTTCTATACTATTCTCAATGTTTTCACTTCTCAATCCCTCTCAAGCTTGAGAAGTTTCTAAATTAAGTGTTTATAATGCAAATTAAGCTTTTCTTAAGTGTTGTAATGAATAATTAAGAAAAGTTTACATTTATGCTTAAATTCGAATGCTTTTATGTTTATCTCTCTCCCCCCCAAAGAATGGTCATTCCTATGACCAATTCTCTATTCAATAGATGCTTCTCATGGAGAAATTCTTAATTCACAAATCAAACTCTAGGCTTGTGAAGCTAGAGGTTAAGAAAATGATTTTTTATACTTATATACTTGAAAATTATGGTAATATTATGACATAAATCCATAAATTGGATTTAAGGCTAAAAGATAGTTATACTATCATAATTACATTACTATATCTTATTCTTTTCAAAAATATTAAAATTTACCCCAGTAATAGCAGCGAAGCTATGGCAAAAATTTTAAGAAATTAATACATAATTCATTCTTATGCACATAACGTGAAAAGTGGAATTCTTGGCATATTAGAATTAATGGATATTTTATTTAAATTCAAAGATAAATTTTAGACAAATTTACTTTATGCATGAGAAATATTTAAATGATAAAAGAAGAATTCCCATGATATTGGAATTCAATCATTTAAATGGAAAAAGTGGAATTCTTAGTATATTGGAATTAATGGATATTTTATCTAAATTTAAAAGAGAAATTTTAGATAAATTTATTTTATGTATAAAAAATATTTAAATGATAAAAAAGGAATTCCCGTGACATTGGAATTCAATCATTTAAATGGGAAAGTGGAATTCTTGATATATTGGAATTAATGGATATTTTATCTAAATTTAAAAGAGAAATTTTAGATAAATTTATTTTATGTATGAAAAATATTTAAATGATAAAAGAGGAATTCTCATGACATTGGAATTCAATCATTTAAATGGGAAAAGTGAAATTCTTGGTATATTGGAATTAATGGATATTTTATCTAAATTTAAAAGAGGAATTTTAGATAAATTTATTTTATGTATGAGAAATATTTAAATTATAAAAGAGGAATTTCCATGACATTGGAATTCAATCATTTAAATGGGAAAAGTGAAATTCTTGGTATATTGGAATTAATTGATATTTTATTTAAATTCAAAGATGAATTTTAGATAAATTTACTTTATGCATGAGAAATATTTAAATGATAAAAGAAGAATTCCTATGACATTTGGAATTCAATCATTTAAATGGAAAAAGTGAAATTTTTGGCATATTGAATTAATAGATATTTTATTTAAAAAAAAGAGAAATTTTAGATAGATTTACTTTATGATAAAAGAGAAATTTCCATGACATTGGAATGCAAATAATTAAATGCAAAAAGAGGAATTTCCATGATATTTGAGGTCCAAGAAATTAAATGGAAAAAAGAGAAATTTTTAGTATAATTCAATTTATGATTATTTATCAAAAGTGAAAATATGGGTAGAATTGATTTTTGTAAATCCCATGAATTCTTTTATTCAAAAGAGGAATATTAAATATAATTCATTTGAGAAATTAGGATGTGAATGGATGTGATAAGATGTGAATGGGATGTGATAGGATGTGAATGGATGTCATAAGATGTAAATGGGATGCGATAGGATGTGAATGGGATGCGATAGGATGTGAATGGATGCGATAAGATGTAAATGGATGCGATAGGATGTGAATGGATGTGATAAGATGTAAATGGGATGGATAGGATGTGAATGGATGCGATAAGATGTAAATGGGATGCGATAAGATGTAAATGGGATGTGAATGGATGTGAATGGATGTGAATGGGATGCGATAAGATGTAAATGGGATGTGATAGGATGTGAATGGATGTGAATGGGATGTGATAAGATGTAGTGTGATGAAAATGAATGTGGGTGAGATGTGAAGTAAATGGATGTGGATGTGAATGATGAGATAAGAATGAGATGAGAGGATATGTGAAAGGGTGAGATGGGAAGTAAATGGATGCAGATGTGTATGTGAAAGAATGTGATATAAATGGATGTGGATGTGGATGTGAAAGGATGTGATGTGATGTAAATGGATGTGAATGTGGATGTGTATGTGAAAGAATGCGATGTAAATGAATGTGGATGTGGATGTGAATGTGGATGTGAAAGGATGAGATGTGGATATGAATGTGATGTGATGTGATGTAAAGAGATGTGATGTGACGTGAATATATGTGGATGTGAACTGATAGATGTGAATGTATGGATAGATGTGGATATTCGTACATGTGAATGATTGGATGGATGTGGATGAATGAGATGATGAGATGTGGATGAATGAGATGGATATGAATGAGATATGATGTAGATGTGATGTAATGTGGATGGGATGAATGAGATATGATGTGGATAGATGTGATGTGATGTAATGTGGATAAAATGTATGTGATGGGATGGTGATGAGAATGAATGTGATGGATGTGGATGGATGTGATGTGATGTGAATGGATGTGATATGAATCGGATAGATGTGAATGAATGAGATGTGATGTGAAATGAATGAGATGTGATATGATGTAAATTGGGATAGATGTGAATGGATAAGATGTGATGTGAATGGATGTGATGTGAATCGGGATAGATGTGAATGGATGAGATTTGATGTGAATGGATGAGATGTGATGTGAATGGATGAGATGTGATGTGAAATAGATGGGATGTGATGTGATGTGGATCGGGGTAGATATGAATGGATGAGATGTGAATTAATGTGATGTGATGAGATGTGGATATGGGTAGATTTATGCGAGTGGATGAGATGTGATGAGTATAAATATGGAAAGATGAGATGTGATGAGTATAAATATGGAAAGATGTGGATATGGGTAGATTTATGTGAGTGGATGAGATGTGATGAGTATAAATATGGAAAGATGTGATGAGATGGAAAATGATGTGATTGGATGAGAATGGATGAAGGACGATGGGAATACATATGATTGGACTTGGATTAAGTAAAGCGGATTAATGTGGAACAATGTGGAAAGACGAGAGTTCGTAATAGAAATTGTATTTATAACATGTTTTTAAATGATTGTTTTATGTCAACAATGCTGGGGAAGCATTTTGATCGTCTTGTGAATGAGGTTGTGGAGACCTAAGTGATAAAGTTGCAACAGCTAACGGAGAGTCAACGGAGGACGTCTCATGTAGCACGGTCGACCGAGATCTTGACCAGTCTCGGTTCGATTTAAATGGTGAGCTTCCAATATGGTGGATGAGGGACCAAGGAAGCGGCCTATGAGTGAAGCGCTAGGTGACCTGCAAAGGATCTTAGAGGGTGCTGACCATATGGTGCTCGAGCTCTGGGTCACCGAAGATACCCACGCGTGCATCGAGGAAGATATTGGAACAAGAAGTAAAAGTTGTTTTTTGAATTCGGGCATAGATCTGGTTGATTGACCTTGCTAGTCCTCAACGGATGAGTCCATGGCTCTTTTATATGGATCTGTTGGTTGATCTTGCTAATCTTCAATGCAGATTCCATCTGGATTTTTATAAGTGAATATATTGTCGAGTACTATGAGCTAGGAACCATTGAAAAGACCCCTGAGTGGATAGGTGGTGAGCGTTTTGGTTACTAATGATGCCATAGGTACACCGATGAAGGAATGATTAGAAATGAGAATTCAACCAAATATTTTGGAGGATTATGATCAGTGATACTATGATTTCATTAAAAGATTGTTTTGAAGTTAGCTGAATCTGTGAAACATGCAATTTCATATTGGGTGTGTAAGTGGTGTGACTTGAAGTTTGCATGAAGCGCCGGCTAGGGGGCCTGGGAACTCTTTTCCCTAGTACCCGGGACAAAACATAACCAAATTCCTAAACGAATTCTATCACTACAGTGGTTAGGCGGTTGGCTAACCCATGGGACTAATGGATAGGCTGGACTGATGGATCCCTAAAATGAGACTCAATACTGTTATGGTACGATAGATGAAGTAAATCCCGGATAGTAATTGTTCTATGGAGAAGAATCAACGGCTGTGCCTCTCGATGAGGAAAAAAACGTTGGTCTCTATGATCCAAGTGTAAGTTTCTTCCTTGATTTGACCAAGTGACTTATAGGCTCGGTCGAATCAGTTTGGTCAGTGATGACCTTGACTACGTTAGAGTAGAATCTCTATAGTTTATTTTCACCATATTCATAGCTACATCATTTCCTACCATGTTTGCTTCCCTTGGTGGCCTTGTTTCCTACAGTTCTTGCTAATGGCACTTAAATATGGGGCAGTCATTATGTCTGTGTCCCAGACCATTGCAATAGAAACAGGTTCCTCTTGGATCGAATCTTCCACCTCCCCTAAATCTTCCACCTCCTCTTCCGTAAGGTCTGTTAATTTGAGGTCCTGTGGCAACCTGATTGATAGTGAGGGCTTGCTGCTACTACTTTTCCACCACCCTTGGGTTCGTGTTTTCATATGTTATAGTAGCATGTCTCTATAGAATGATTTTCCCTTCCACACAGATGGTGCACACTTGCTATGTGCCTCTTATAGCTGGCACTCCTCTTTCATGTGCCCTTGATTATTGCACCTCGTGCACCAAACATCTAGAGAGTCCGGATCCTACGTGTCCTCCGATAATCTTTGCTAGGACGGCCCTTAGTTCCTCCTGAACTTTCTCTACCTACTTCTTACCTTTCTTTTTCCAGGGCTTCCGCTCTTTGGCATCCATGTAACATGCCCATCTTCATTAATAAAAAATGTCCCCTGTATAATAGATGAATTTATGAGTTTTTATGGTGTAAAAATCAATGATTTTATTAAACGAGCCATTCATACTTAGAATCTTTAAATTTCAAGTCCAAATTTAGAATCTACGTACAATTTTACCCTAATATAGGATTTTACAACATCCAAAACGGACACTGGATCAAGCTTATACATGAATTTTAGTTATTTTTAGTTTAAAAAATGACCGCCTTTAAACCCTAATAAATGCACGACCGGGCATCCGAACGATGGACGGTCTGCACCCCAATGACTAGGGAAACATCTCGGACATTTTCACTGAAAAGAAAATTGCCTTCCAAGCGCTTTGACACGTAAATGGAGGCTAGCACCTTAAATTTGAGGACCTCGCCCCAGAAAAGGACCGTACACACTCACTAGGGCGCCCATACAATGGCCACGTAAGGACCAAAGGTTGACCACCCATTGTATGGTCCACACGTGTACTGCCATGTGGACATCCATACTGCCGCTGACCAAAAGGGTACATGCGTACCACACCTTTGCCTGTGCACCACCACCGTATTTTTCCCTAAGCTCATGCAGAACAGTGACCGATACACTTTGATGGCACATAGTCCCTTTCACCCATACTTTTCTCAGCACCGCAACCATACCCTACATCTACATAAACCCTCAGGTACTCCATGCCCAACAGCTCATTGCATAGAGTATACCCCCAGGCTACACGCTACACGAGGCTATACCGACAGTGCATACCGCCATTCTGTGCGTGTGTACTGTACTTGTTGTACCTACAGCCGTCCCTTGCAGTCTTCCTCTCAGCACCACCTAATCAGCCAACTCTCAGATAAGCCCATTCTCAATCACCCCACCCTTGTGATGAGGAGAGGGTGTCCTTAACTCTTCCCCCCCCCCCCCGTTTGAAGAGACTTACAGCCCTCAACCTCTGCAAGAAAAACGTTTTTGCCTTCAGGACATCTCACAATCCCCCCTATTTGCGTAGACTTTAGCAAGACGTTTTTGAGCTTAGAGGAGATTCACACGCCTGTGGTTTTTTGCTCATAGAGTGAGCAAACAATCTCGGAATTGAGATCCGATTGAAGCACTGTGATTGCAGCGTTGAGCACTACAAGGCAGTGATCAAGATGGCCCCATCCTAGAAATGCAAAAATGTCACCTCGGGAGAAACACGCAACAATGAGATTAGAGAAAATGCTCCTAATGCGGCTCCAATCCTGCCACCGTTGCAAGCTCTACAAGGGAACGGTAGCCAGGTTAGCTTGGTTATCATTTAAAAGAAGATTTAAATTATTCTTTAATATTAATATTAATAAATCAAGAAAGAAGATGTGAAATTTTCCATTGAAAAATGTTAGAAATTCTATGAAGTTACTATTTGAAGTGATGTTATATTTTGTAATCAATGGTTTGTATTAAAATTGCTATCTTTAAGAGAAAGAGTACATGTATTTTTTTTCTCCTGGCTTCGACGCTAACTCTATTTTTGTACTTGTGTAGCCGGGCGGCGTCATTATAGCAAAGCCTGGGATCGACCCATGGAAGAATGGGGTTTGCCGATTGAGGCAAGTGATTGTGATGTTGTCTAGTTCTGAGGGCCCGGGCTAGTGTGGTGAATAAGCCCACCCTAGCATGTAGGCATCCCTCTGAGGGGCGGGAGGATTGAGAGGTGGAGCCTGAGGGGGCAGCAGGCTAGCTTGAGTCCTCTCGCCAGTGGTCGATGAGACGAGGTGTATGGTCCCGTAGGGTTTTGCCCAGCATATAGAGGCTGGAAGGCTGAATTCTAGATCATTGGCAGTATAAAGGAAAAGAATAAGAGAGCCGGTTTGGCTTGTATGGAATTGATTCTTGTCTATAATTTTTTTTTCTATAAATCTTGTCTTTGGCATTATTATATTGTGGAAAGAGGTTATTTGAAAGGGACTTAATTAAGGAACATGTTTATTTATGTCAAATAGTGTGGTAGGATTAATTAGAAAACAAATTGACGCGTGAGTAGGAAGGAAAGTGGGAGGATGGAATGCCCCGACGGCACCATCCTACGGACAGGTGGACTCGATTAGTCAAGTAGCTTTCCAACAGATTAAGTGAAAGCCCTACACTAGATAAATAGGTTCTCGGGCAACTCTATTCTAGAAGACTAGGCCAGCAGCTATGCCTTGCGGCATGGATGAGGAAAAAAGCGTTGTCTCTAGGAATCAAGATTAGTAGATGCCTACTTGAAATTTCTAGTTTTCCAGTGCATCTTCTAGACCGCTTGTCACTCCTCAAATTTTGAGTTTCGTGACACCATGGTGTAGATACTAGAGAAGATATCCCTCCCCCATTTCTCTCATATTCAAAGAGGATGGGGTAGAGATTTCTGGAGTCACGGGCTGAGATATTTCTTCATCCGAGCGGATCAAGTTGGGAACCTTACCACCCATCGACCTAAAGCGGGTTCGTTGGATTGAAAAGTTGAAGATGTCCATTTATTTTGGTTCGTCGGGGGTACTCCCAGGCCCGACACCTCTGTGACTATAGATGGGATTCACATATACCACAGGACCGTTGGGTATATAACCGAGTGATGCAAGACTTACCTGCCGACAGAGTAGCCATGTTGGGACCTAGCAGCCCAATCCAGATTCTACCACCCTTACCATGAGTTTTTCGAGTCTTAGAAACTACAGCGGAACCCCCATACTTCACCTATGTGAACCGCTCTACCCTTATGTCATAGTCAAGCTTAGGAATTTCCTTCATGAGACGAATAAGACTAATTATATTAGTCTCAAATCTTTGTAATAAAACTTGTCCTTGTAAATATTTGGGAAGTAAAATGACTTCAATGTTTTACTTTCAAAAAAGCTTAAGCGTTGTGCAAAGTATGAATCTTGTAATCTTAAAAATTTAATCTTACAATGATGGACAAGACGATCAGCCTCCACTTCCCAATGCGCTTTACACCGATACCTAGGAGAAGAAGCTCCTGCTCAAGCAAATTCAACCTCCCTCCTTTTAGGGAGAAGGTTCAAAGATTGAGAAGGATGCTGACATCTGGATTAAAGCGATGGACAATTATTTCTCTGCTGCTGGTATTGGAGCAGCAAATCAGTCTATGCTTGCACGGTTTGGCCGCACCGGAGATGCTAAACTCTGGTAGAAACAATGGTGTCGTGATGACAAGGAAGTCACCGAGCATTCTCAAACACGGGAAGACATCAAGCAAGCCGTGAAGGAAAGATATCTTCCCCCATCCCATGAGTCCATAAAGATGAATGAGTTTTTTAGTCTCAGGCAGTGCAGCTTAACTCTTGAAGACTACTATTCCAAATTTATCACTCTTTGGAAGTATGCCCCAGCTATGACTACTTCCCAGCAAGTGGCTCGTTTCTACCAAGGTTTAAATGAATCCTTAGATTCCCGCCTCCTCGAAGCAATGGGGCCAAGCACGTTATAGGATGCTCTCATACGAGCAAAGCCTTTTGTGAAAGAACTAAGGACCGACAAAGCTAAGCCTCAAAAGAGATCTTACCCCGAGGCAAACCCTAAAGATAAGCCCTACAAGAAACCCCAGTAGAGTTTCTCCTACTACAAGCGAGGGTGACAAAGCAACTCTTTTGTTCCCCGCTCGTATGCTGCTTCTTCTAGAGAAGGCCCTCTGTGTTTTGAATACAATGAGCCAGGACACTTTAGGGTCTACTGTCCCAAGCTGGCAACATCTTTTCCCCAAGGTGGTAGATCAAATCAAGGCCATGGAACCCCTACCACCAAGGTGCAAGAGGTGGTGGACATGGCAAAAAAAGACAGCCATCAATACTCGGTATGGGCAGTATGAATTCACTGTCATGCCGTTTGGATTGACAAATGCCCCAGCTACATTCAATCAATTAATGCAAGACATTCTCAGAGAATACTAGATGATTTTGTTCTTGTTTTCTTTGATGATATTCAGATTTCTCAAAGAACGTAGCTGACCATGAAGCTCATGTCAGAAAAGTTCTTGAGATTCTAAGGAAGCACCAACACTTTGTAAAAAAGAGTAAATGCACTTTCTCTGCCAACCATGTTGAATACTTGGGCTTTCTGGTATTAAAAGATGGAATTTCTCCAGATTCCACAAAAGTCCAAGTAGTCATAGATTGGCCTGAACCAAAGACAGTGAAAGAAGTCAGAGGATTCTTGGGATTGACTGGTTGGTATAGAATTTTCATACCAAAGTATGCTCTCATAGCTTCTCCCTTGACAAATCTTCTCAAGAAGAATATTCCGTTTCAATGGTCTGCCAGGTGTGCCAGAGTGCTTTTGATAAGCTAAAGACCACCTTGGTAACTAATCCTGTTTTGAAGCTACCAGATTTCTCTCTACCCTTTGAGGTAGTAACTGATGCCAGTGGTTTTGCCTTGGGAGGTGCACTCATGCAGGAAGGCCATGCAGTGGCCTATGAATCCCAAAAACTCAGAACGCATGAGAGGAATTATGCTGTCCACGACTTGGAACTACTTTCAGTAGTATATGCCCTGAAGTTGTGGAGACATTACCTATTAGGTCAAAGATTCACTTTGATGACAGATCATCAGAGCTTAAAGTGGATCTTCACTCAAAAGGATCTCAACATACGCCAGAGAAGGTGGATGCAGACCCGCAGGAATTTGATTTTGAAATCAAGTACCGCCCAGGAAAAGAAAATGTGGTAGCAGATGCCCTCAGCAAAAAATCCTCCTTGCTTGCAATTACTGTAGTGTCAAATCCTTTGATTATTGAAGCAAGAGAGAAGATCATGCAGGATAGATTCTTTGGCCCTATTGCTACCCTACTTATGCAGGAAAGCAAAACTCCACAGGAATTGAACCGAGTTCAAGGGTACAGCCTGGATGATGGAATTATGTATTATAATCGCAGGCTATGCATTCCCAATGATGAGGAAACTAAGGGTCAAATTCTGAATGAAGCCCATGACAGCCTTATTACACGACATCCAGGTTTCATCAAAACCTACATGTCTATGAAGAAAAGCTTTTTTTGGCTTGGTCTAAGAAAGGATGTGCTTAATCATGTACGTCAATGTCTGACCTGTCAGAAAGTCAAGGCCAAGAGAGTAAAAATGCCTGGGAAGTTACATCCATTAAACATCCCCTAGATGAAGTGGGAATGCATCAGTATGGATTTTATTACTGGATTACCTTCAGTGCAATCAGGTTACAACTCCATCTTCGTGGTAGTTGATAGACTAACCAAAATTGCCTATCTGGCTGATTCCAGTAAAAGAAACCTACACTGCAGTAGTGGATGTGGCTAGAGTGTTCCTTAAGGAAATCTTTCGATATTGCATGGCCTACCCAGAAGAATAGTAAGTGATCGAGATCCCAAATTCACGTCAAGATTCTGGACTGCATTTTTTGAAGCAGTAGGAACTTTCTTGGATCTCAGCACAGCTTACCACCCTGAGAGACAGATGATCAAACGGAAAGGGTAAACCAAGTAATCGAAGATATACTCTGGTCATGCTGTGGTGGCAGGGAACCCAAGAAGTGGCTAAGCTATCTGCACCTAGTCGAGTTCGCCTACAATGCTTCTTATCACCGAAGTATTGGGATGAGCCCTTTCAAAGCCCTGTATGGACAAGATTGCTCAACTCCACTAACTTGGTCCCAAAGGGTCGAGATGTCCAACAAACAGATGCTTGACGACATGGAGCAACAGATACAGTCAATTCACAAAGATATAAAAGCTACCCAGGATAGACAAAAGCAGTATGCAGATAAGAAGAGGACAGACAGAGAATTCGAAGAAGCAGATATGGTCTTCATTCGAGTACGCCCCAAAAGAAGTTCTCTATCTCTTGGGAAGTACAAGAAGTTATCCCCCAGATATTGTGGGCCAAATCTGATTACAAAGAAAGTAAGTGACTTAGCCTATGAGCTTCTTTTGCCTCCTCATCTCAAAGTACATAATGTATTTCATGTCAGCCTTCTTAAAAAGTATGTACCAAGCCCGAATCATGTGCTTGATGATGAAATATTAACTTCTTTAACCCAAGGGCAGATGGAACAACCTGAAGAAATCCTTGATGTTCGAGAAAAGGTTCTCAGGAATAGAATTCTGAGAGAATTATTGGTCAAATGGAAGTTCTATCCTTTTGAAGATGCCACCTGGGAGAAAGAAGACGAACTGTTGCAGGATTATCCCCAGTTTGCGAGATGAGGACATCTCATGTTTTTCAAGTGGAAGAGAATGTAAGATTCCTCCCCAGCCTCTCAAGATGTCCAACATCTTCCCCTATAATCAAATCCCTCTTCAGAAATATAAAAGATCTTGTTTCTACCTGTTTTGTCCTAGAGAGAGAAAATGTTCTAGAGAGAGGTTATTCAGATTTTGAATATTTTTGGATGGAAAAATATCTCTTCTTATTAAAATAAGTTCCCCTGAAACAAAAGTTCAAAAATATTTTCAAAAGATGCATTAGAAATCAAGTATAATCTATTCAGGAGGCCTTATCCTAGGGGTCTAGATTTTTTGAAAATTTTAAATTAAGGTTTTGAGGGGCCAACTAGATTCATCCAAATGTGTGGAGAAGATAAATTGAAGAAATAAAGAAAATCCCCCCAAAAATGAGTGAATATTCACATAATAAGATGAAGAGTGGACTAAGGACCAAATGAAATACTAAAAAATTGGATTTTTGACACCTCACAATGGGAATTCGCCCCTCATGAAGGAGACACCTCACAATGGGAATTCGCCCCTCATGAAGGAGACACCTATTTCACATGTGTGGTGGAAATTTAAATTATCAAAAATTGAGATATTTCATCTCTCCTCTCCCCTAATTCAAGTCTAGTTTCAAAAAGTAAGCTAAACAAATAGAAGGCTCCCCCTTTGTTGAAGCTTAATAGTGTTTTATGCATTGTTACTCTACTCCTCCCAAAAGCCAAGAACTGTGAATTTCTTAAAATTCACTAGTTTTTAACCATTCCCTCTTCTAAAGATTTGGTGGCCACTCTTGTTGCAAACAAGAGTAGATCCCTCAAACCATCAAGACAAAGGAAAGCTCCCAGAATTCATGTAAGTTAGAAATCTTATATTTTTCTTTATTCTTTTAATGGTTTTCTAATTTTTGTATTGTTTGAAATGATAATCTGATGCTATGCCTTGCTGGAAAGGCTTTCCCCCTCTCTCATTCTTAAAATCAGCCCTTCTTTATCCTAGTTAAGTGATCTAATAGTTGGAATTAAACTTTTCATATTGTTTCTTTTTTAAAAGTGAAATTTGATTAGTTTAGAGTGCTTAAAACCATTTGGGGATAATTTTTAAGTAATTTTAAGATAGGAAAATTTGAAAAATGGTCAGCCATACAAAGGAGGTTATGGCAAAATTTTCTAAAATTTTATGAAATAAGTTTCATCTTTTATTATTCTAAAAGAATAATCCCTATCGTTTGTGTATTCTAAAAGTATCATTTTCATTCTATGCATATAGAAAAATGCATAGTAGAAATATAATTATTCTAAAAAAATGTTATTTTCATTAGATATAAATTCTATGCATAGAAAGATCTCTACCTCCAGCTCATAGACCTCGCGGAACTCTTTGGCATTTAGAACTACCAGCCTAGCTTCTGCCTTGACCAGCTCCACTTTATCCTTGGCCTCTACTTCTCTTATGATCCTTAAATGTTCTTCTCTGATGATGTTCACCTCGCCTTCAGCCCTCGCTTGGCTTACAATAGCCCTATCCACCTCCTCTTGTAGCCGCCTATTTGTTTGCTCTGTCTGGGGCTTCCTTCATCGATTGTGAGACAACCCTTTGAGAAATGGGGTATTGATTTTGTTGGACCCATTAGTCCAACAGCACATTCGTCTCATCACAAGCCCGTTATATGATCATGGCCACAGATTATTTCACTAAGTGGGTAGAGGCAAGAGCCTTTATAAAAGAGCTGATGCTTGGACTATGGCCAAGTTCTTATATGATCAGATCATTTCCAGATTTGTCTACCCACTTGAATTAGTGAATGACCGGGGTTCACATTTCATTAATGAGGTGATTGAACAATTACTTACAGGGTTCCTTGTAGTCCATCACAAATCATCACCTTATTACCCATAGGCAAATGGCCAAGCAGAGAGCACAAACAAGATTTTATGCACTATCCTGACTAAAACCTTAGAAGCTAGTCGCATGGATTGGGAGCACAAGCTGACTACAACACTATGGGCCTATTATACATCATATAAGGTAGCGCGACGGGATACACTCCCTTTTGTCTAGCTTATGGCATTGATGCAGTAATGCCTATGGAAATTTTAGTTCCAAGCCTACGAATTGCCGCATAAGAAAGGCTCACAGAAAATGCATTAACCAAGAGGTTAGTTGACTTGGAGAAGCTCAATGAAACCCGGCTGATTGCATCGCATGGACTTATGGTCCAAAAACTACATAGAAAACACTAATTTGACCATTACCTCTGAAACACAAATAATTGGAAACGGGGAACCTCATCCTCTTGTATGGTGTTGGGAGCACCAAGAAAAAGAAACTAAAATATAGAGGGTTAGGACCTTTTAGAGTGTCCAAAATCACTCCTCAAGGGTCAGTCCGAATTGAAACTATCGAAGGGGTGGAAATGAAAGGGTATATCAACAGAAGCAAACTCAAGAAATATTATAAAGCCCTAACCCAAGAAATGCTCACACAAGAGCATCTCCTAAAATAAAAGAAAGAGCTAGTCAAGGAAAAGATCAAACAAGCTCAAGACGAATCCAAGGCGAGGGAAGCCAAAGCAAAACAAAGACCCCAAGGGACACTACACGTAAACATGGCTTCGATCACCTTGCTTGAGAAGGATGACCTAGATATTGAACCTACATGACTAAGTGTAAAAGTCTCTACAAAAGGTGGTCACACGATAAGCATCGCATTAATTGATACAGGGTCAAGTCATAACTTGATTTCCTATGAGAAATGGGTAGCCTTAAACAAACCCCCCTAGATGCAACTAATGCATAGGTTCACAGTGTGCATCCATCCTAGATATTGAACCTACATGACTAAGTGTAAAAGTCTCTACAAAAGGTGGTCACACGATAAGCATCGCATTAATTGATACAGGGTCAAGTCATAACTTGATTTCCTATGAGAAATGGGTAGCCTTAAACAAACCCCCCTAGACGCAACTAATGCATAGGTTCACAGTGTGCATCCATCTATTACACAAACAATGGGACTTTTGAATATACATACCTCAATCAGACATAATCCCTTGGTCGAGAAGGCGTTTGTTATGCCTACAGGAACCATGAAAGAGGAAATGCTTCTTGGACAATCCTGGATTTGCGCCAGAAATTGTCACATCCAATGGGCAAAATGGGTAGTACAACTCAATGATGGCTAGGACACCATCACCATGCCATTATGGAGTCCATTGAATAAGGGAAAATAGGCAGTGGCATGCAACATGGAGTCTCCAATGCCACAAAAAACAGAAGGCTTAACAGAAAAAGCATCCACATTGAAAGATCATCCCTCTTCAAGAGAACCAAAGAAAAGGCAGCAGAGGTATCAAAAACAATGGGTTTCCAAAGCCCAGCTTCAAGCACAAGGATACTGTAATATAGACAAAACCTCATGGGTGTCGAGGCAAAAAAGTCCTGCTATAGGCAAGAGACAAGGAAATCCAACCAAGGGCAGAGAGCTGTCTTCTAAGCAAGCCCGCACACACAACTTAGCATTCAACAGTAGTGGGTCCAAAAAGACTTACTAGTAGCACACGGCTATTATCAAGGAAACAAAACGGTATGGGTACCAAAAACCAATCCAAAACCCAATTTTGCATATACCTCTAGAAGAAAAGAAGAGAGCCATAAGCAAAGTAGTGCCATGCTTGACGACTGTATGTGGTCAAAGTGAACCAAGTGGACTACTCTTGACAACTTCAAACGATCAAAGCGTAACAAATGGTTTATGCAATTGATGTGACATGCTGATTGAAGTGTAACAAGTGGTAATACACGCGATGCTAGATGATGTGACATGCTAATTGAAGCATAACAAATGGTTTATGCAATTGATGTGACATGCTAATTGAAGTGTAACAAGTGGTAATACACGCGATGCTAGATGATGTGTACAATGATACTCTCATCGTAGTGTAACAAGCGGTGAGTTTATGTTGGGTTTGTGTCTATCAATGTTTCATACTCGGATTAATTGTGGATACAACAATTAATTGGAACAACTAATGTGTTTACATTTGTGAGATACGTGATGAGTAGTGCATGTGAGACATGGAGGATTTTGTCTATATTATCTTAGATTTTTTGTTTTTGTTTTTTGAGTCGGGGTCAGAGACAAGCACGCCCGTTTTTGAGACTCAAGCAGAGAAACGCTTTTATCATTAGCTTCGTCGTCTCGGTTGGCCATGTGCCAAATGATTTTACATATTATTTATGCAGGCTTATGTGTGGCGTTACTATATTATTAGCACATATGTTGTTGTTTTATTGGCCATGTGCCAAATGATTTTACATATTATTTATGCAGGCTTATGTGTGGCGTTACTATATTATTAGCACATATGTTGTTGTGGGCTACCGCACCTCCCAAGAAAGAACTCTACCCATTCACAATCGTAGGAAGCAACAGACAACTATCGTTGGGTACTTACTAATGCTTTGAGCTCACATGCCTTGAGGCTCCCCAAGCTCACTTTTGGAAGTTCCACTCCTCTAATCTCCGCCTCCATGCTATCACCACCACAACCACAATGCAAGGCAATCTACCTCTCACTCTTCCACACACGTGCATAGAAGAGGAACATGCACTAGAGTACACTCTCACTCTCTCTCACACAAGACAAAGCAAGAGCTCTCATAGCACAAAGGGGGATTGTGCTCTTTCATTATGAGAAATTGCCTTTATACATTTGACCCTTATTCACACTTGGGCATCCAAAACTTACTAAACTAAGGCCATGGGTGGCCAGTATCTCAAAATGTACAACTTTTATAGTGCCTTTACATAACACTTCTTAATATCCTCAATTGGAGGAGCATCTTTGTTAATCCAAAATGGGATTAACATCCAACCTACCTGATGCAGGTTATGTCCTCATAACCTTTACTTAGGTCAAAAGACCTAGTCGTTGAACTCATGTCTGTAGAAGTTTTGACGGGATTGAAGCTTTTTAAGGGTTCTTTGGAATGCTAAGTGAGACGTCCAGAACCCGGTGTCTACCATGTCTTCGAACATGACATGCATGTAACTCGGAAGACACTTGAGGCGATGATAAAGTATCATGCCTCTTTCAGTTGGGCCTCTGTTCATGTGAAGTAAAGCTGCTCTGCCTCAAATCCATCATGCCTTTCCTTTGGTTGATTGATGAGAACTACGATCAGTTTCATGAATCGGCAGCTACTATATCTGGATTTGAAATTCTACACCATGCTCTTATCCATGTGAGCAATTGCTGTCGGTTGACTTGTTATATCATGGAATGTGGATGGCAAGAAGTGAGGGAAGTTGTAAGAGACATGAGAGTCCCGTTGCTTTGCTTCATGGAATTGGAGTGGAGTCTTCTTTTGAGATTGGCATGAAGAAGGGATCCTCTCATTGTGTTGGCGGGGAGCACTGGTACTATAAATTGTATTCTGGGACTATTAGATACTCTTTGCACTGCCAATCCGGTTGTATGCCAAAATCCGCAAGGCAGGGGTTGGTATCATCTATTTGGATTGCCGTATAGCCTCTCCTTGTATGCATTGGGTGTTGTTTGTGCCATCTATAAACAATAGCTGATCATGAATGTGATAATTTGGATCTCCAACAGATCAACCAAGTGCGGATTGGCCAGCTTGGTGTGACGAGCCACATTCTCCCACAAGGTCCCCTCTCCTCCCATTAGTAACAGCTCTTATAATTTTGGCATTCGGGCTTGGAGAGGGTATGGTACATAAGGCGGCCTCCGTGACTCCATGTTAGAGTATGCACCTGGCAGGATCCTTCTAGTAGGCTCAAATAGTGTGATTTACATCAGCACCTTGAACATGAGTTTAGATTTTAAGAGGGGGTTTCCTGCGAGGCGACAAGCGACGACAAAGCCCTCGTACTCTACAACTGACAAAGACTCAAGAATAGTTACATCAATAAAAGCTTAGATATCATCCTAAGGGGGATGGTCGCATACCTCATTGATGATCAACATTGGTGGAGATAGAGTTGGTGCTGGCATCTCCTCGGGGGCGAGAGTGTTAGTGGGAAAATAAATGGGGATAAAAGAGAAGTAAGAGAAGATACAATCGGCCTCAGTTTTGTTATCAAGAGATACACTAGGAAATGGATTTAATAACTTACTAGAGATTTGGAAGAGAACACTGGATAAGTAAAAAAAGAGGAGGTTCTTGGTATTTCTTTTTGATCCTATCCAAAACTTGGGGGCGGTAGGTTGGGCTTGTTAGTTTTCATAAATTCTTGAAAGTCAATTATATCAGTGGTGGTTATATTAGGATATTCTATATGCTCCTTATCAACAAATTATAAATCACGTTAGTGAGAATAGCCTCCAAATGCTTATGGATATTTAGATAAAGTTTTATAATACCAAAAGGATGATTTAATGTGGATTTTGATAGGTTTAGATACTAATGGGTATTATGAACTTAAGACCAACCATGACTAATAACCCATTGGTAGTTATGTGCAACAACCTCGTAGTTGGCCGATGTCATTGGTATATCATCTAGTAGAAACAGGTCAAGTTTATCGACACTGTCATCTAGGATGTTTGACTGTTGTAGCACCCGACACGAACTACGAAGGTTGAGCACTATGGGATGTAACGGGAAAAAGAAAATATCAGCTGGGTCAGGTAGAATTATATCCCCCCGTAGGATTCCTTATTATGGTTGGGTCTGCATCCCTTTTTGTGTTCTGATGAATGAGGGTTAGGTCTCCTAAATTGAGGTCTTTGGTTAAGTTAATTTTGTATTGAAGAAGAGAGAGGGTTAGTGTAGATAAAAACAATGTTTGAGTCCAAGGAGGGGTCCAAGGAGTTACTAGCAAAACGAACCCCGAGGCACGTTCGATGAGCTGGCATAATTCATCCGGTTGATCAGTTCTTTGAGATCTTTGTTGGAGGGTGAGCTAGTGTTCCAGGTCCTATATTCGAGAGTCTTTAGTGGTGGTGAGTGTGGAGATGGCTACTTCCCATGCATCTTGAGCAATGCGGCCAGATCTTCATATCTTCTTGCAACTTCCTCCATTGTAATCCTAGAAGCTGTGGCTTGAGCATTTTCCTCTTCAATTTGCTTTAGCTCCTCCTTCGCTAAGCTTTGGCTCTGCTAGCTAATTGTTGGTGTACATGCTCTAGCTGCTAACTAGCATTTGATCTATTTCCATCAACTTTGTATTGATCACCTCATTGAGAGCTTTTAGTTTCTCAGCATGTGCTTTGTTCAGTTGTTCTCTTTCTATTTGGAGGCTTACCACTTTTTGTTCTGATTTAGCAATGGCTGCATTAAGGGCATTGAGTTGCCATGTATATCCTTCTTCCTTAGCTTGGAATGTGGCATGGGCTTCCTTTAGCTGTTGTGTATGTTGCTCTTCTTTTTCCTTGGTATATGCCACTTCCTTTTGAAGTTGTGCCTTGGCTTGCTCTAATCTGGCCTTGAGCTCCTCATTTTCTTTGGTCATGCAGACTATAGTCTTGCTGATTAACCTGTTATTTCCCTCCAAGGTTTGGAGCCTTGCCTCCTCTTCTTCGGCTGCCTTTAAACTCTTCAGGATCTTCTTTGTGTGTGGCTTTTGCCGCGGATATTTTCTCCTTAATCGCCCTTACGTGGTTAGTGGAATCTCAGACCTATCTCCAGAGTTTGGCATTCCTATCATGCAGCATGTGAGTACTAAGCAAATGACATCTCCATACCCTTTGCTCCTGGGACCAAATATCTACACTTGTGGAGGCTGAGCCTTTTGTTTGGTGCACTAGCAGCATGTCGAGGCCTTCCATGGTCTCTTCCAGGAAGTGATCCGGCGTTGAGATTGTGCAAGCAGGATCCTTCTCCTATTGTGTCCTCAGTGTCCGTTCGCTTTTGCTTACTGGGACTTGGAGTCTTGTTGGCTCTCTTTCTCTTCTCTACTTCTTAAGCTTCTTGAGTTGCCTTTGGTTACGCTGAGGTGGCCTCTTCATTTCTCTCACACACGTCTGTTTGTGGCAACTCTTGTTCTACTGGAGCCTGTGTTGCACCAATCTCCACTAAGGTGGGCTGATATGAAATTACTGAATCATGGAGTGGGACTTGAAGGTGGTGTGTGTAGTGCTGACTCTAGAATGGCACTTGCTATTAAGCTTATATATTCCCTTTCTTTTGCGTCTTATTTCTCTAGAACTTGTTGAAAGGATGCGATGGAATGGGCTACCTATTCTTCCAATGATTGCATCTCTGATTCAACCTGTTGGAGCCTGCTCTGCATCTTTTTACTTTTCTTTGTCTTCTTACCACCCTTCAGCTCTTGCTCCTTAGTATATTTCAGTACCGCTTGTCCCTGCTGTAGCTCTTCTGAAATGAGGGTAGAAAATTCCATGGATCCTTCAACCTGAGGTGCCTCTGCCTCCTAGTGCCTTGGGGAATGGGAAGATAAGCTACATGGTTGAGTACTTTGGTTTTTAGGAGATAAGGATTACACGTGTTGTGACTTGAGGTAATTCTCCATATCTCGGTGTATATACCAAGCCCAGTCCTCCTGTTTCTCCTCATGGACCTTTGCTATGCGATTGAGAGGGACCTTGTTATATCTGTCCACTGGCTTTACTTGCATTAGCATGGAAATTGCTTTGCAAGCTTTTTCATCTACTTCATCCTTTATATTTTCATATTCCGCCCCATTCGAGTTAAAGGAAACCCTATTCAGCATGTACTCCATGGGCATCTAATCGATTGTATGGACATGTATCGGTATGGGGGGGTAATTGGAGAGATTCTCATATCATTTCCTCTATGAAATGAGGACCTACTCGGTGGAGCCATCTGCCTTTGTGACTGTTCCTCGCTTGGTATTTCTGTGATATAAGACTTCAGAAATTCCGTACATAAGTGTGGGTTGATGGTGTGGGGAAGGACCTTTGCCATTCTGCCAAGTCCTACCTTCTCCAGCTTGTTCTTGACATCGGTATCTTCCAAGATCTTCAAAGATTCCGGGTTGTGATATTGGAATATAATTTTCCTCTGAGCTGTCTGAATGTCTTTGTGGATCATGGTACCTTGTACCTTCGGTGCATATGGCCCAAGGTAAGTGAGCTTGGTGTCACGTGGTTCTCTTTTCCTCTTTTTTGCTGGTGACCTTGTTGTACTGGCCCTCAACTTCTGGTTTGGAAGTAGCAGAGGAAGCCATCTGTAACATTTGAAAAGAACATCAGTCATTGTTGTGACTAGTATGAGCTCGCGGTCTTCCCCCCTTTTTCTTGTGTGTGTTTGTGTTTATGTGTGTGTGTGTGTGTGTGTGTATGTGTGTGTGTACAGTGATGTTTGATAGGAAGAGTGTTAGTGGGGTGAGCAATGAATCAATTAAGGGTGTGTATTAGTGTTTGTTGGGAATTATTCCTAATCTGTGAAGCAGCAGGCCGTGAAATGGCTGAGCGTGAAGTAGCTATGCATGAAAGGTTAATCCATGAGGTGTTAACCCGTGAAGGGCTTAACCCATGAGCTATTAACCCGTGAAGGGCTTAACCCATGAACTATTAACACGTGAAGTGTAAAGACGTGAGGGGTTGACGCATGAAATTTTAACCCGTGAACTATTAGTTCGTGAAAGCTTAACCTGTGAAGAGCTTAACTCATGAAGTAGCAGTAAGTTATTTTGTGAAATAATAGATTATGGTGTCACGATTATCAGTGTGTGGAATAAGTGTTAGTGGTTAGCGCATGGTATGAGCAACCAACTTAAGTGATCGATGTATTCTCGAGAGTTTAGTTTAGAAGGCGTGAAATAGCAATCTGCTATTTCACGAGTTAATTTCCTTACGTCAAGTGAGGATTTGGCAGGAGGTGTCACCTTCTAAAGTGGAGGGATGTTTAAAACAAGAAGGGAAAGAATAGATGCAATCGATTAAAATGCAGAAATGTGTGCAAATGTGGCACCTAAGAACCTAAAAAATGCTTTTACACAAACAAATGAAACAATCAAAAGTGTGTGAGGAGATCCTACCTAAGAATTTATGGTCGCAAGCAATCAAATGAGGATGAACACCAACAATAAATGCACTCTAGAAGACGATGAAGATGATGACGCCAAGAAGAAGTGATTGAAGTTGGTCGATGAAAAATGCACAAAAAGGGGAAAAGTGTTGAAATATACAAGTGAATAGGGTGTGTGCGGGAACAAGCCCTTGGTTAGAGGCTGTAAAAGAGAAGATGTAATTGTGAAAGAACCTGTGAAAAGGTGAGAAGAATCTACTGGGAGAGAATAAAGGGTAGCATGAGAGAATTTAGGAAGTGTGGAGTTATTCTAGGAGATATTCAGGGAAAAGAGAAGAGGTGGAGAGAATCAGGCAAGAGGTGGAGATATTCTGGGAGTGAATCATGGAGAAATCAATGGGATTAGATGCTTGATGTAAACTCTATAAATTGAGGCATAGCCCTAATGAGAATTTGCTAGTTTTTGAGTATCCATGCCTACATTAATCTATTTGCTAATTACCCACTAATTATGTCTTAATTATTTACTAATCACTTTGTTAATGATGTTGATTCTAGTGTTTGATCCACCATAGCTCATCACAATGCTCAAATTTCAACATGGTATCAGAGCCATGCCTATAATCCATCAGATTTATGAGCCCATTATCTAATTAGGATTAGTAGATAATTAATAAATAATCAAAATTTTAGTTAGTTTTCACTTCACCCCTTCACCCCCAGCCAGTGGTGGAGGACTCCATTCACCTTGCACACATAAAATTAGGGCAAGCCCTTCTAGCATAAGCTAGCCATCTCAAGGCTCTTCAAGCCTATGCAAAAAACGCAGCGAACCGCCACGTAGAAGCGCAGATTTTCGCAGATGAAGGGGCACCGTTTTTCTGAGCTGATTTGGTGATTTCTACTTCCACAGATCAAAGGTCTCTAATTCCTCTTAGCCCAAGGTGTATTCAAGCATGCTCTACAAGCTGGTGAAGACAGAATTCAGTTTCATCAAGTCTACAGTGAGATCCAAGCTCTTCATCAAATCTGCAGGTGACTTTGGTAAAACAGAGATTAAGCTTTCAATATTTGGTCAAATCTTGTGTTTCTTGGCTTAATCCTCTACTAGACTCATTGCTATTGATGCCTTTGAAAGCATTTGGGCTCATTTGAAGTGTAAGGCACCAGATCTGGACTCCTCGCATACTCTGTTTTTTGCACACAAAATAGAGCATTAATTTACTAATCAATGATTAATCAGTACTAATCACTATATTTTGGTACAATTGAGAGTTCAAATTAAGCATTAAGTATTTGATACAGATCCCTATAGCTTCAGATTGCAAATCGGAGTTGGTTTGATACTCCAACCATCCCGTACAAATTGGTTACCCTTAATTTAATGTAATTTCTGGTGATTTTATGCTGATAAAATTGTTGTAATCATCTATTAAACACCAGATTAAGTTGTAAAAGTGTAGACACTGCCCTTGAATCTTGAAATTGGATCAAGAGGTAAGACCCCCTTCACATCACCTGAGTTCAGCACAGGAAATAGCCAAATTTAATGGGGAACGGTTTTATACATGGCAGACAAAAACCATGTATTTGCTGATGAGGAAAAATCTGTGGGGATTAGTTGAAGGGAGAGATGAATGCCCAGAGAGAGGGGAAAATGAGTGGAAGAGCAGGAATGAAAAAGCATTGGGACTTATTGCACTCAGTTTAAATGATGAAATCATTCATCATCACATCACAGGGATACAATGGGCAAAAGATGCATGGGATGAACTCAATAAATTATTTGGTACACAAGCAAAAAATTCAAAGATAAATCTGTTAATGCAATTCTACAAATTGGACATGAAGGAAAATGAACCTTTAATCACACACGAATAAATATAAAAGCATTAAGCAACAGCTATTGGCAAAAAGGTAGAAGATGATGAAGCATTAGCTGTACTTCTGAAGAGTGTGGACAAAGGAGATTATGAAAACATTATAGCAACACGAAAGAATGTACCTGAATTGAAGCTACAAGAGATAGAAGCATCTCTACTAGAGAAAGAGAGCAGAGGCAAAGAGAAGAAAGGGCTCGACTCAACAGCAGGAGAGGAAAAAGCATTCTTCACCCGAGGAGGATTCTCTCGAGGACGAGGACGAGGAAGAGGCAGAGTAGGAGGAAGGACCTTCACTTGCCACAAATGTGGAAAGCCAGGATGACACATGGCGAGAGACTGCTATAGCAAACCCAGTGAAGAAGGAACGACATCGGCAAACTTCATGGAGGCTCCAAAGGAAGTGGAGTCAGATCATCTTTTCTGAGAGAGGGAGAGAGAGAGAGAACCCACAACCCAATGTAACCTGCCCCAACAAAGTAAAACCACCTCTGAGCCACCGATGATGTAGGCCACGTGGTAGATAGATATATGTGTGAGCACTTTAGTCAAGGTCACTTATAGTAGCCTTGGACACATAGAGAGAGAGAGTGTCAAGGACTATGGAGTTTAGGGACGAGGCACTAGTCGCGGGCTATCAAGTAAGAGGGAAACTTGGTATAGGGTCCAGGTGTGCTAGGATTATTCACTTGAGGGGAGGTGTTGAAATATACAAGTGAATAGGGTGTGTGCGGGAACAAGCCCTTGGTTAGAGGCTGTAAAAGAGATGTAATTTTGAAAGAACTCCACATCTCTCTTTCATCATTCAAGAGCAACTTCGGTCACTCCAAAATCAAATAAGTTTGTTACTTTTGCAATTTTTAAATTACTACTTCTCACATGATTTTACAAAATAAAAGTACTAAAATTAGATATAAAGAAGAATAATTCTACTTACGAGACGAGTATTCTGACTCCTAAGGTAATATATTCATTTCAATTATTTTTACAATACATTTTATTTAATTTTTTTTATAAATTTCAAAGAGAGTTTTATACAGCAAAAGTAGAAATTCTTGAAGAAACTAGCTCTTCCATCTTGAACTATACTATGTGAATTTTTGACTACGTATTAGTCTTGTGGTATGGAACACAAAGATTAACCCTGTGTGAATTATTCCGATGCATACTTATCTCTAGATTTATGTCGGATAATTTCTGATGGTATGAGACACTAGAATTTATTACACATAAAATTCCTTGATATGATTTATTTTTGTACTAGAATTTATTTTTGTCCTGATTAGGGAAGATACTAGAATTTATGTATTCTAAGATATTGATCTCTAGTTGCTTATCCAGGTAGGAGAGATGTTACATGTCCACTCTTTAGCTAAGCGAGGATGCCAGGATGCTAGTGTGAGAAGAATCTACTGGGAGAGAATAAAGGGTAGCATGAGAGAATTTAGGAAGTGTGGAGTTATTCTAGGAGATATTCAGGGAAAAGAGAAGAGGTGGAGAGAATCAGGCAAGAGGTGGAGATATTCTGGGAGTGAATCATGGAGAAATCAATGGGATTAGATGCTTGATGTAAACTCTATAAATTGAGGCATAGCCCTAATGAGAATTTGCTGGTTTTTGAGTATCCATGCCTACATTAATCTATTTGCTAATTACCCACTAATTACATCTTAATTATTTACTAATCACTTTGTTAATGATGTTGATTCTAGTGTTTGATCCACCATAGCTCATCACAATGCTCAAATTTCAACAAAAAGGATGCATTTATGATCTACCCCATCAACCCCGGGGCGGTGGCCATCTTAATTGGGTACGGGGCGGTGTTCATCTGCGATTCATGGAGTTTTTTTGACCATTTCACGGTGTCAACTTGCATTAGTCAGTTCACAACGTGAACTATTTTGAAGTGTTTCATGATGTGAAACAGTGTTTAACGTTCACGATGTGAACTAGCCCAAACCGGTTCATGACGTTAAATAGCTTGTACCCTTATGCATGAAAATATTGATACCCTATGGTTTCCTATATGCTTAAACACTCCAAGGCCACATGTTATGCATTCTAAGGAGTAGAAGTGTGCACGCGAAACGAATGAACATGTTTCACGACATGAAAAGCATACCCATTTACCTTGTACCCAATTGCTTGGAGTTGGGTACCCCTGGTCATCCTCCTTCCTTTTATTCCCACGGGAACCAATGTGGTACTTTGAAGCCTGTGGGCATGTGTTATTGCAACCACTTAAGTTTTGAGTGAGAACTTTTGATTTTTCCTTCCATCCAGTGGAGTAGTACATCCACCAAATCTTGGTGAACCTGTTTTACTTCCTCTGCATGTGGTGCACGTCTTTGTTACCCTGGTCCATAGCTTGGTTCAGCTTTTCCTCATTCGTGGATGACATTGGTGGTGTCACACTCCCTTGTTTACTTGGTTGAACTTGTTTCTTTCTCCATACCAACTTTGGTGCTTCTGTAGCACTTGATTTAGTTGGGACTTGGTCCTATCTGTGCTTGTTACACCTCAATAACATACACCCGTAAAGCTCAAGCTATACCAATAACACTAGGTAACTAGTATTTAATGTGGGGTCACCCACGATACCAATTCACTATCGGGCTGTCAATTTTAAATGTAGAAATGAATTTTTTTTGAAATAATAATACTTAGCTCATCTGATGTGTGGTTGAGTAATAAAGTGTCGCCGATGTGCTTGAATTTCAGGAGTTGGCAAAATATTCAAAGTAGAGATCGTATGTCGAAAGATAAGTGGTAGAAATAATTTGTTGATGTCAACGATGAGCCATGATTCTGAAAATCTTCAAAAACTTGGGAATATTTCCCAAGAAACAAGACCAACGTAGAAGATAACTGGCATAATGATTCTCTAACGCCGAAATAAACCAAGTAAATACACGCTGAAGAAGTCTTCAAAGGAGTCGTGAAATTTTGTAGAAGAACCACTGTAAAGTTTTGTCCACTTGCTGAATGATTGCTTTTGTAAACTCCCTCTCTTCCCCCCCCCTCCCCCCCTTTGTAGGTTAAAAAAGGCTTTAAGCTTGTATCAATATAAGGTTTTTAAAGCTTAAGTAATAGGTAAGACATAAACTTTTTAATTTTTAAAAGCTTATGGCAGTAAGCTTTAAAAGTGTACAAAGCTTAATGGCTTAAGCTTAAAAGAAAGACCATAATACCCAGCGAGGCAGCCCGACTGGAGTAAACTGCCGATAGCATGCCAATGAAAAAGAGAAGAAAATCACCAGACCTTCACGCGGTTCACTAATCCAACGATTTTTCTGCTGTACTAAGCCAATAAGCACTTTTTCTTCAAATTGATATATGGGCAACTCTCCACCTTCTATATTATGGATTTCTGTCATAAGCAGGGATTTAGCAATCTGACAATTGAGCTTAGGCCTCCTTCAATTGCTGATTCCATCCATACAGTTGGATCTGGGAGAGGCTAAGAATTAAGAAAAACCACTTTTCATGAGAGAGTGGTTTTGGTTTGAATAAAGGTGGTTTTTAAAGAAATGGTGACATTAATCTCTAACCCTTAATCTTGTTCTCCATCTTATGGCTCATAAAATTCCCATAAACCTTCCAAGCTTTATCCAAGAGTCCTTGAGCTTTTGTCTTCTTTATATTTTGGATTTTTGTGAGCTTTTTCCTATTCTTCAAGTTCAAGTATCCATAGCTCTAATACCACTATCATGGGACCTCATGTACTTCTTCAATAAATTAATCAAACTCACATATACATCAAGGAATAAACTATAGACTTGAATCAGATTGACAAGATTGAACATAAAATAAAACATGAGATAAAGTAAACATCACCATTAACACACTATTAGGGGTTCAATCTCCCCCCCTCATGCGTGTAGCTCCCACTTCCACGACATCAATATTTTGAGAATTGTATTCAATATATAGCCCAAGGAGCTAATAGTAGTTGTGCGTACAAAATTGGGCTTGCTTTTCCACTTTTACAAAAATAGCTCAAGCACAGGAGCTTGTTCACACACTAAGTGTAAAATAACCAAAACTCTTTTAACATATGTGTTAATAATATAGCAACGCTACACACAAGCGTGCATAAATAATATATACAATCATTTGGCACATGGCCAAAAAAATAACTCATACGAAATAATAATATTTTGAGATGATATAGACAAGATCCTCCATGTGTGACACATGCACTGCTCATCACCTATCTCACAAATGCAAACACATTAGTTGTTCCAATTAATTATTGTATCCACAATTAATCCTAATATGAAATGTTGATAGACACAAACCTAACATACACTCACCACTTGTTACACTACAATGAGAGTATCATTGTACACATCATCTAGCATGGCATGTATTACCACTTGTTACACTTCAATTAGCATGGCACATCAATTGCATAAACCATTTATTATGCTTCGATTGTTTACAGTTGTCTAGCATAGTCCAATTGGTTCACTTTGACCACATACAACCGTCAAGCATGGCACTACTTACACCTCAACAACATACACCCATCAAGCATAGTCTCAAGCTATACTAGTAACACTAGGTAACTAGTAGTAACACTAGGTAACACTAGTAACACTAGGTAACTATGTGGGGTCACCCACGATACCAATTCACTAGGATGGCACACTAGCGTCCGGGCGTCCCCGTTTAGCTAAAGGGTAGACATTATGTAACAGAAAGGCTATTTCCATTCTCATGGTGGGAGATTAAACCACTTAGGCATTATGTGTGATATGTATGTGATTCTTGCTAATTGCATAATGTCAATCTACAGGATGATTTGTCCCATATCTTAGCTTCTTAATCTTGCATTATTGATTCTCCATTTCAATTGGTGTGGTAGGTGATTTATGTCATATTTTTCTTTACATCAAAGATACAAGAATGCGCATATTGTTCATAAAGCATGTGCTTGGAACATAACTTATTATCATCATTATAAAAACAAATCCTATGGTTTTAAATTAGTTATAGACTAGGAGGATTATACAAAGAAGAGAGGAGAGAGAGAGAGAGAGAGAGAGAGAGAGAGAGAGAGAGAGAGATCTCATGTGTGTGTTGAGAGAGAGAGAGAGAACGATTTATAGAGTAATCTCCTCTATATTTGTTGATACTTCTTAGAAAATATTTCTTTTTTTAACTATGCTACTTAGTGTTTTTTAAAAGCCTGTACCTTATTTCCTTACTTTTTTCCTGGAAACTTCTTTGTGCTTGTGTGCGTGTGTGCTTCATGCCACTATCAACAGAGCTAACAGGTTTTGAACCCAGCACCTCCTACATGGGACTTCAACACCTTATCGATGGCTTATTTCCTTACTTTTTAATGAGATGAACCATTTAATTCTTCATACCACCCTAAATCCCTCATCATATTTACAATGGTTTATCTGGTCATGAAGGTATCAGCCACCATTGATCTTAAGGCGAGAGAGAGAGAGAGAGAGAGAGAGAGAGAGAGAGAAAGAGAGAGAGAGAGAGAGATTTTTACCTTGGGTAGCATAACACCCTTGCACAAAAGCAAACAAGGGTGTGAGGCCACGTGGCTTAAATAGATGTGCTGGACACTAAAAAGCATGATGCACGCTAAAAAAGTTTCCCCTCATAGTTTTGAACTCTTGCTCACACCCAAGAAGTTTTGTTTTAATTTTGAGCGTGCTCTCTACTCGAGAGATCAACTCCTCTCGCAAGCGGCTTTAGTGATAGGTGCTCCTAGCATGGTACTGGTGCTGGCTCTGTTGTGCTCCGACTTACATTGCAACATAGCAACGTGGTAGTTAAGGCGGGGGCATAGTGGGTGCCAACAACAACCTTTTTTGCAAGCCACTGGCTACGGTAGCACTGACGACTACTGCAAATATGGCTACCAGAGTGGGCCTTGCAAGCAGTAGCAGATCTAGCATCTCCGGCACAGTTATTTTAGCAGCGTGTTTGCCTAGTTTCTCTCAGAAAACAATGGTTCAGGCTACCCTTCCAATGGCTTCTATGCTTACCACACCTTTTGGAGTGAATGCTTACAATGCTTCGGCAACACCGGTAGCTTTGACGTCCAAAAGCGAGAGCTGTCAGCTTTCTCACGAACATGACCATGAGACACAAAGTAAGTATAGTAGTACTAGATGGTAGCCAGCCATGCTGGCCATGCGCTAGCTACTTAGTATACACTCGTAACATCCCTGATGATTGATTATCTTAGTATCTCTAATGATCATCTCAACTAAACTCCCACATGCATTTGCTTTATGGAGGAGATCAACATACACCTTCTTTAACTCCTTAGCGACCTGTGCATTAGGCTAGCAATACTATGGATGCGGACCCTTTCAACTTACATGGTAATGTAGCCGCTCCCATTTCAACCATCCTATTAAATGTGCCTGTGCTATTCCTTATGTCCAGTGCTCATCATCATTGTTTGATCTCTATTGTACAGGAACTTCAACTACCACGTCGTCGAGTAGGCCATTGATTTTGACAGGATCAACACCACCTCCTTCGAGATGGTGATGTGGTTCTGGATGACCTAGCAGTTTCCCACGTGCCACAATGCCTTGGTGAACGACCAAGGCTTCGATGCCACCATCAATGCCATTAATGGTCGACTCCATCCTCTACATTGACCCTGACAACAAGCTCAACTCTGCTAAGTGGGCATGCATGCTCCATGCACCTCACGAATAAAGGCTTTAAAGTTCAAAACCTTAACTTCAATAGTACGTCAAATACATTGTCCCCAAAGTCAAATACCTGTTTAATAAAAAGAAGAAGCAAATTGTAAATTTTTGGCTATTTGTCATTACCTTGGGTAGCCTAAGATGCTTGCACAAAAGCAAGCATCGAAGACCACATGGCTATTTGTCATTACCTTGGGTAGCCTAAGATGCTTGCACAAAGCTTAGGCTACCCAAGGTTTAAAAAAGTGTATTACCCAAGGTGTAACAGAGAGGGAGAGAGAAAGACATGGCTATTTGTCATTACCTTGGGTAGCCTAAGATGCTTGCACAAAAGCAAGCATCGAAGACTACAAAAGCAAGCATCGAAGACCACATGGCTACCCAAGGTTTAAAAAAGTGTATTTGTTGCCATATATATAGGCAGTGATGTGTGTGAACACACTTAGGACCGCCGGGGCACTTTTTCCCTCTTTAGGAGGTTTTTTCCCCCGGCTTGTATATACGCCCATCCTTCTAGGGCTAACTTATCTTTGTACATTGACACAATCTAATACACTTTGTGTTGTGTGCATTCTTGCTTCTTCTTCTCCAAGCTTTGTGTGCTTTCCTGCAACCCTAATTCCAACAATTGGTATCAGAGCAGGCATCGGCTCCCAGGGCAACATCGCCAGCACCCTCCGACTCACGTTCTCCGATTGAGGTGAGTTTTCACGAGCGCTTGCAGGTCCCTATACTCTGCAAAAAAACCCGTAGGGCTTTGCGTTCTCAGAATTTGCATCTGAGGTCGTTTCGGGCTCCGTTTTTGCATTTCAAGTTCTGCACAGGTGTTTTCGTCATTTTCAGCAGAAATTTCGACAGTGCAGTTTTCTGCAAAATAGACATACGTACTCTATTGTGGACCGTGCTACATAGCAGGAGTTGTTTTCTGTTCAGTCTTTGCTTCATTACAGGCAGCTTTTGCATCAGTTTCAGTCAGTGGCCATGGCTGATAACAGCAATGATGTATTTCGCATGTTGTCTGCTGAAGACAAACTGGATGGAGATAGCAACTACCCACTTTGGGCATACATGATGCAGCATGTTTTGGTTGCAAAAGGAGTGTGGAACATTGTGCAGGGTACAGATGTACGTCCAGGTTCTGTGGATGTAGGATCTGTTGAGGATGTTGCAGGTTCTAGCAGCTCTACTGTTGCTGCTGTTTTACCCACTGCTGAACAAGCTCGTTGGGATGAAAGATGCGCAGGCTCATGCCTTGATTGCACTTTCTGTCAAACGTAACATCACCCCACATATTCGTTCAGCTAAAACAGCAAAACAGGCTTGGGATATTCTAGCTGGTTTGTATGCAGGTCGTATAACGAGGCAAAAATCGCTTACCTGCGTAAAGAGCTAGAATTGAAGATTATGCAAGAAGATGATGACATGAATGTTTTTCTTGCTGAGATTAAAGATCTCAAAGAACAGTTGATTTCTGCAGGTGAGATTATTCCTGATCATTCTCTTGTGCAGACTGTTCTTGATGCTTTACCTGAGACATATCAGACTTTTGCTTCCACGTGGAGACTTCTTAATGAGGACAGACCTGATGCTGTCAAGTATGATACTTTAGTCAACAAGCTCTTGCAAGAAGCGCAGTCCAGGAAAAATAGGGCCAGGCAGCGTGCAGTTGATCAAGCATTTATTGCTGCCCAGCAACAGAGAAGAAGTGGTAAGGCAGCCCCTTCCACTGTTTCTTCTCCTATTAGTAGGTCTGCAACTTCTTCTCCTTCCACAGGTAGCAACAATAAGTCTGAGAAGGCTCTTGATAAAGGCAAGAAAAAGACCAGGTGCAACTATTGTAAGGCAAATGATCATGTCATTAAGAATTGCCCTAAGCTAAAGGCTAAAGAGGCAAAGAAGAAAGAGTCAAATGCAGCCACAATAGCGGATGCTTCTACAAATGCAGATTTTGCAAATGTTGTGCAGGATACAGAATGGGCGTTTAGCGTGTATTGCCAGTATGACCCATCTGTACATGATGCATGTTTGGCAGTTTCTGTTGACTCTCATGTTTGGTATTTTGACAGTGGTGCTACAAAGCACATTACCTCGCATCGTGATATGTTCACTTCTCTTGAGGCTGTCCCTAATGGGAATACTGTCACATGTGCCAATAATGCTTCTTACCCAGTGAAGGGCATTGGTAAAATTATGCTTACTGCTGCAAATGGCAGCGCTTTCACACTTTCAGATGCTTTGTATGTGCCAGGGATAAAGAAGAATCTATTGTCTGTCTCTGCGCTTGCTAGACTTGGATTTGTAATCAAATTTGTGGATGACAGATGTACTGTTCATGATTTGACTTCTGGTGATACGATTATTGTATCTGGCACCTTGTTTCGTGGGCTGTATAGGCTCAATTCTTATGACAAGTGTGTGGAAGATTCAGCAAATGCAGTTTCTGATGAAAAGGCAGTTTCAGATGCAAAACTATGGCATGCTCGTTTTGGTCATCTGAACTTTGCTAGTTTGCTGCGTTTGCAGAAATTTGATATGGTTGCTTCATTGCCCCCTCTTGAGGCACCATTGAAACATATTTGTGAAGGCTGTATTTTGGGCAAAATGCAGCGTTCTGCGTTTCCAAAGGATGGTTCTGTGCGGGCCACTCGCAAATTGCAGCTTGTACATAGTGATGTATGTGGGCCTATGCAAACTCCGTCATTTGGTAAACACTTGTACTTCGTGACTTTCATTGATGATTACTCAAGGCATGCATGGGTGTATCCACTGAAGGCAAAGTCCGAAGTGTTTTTGTGCTTCAAACAGTTTTTTCTTATGGTTGAAAATGTATCCAATTGTAATGTGGGCACCCTCCGTACTGATCGAGGGGGGGAGTACATGTCTAAAGAGTTTGATGCATTTCTGGCTAGTCGTGGGATAAAACACCAATGTACAGTGCCGTATACCCCTCAGCAAAATGGTGTTGCTGAGAGGAAGAACAGGTCACTTATGGAGATGGCACGATGTATGGTCAAGAGCCAAGCTTTGCCACATACGTTTTGGCTTGAGGCTGTCATGTGTGCTGCATATGTACTCAACAGGTGTCCCACTAAGGCCTTGCAGTCTATTACTCCATACGAAGCTTGGCATGGCAGGAAGCCTTCTATTGGTCACTTGCGTGTCTTTGGTTGCTTGGCCTATGCTTTAGTGCCTGTGCAACAACGCAGAAAATTGGATGATAAGGCTGTCAAATGCATTTTTGTTGGTTACAGTGCTGAGAGCAAGGGTTACAGATTGTATCATCCGCAGTCAAAGCGTATCTTGATTAGTCGAGATGTTGTTTTTGTGGAAGATGCTGTGCAGTCCTTGTTATCATGTACCAAAGAGACAGGTGTAAGCTCACGGGATGTATTTGATACGTTGTTGCCTCTCTTTACAGGTGGGGATTCAAATGTAAGTCCTAATGAGGCAAATATTCAGCCTATGCAGATTTCAAACGACATCATAGATCAGCCTATTTCTGATGCAGATTTACAGGATGTAATTCATGAGGATAGGGCTGAAAATGAGCAGGCTAGAGGTATGCCTAAATGGCTGGTGCAAACCTTGCGTGATAGTAAGATTGATGCACCTATTACTAGTCGTACTCGTTCAGGTTTTCAGCATGCCTCTTATGCATCAGATTGTTATGCTTTGGCTGTGTCTAGTATGTGTGAAGAGGAAGAACCTCTTTCATTTGATGAGGCACAAAATTCAGAAAATTGGTTGGCTGCAATGCAAAGTGAATATGATGCTATAATGAAGAATGGTACATGGTCTTTGTGTGATTTGCCTATTGGTAAAAAGGCCATTGGATGTAAGTGGGTTTTTAAATTGAAACGAAAGCCAGATGGTAGTGTTGATCACTATAAGGCTAGACTTGTTGCAAAGGGTTATGCTCAAGAAAAGGGCATTGATTTTGATGAGACCTTTGCTCCCACTTGTCGTATGACTACCATTCGTAGCATTTGTGCATTGGCAGCTCATAATGGTTGGAATGTACATCAGTTGGACATAAAGACTGCGTTCTTGAATGGAGATTTGCATGAGGAGGTGTATGTATCGCAGCCTCGTGGTTTTGTTCAAAGAGGGCAGGAAAACAAAGTGTGCAGGTTGAAAAAGGCTTTATATGGTTTAAAGCAAGCTCCACGAGCTTGGTATGAAAAGATACATGCATATTTGACTGCACATGGGTTTCAGAATAGTCCAACAGAAAGCACTTTGTATGTTAAACGTGTGGATGGTGTACATCTAATCATTGCTCTCTATGTCGATGACATGCTGCTCACAGGACCAAATGAGAGTCATATTGCTGATTTTAAGGCTGATTTGAATGCCTCTTTTGAGATGTCAAATTTGGGGCATTTGCATCATTATTTGGGGATACAATTTAAGCAGTGTGATGGAGGTATTGCTTTGTGTCAGACAAAGTATATTGAGACATTGTTGCGGAGATTTGGCCTTGAAGACTGCAAGCCTATTGCTACTCCAATGGAGACAGGTTTGAAGTTGAGTCTTCATGATGCTGGAGATCACTTTGATGTCACACTCTATCAGACAGCTGTTGGTTGCCTCATTTATGTATGCATTACGAGGCCGGACATTCAGTTTGCAGTCTCACAGGTGAGCAGGTTTATGCATAGCCCAGGGTCTCAGCATTGGAAGGCAGTTAAACGCATCTTTCGCTACTTGAGTGGCACCATACATCTTGGGTTGTTTTATCCCAAGGGGGGATCGTTGCCGCCAGATTTACATGCTTTTTCGGACTCAGATTGGGCTGGTTGCTATGACACAAGAGTGTCCACAAGTGGTTTTTGTTTCATGCTCGGTAGCTCATGCATATCTTGGTTGAGCAAGAAGCAACCTACTGTGGCCACTTCTAGTTGTGAAGCTGAGTACAGGGCAGCTTTCACAGCTATGGTTGAGTGTGTGTGGCTCAGACGGCTTATGGCTGACTTGGGTGTTGGACAGGAGTCTGCCACCTCAGTTTTTCATGCTCGCACAAAGCACATTGAGGTGCATTATCACTACGTCAGGGAGAGACTCTCAGCAGGAGAGATCAGCTTGGCCTATGTGCCAACACAGGACAACCTCGCCGATCTTTTCACAAAGGCGCTTCCTCGTGAGAAGTTCGAAGCTTTCCGCAAAGCTTTGGGCTTGCTCCCCTTTGTGGATTGATCTACTTCGGGCATGGCACTCCCCTATACATGAGTGCCAGCTCTCGTTCACACCATCACTCCCAGGGGGGATTTGTTGCCATATATATAGGCAGTGATGTGTGTGAACACACTTAGGACCGCCGGGGCACTTTTTCCCTCTTTAGGAGTTTTTTTCCCCCGGCTTGTATATACGCCCATCCTTCTAGGGCTAACTTATCTTTGTACATTGACACAATCTAATACACTTTGTGTTGTGTGCATTCTTGCTTCTTCTTCTCCAAGCTTTGTGTGCTTTCCTGCAACCCTAATTCCAACAGTATTACCCAAGGTTTAAACAAAATGTAAGAGAGAGGGAGAGAGGAAGGTGTACTCAGAAAAGCATATTCTGAGGGGAGGGTAGAGACTAGGACCCTGGGCTTCATGAGAGAAAGAGAGACAGAGAGGAAGTGGTTGAGAGGAAGACAGACGTGCAAGGCCTTGCACATAGCACTAAGTGAAGGATGATGTTGCGGCCTTGACTGGACAGTTAGTGATGTATATCACTACTGTCAGACCTCTTTCAGCCAAGCTTTTTCAATTGACAGGAGGAGCTCAAGGTGCTTAAGTAGCTGTTGACTCCAAGGTTAGTTGGGACCCCTAGTAAGATACTCCTCCTCACCGTGTCTAAAGATTCAAGAAAGCTAGCTTTACTACGTGAGTTCGTGAGAAGGTAGCACTTAGGTACACATGTTCTATTTTGTGTCTAAGTTCATTTAACATATGCAAAGGAGTCCTAGGTGAAATTTATAAAGCCTGAACCTAAATAGTAGATTGTAGGATATGCTCAGAAGGGGCATGTTCAGTATGCGCTAAATTATTTTGAACAAATGTAGCATAAGGGCCACTCTCCGGATGCAATGACCTTTGCTTGCATCAAGAAAGCTTGTGGGTGGCAGCATAAGGACAATTAAAGAGAAAAAAATTCATGATAAGATTGCTAGACAAGGGTTGTTTGGAAATGATGTGGTGCTTGGTTGGTAGGACTGTGCTTGATATGTATGCCAAGTGTGGTGCTCTCGTAGCTAAAGCACCACACTTGGCGATGTTGTACATATCTTATAACCAGTGTACTCCAAGACCACATTGTGAGAAAGAAGCTCCTCATGTATGTCCTCTTTAGGCTTAGCTATTTGATTAAGCTGCCTCGATAGCCACTTGCACGAGAAGCTTTGTTGGTACCTGATTTGGATGTTTTTTTGCAGATTACGGCTTTGGTTATGAAGTCGGAGATAACTCATGTGCACCGACAACAGTTATAGCTCTATATCAATCACTGATTGCGAAATAATATCACACGAGACTTGTCGCATCATCAACTTCAATATCATAGACTGACAAAGGTAATCCTATTTTTCTCTCTTTTATATTTGAACAAACTAAGCTACTTTCAACATTGAAGGTGTATCTTTGGTTTACTTTTGATACCGAGAGTGTTATTTGGAAAATGGGGGAAGGGCACGTTCCCTTATGTTTATAAAATTTTGGGAAGGACTGTGCCAACTCCCCGTCATACTTTATGTATGGTTTTTTTTCACTCGCACAAACAAACACAAAATTCGTATGACTTTAACTACGATGTGTAGCTTAAATTCAGATGTGCTAACTGATTTGTAATTATCCTTTTTGCGAGGTACTTCAAGATCTCCATTGATCATAAGTGTAGGCGTGCGGTTAGTGGATGTGCCTTTAGCACCCTTTCCAAGTATGTTTACAGATTCATGTTTGTTCGATCAGTTCAAGATATTTATAAGTAAAACTACACGATTGTATGTTTGTTAATTTTGAACTTTGCCTTCAAGATATGCCAATCAAAACTGCCAAACATTTGCTATAGGTAGCATAGTTATAGCTAGAGCATTAGAGCAACAATAGATAGCATTAGAAGAAACAACAACTAACAAAGGGTATAACAACTTGAAAGGACATTTGACACACTGTACCAAATGCTATTATTTAAAGTATCATAGAAAAATATAGAATTCAAATTCCTGTATATACTCAGATCTTTCTTGAATACTTATACGTAAGTTTGTCTTTGCAATATGCTTAATCAACAACAAATGGAACGTTCGTTTACATCTTTTGTTTTACATGATACCTTGACATCTCGAAATTGGAGAAAAGATTTATTGATTTTGAACAATGCTTTTATCTTTGAATGTTCTGTGCTAGTATGAATTCTACTTCATGTTTGTTGGAGCACACTAGTGCACTTAGTTAAAACTTGGTTGACAATGGTGAGTCAACTGTGGTCATTGTGGTGGTCTACCCACTTCTGACTCTGATTCGGTCGGTCTTTCGACACAATCGAAGGCTATACCGATCGCAGAGGGAGGACGAGCAAACACAAAGCTTTATACCTAGCGAGGTATGCTGCTCCTTTCCAGATACATCAAAGGATCTCACCTGCGCCATGGCCGACATCACCATCATCAGCAGCGCCGGATGCAGCCTGATGGCCATGTTCTGTTTCATCTTGCTGGCAAGCCCCCAGGCCATGGCAAACGAGAATTCCTTCTCTTCTGAGGTCACCCAGTTGGCTTCGGTGGGTGCAGGCAACAGGCCAGGGTTAAAAATCAACTATGGGGAAAGAACCCTGAAGACAGAGTTGTTGCAGAAGATCAATAATAATCCCGACAGCAAGCAAGTGTCCAGGAGGGTTTCAGTTTCTACAGTAGCCATGCTTACCCTTGCCATGGCGGCTGCCACCGGCTTGGGTGCAGTTCCTTTCTTCTTTATGGACTTGCAGGCTCAGTGGGCTGGCATATGTAATGGCATTGCCGCAGGTGTGATGCTCGCTGCTAGCTTTGATCTCGTCCAAGAAGGCCAGAAGTATGGTGGTGGTACATGGGTAGTTTTGGGCATTGTTGCTGGAGGCTTCTTCATCCTTTGCTGTCAAAAGGTATGACGCTATACTTTATGCTGTTCCAATTGCAGACTTACATGTCTGCTCACATGGATTTGGCATGTGTCATTGAAAAGGAGGGTGTACAGGGAAGTAGTCACATGGAACTTGGAACATAGGGCATGCAGGGAAGCATAACCACATGGGACTCGGATGTGAAGGGGAAAAGTGGGCGAGCAGGGAAGTACGATCACATCAAACCTGGGTGAAAGGGGAAGAGTGGGCGTGCAGGGAAGCATGATCACATCGAACCTGGATGTGAAAGGGGAAGAGCGGGCATGCAGCAAAGCATGATCACAAGGAACCGGAATGCAAAAGGGAAAGGGTGAGCATACAGCAAAGCATACTCACATAGAACTGGGATACAAAAGGGGAATAGTGGTCATGCTGGAAAGCATAATCATATGGAACCAAAATCCAAAAGGGGAAGAGTGGGCATGTAGGGAAGCATAACCAGATGTTAAAAGGGAAGAGTTGACCTGAATGACTAGGTGAGCGATGAGGTGTGGTGGGTTTTGTTTACAAGGCATAGTCACATGGAATTGAGCTGGTTTGGTGGAGGTTAAATGGGAATGATTACTTTATTGGAAGTGCCTGTTAAAATTATCCAGCTTGCTGGAAAAAACAGAGTAGCTGGGAGCGAGTGTGTCAAATTCTCTAATGGAAGTGATTAACCTTTTAGTTGCACAAGCAAAGCATGATGTGGGGTGAGAAGAAGAGGGAGAGACAAGAAACATGGAGATGTATGATATTACGAGAGTATATGCTTCAGAGACGAGGGGCAAAGGAGATGTAGAAGGGGAGAAGAAAAGGGAGATTTGAGAGTGTATGATTGGAGATTGGGGGAATGGAGGTTAGTAAGGAGAAGGAACAAAAGAGAAGCTAATATTGGCCTAAAATTGGGGTTTTGTTTGGAAATGGTGGAAACAGTAGGTGGGAATTGTGACACACCTACAAGTATGCCTGACATCAGACAGCAGCTGACAAGCAGAGTAGGGCCGCGCAGGTGGCCGAAAACAATACTACTAGCCAACTAGGAGCATTAGTGCATATAAACGCAAACTATAAGTAGCCTGTCTCAACTCAGACAAACTGGTGCAAGCTACTCTTCACCACACCAAATTGGGTGTGAACTCAAAGCAAGCTTTACACAATGGCTTCTGCATGTCAGTGGTTACTAGAATCTCAACAATACAACAAAGAGAGATTCTATTAACCAATTCTCACAACTCCCCAAGACAATACAACAAAGAGAGATTCTATTAACCAATTCTCACAGTTGTCCTTGTTAGAAGTCATCTCCTGTCTAGTTTTATACACCAGGGCCTTTGTTGTGGGTGTGCCCACCCTTATGAGGTGTTTTCCCATTTTTTCCCACTCTTCGTATTTTTTCCCTATTTTTTTCCATTTTTCTGAGGCTTGGGAGGGCTGCCAGATGATGCCAGGAGCACCCCAGTGCTGGCCGACTGGATCTTCATCAGTCGTGGGCTTCAGGGCTGCTGGCCGACTGCCTTTTACCAGTCGTGGGCATCAGATAGCTGGCCGACTGCATTTATGCAGTCGTGGGTCTTTTTTATCAGTCGTGGGCACTCCTGATGCTGGCCGACTGCCCTCTAGGGGGGTATATATAGGTCCTCAGCCCCCATACCTCATTTGTATCATTCCTCGGGATCTTCTTGTGTATATAGAGCAGAGTTACACGCCTACATCTGTCTCTCTCTTGTGCTGTTTTTTCTGCCTGCGTCTTTGCTCTTGTTTCCCAGATTTGGTCATCATCTCCGCTGCATATTCTGACATGGTGTCAGAGCCCTAGGCTCTAGATAGGTCTTGGGATTTGTGTGAGCAAGAGGGGGACTGTTTTGTGGCTGATTGGTGGACTGTTTTGGGCTGATCGGGAAGAGGAGAAGCAAGAGGAAGGTGGGCTGATTTACTGGACAGCCACTTGCAGGTTTTAGTTCTTCTTTGTTCCCACCCAGCCACCCTTTTCAGAGTACATCCCCGCTATGGCAGATCTGTTTGAGATGGCCGAGAGACATGTGAAGATCCCGACACTCCCCACGTTCCCGGTGGACCGTCAGTTGGACGGGAGCAACTACGGCATATGGAAGGTGATGATGGAATCCGTTCTGGAGTCTTACGACCTCGCCGATTTTGTCGTTGTTGGTGTTCCACGGCCGGAAGTAGAGGAAGGGGAGTTACCGTCAACCCGAAAGGACCGGGAGGCCCAGACACAGATGTGGGATCGTGTCAACGCCAGGGTCCATTCGTTTATTTTCCTCAACTGCACACCACAGGTAATTAATCATGTAAAGCACATGACGCTGGCCAGAGGTATATGGCAGCATTTGGCCTCACTTTACAACAGGGTATCGCCCATGAAGAGGATTTCCTTGGAAGTACAGATGCGGGTTATGAGCCCTGCAAAGTCGTCGACGATGCGGGAGCATATTAACAAGCTGCAGGCTCTTCAGCAGGAAGTTCTTCAGGCTGGGAAGGAGATATCGTCAGAGGACATGGCCATAACGTTGCTGTCACATTTGCCCTCTTCGTACTCAGCATTCTACTCGTCGTTGATTACCAGTGTGGCAGGCTCAGCACCATCACGTGGGAGGAGCTTGTGCCCATGGTCTTGGACCAGGAGGAACGATTTACGAACCCTCCTCAGGATGGAGGTTCGGAGGCCTTTACTGGCCAACGGTCGAAAGGCCGTAACACGGGCAAGGGGAAGGCTTCGTCGGAGAAGTCTTCTGAGAAGATGTCCGTTAGTGACCGCGAGAAACTGAAGGCAGAGAGGACCTGTAATGATTGTGGCGAGAAAGGCCACTACTGGAGGCAGTGTCCCAAGCGGAAGACCGAGAAGGGTGAAGACTCCTCAGCAATCATGAAGACTCCGGCTTTTGTGCACCTGGAGGTGATGGACACCGATGCTTCATTTTCTTCAGGCAGGGAGGAGATTGGAGGATTCTCCGCAACGGATACTCGGGAGTGGATTCTCGATAGTGGTGCTTCCAGGCACATGACTCCTTCCCGTTCCGGTTTACAGGATCTCTGCAGGCTTTCTGGTCATATTCTTACTGGGGATACGTCCACTATCCCAGTTCACAGTGAGGGCAGGATGGAGATAGTTCCCGATGGCAGAGGAGGGAAGCATTCCTCCCAGGTGTTGTATGTTCCGGCACTTGGTTTTCATCTGTTGTCAGTGCATCAGGTTTGCAAGACTGGCGTACGGGTGGAGTTTGATGAGCATTTTGTTGCTCTCCGGGACAAAGCAACAGGCCAAGTGGTTTGGGAAGGTGGAGTGGAGAATGGAGTTTACAGGCTTTCAGCACTCTCTCTCCCAGGTCCTCAAGATTGTGATGAGTGGCAGTGTGGTAATAGCTACTCAGGTGTGGATACGCTGCAGGTGCGGGCTTTCCGGGACCAAATGGTGGATAGCTTGCCAGTAGATGGCAGGAACTTTCCAGTACTGAGGTTGGTAGTTCTTGTGTTCGTGAGTCAGAGGAAGCTGAACAGGTCACTTATGCTCTGATGTCTCGTAGTGTTTGGGACATAGAACTTCCAGTAGTTGAGGATGTTCTTTCCAGGGGGACCTTTCGGAAAGCCAGGCAGGTGGCAGGTGCTTACTTGCAGAAGGAGGTGGTTTCTCCAGTCTTTGTGGTTTCGGATTTAGAGGGGGTGGTTGACAGGTTTCATCAGGTTTCCAGGACTTGCTTGTGCACCGTAACAGGTGTTGATCCTTGTGAGCAGTGTGATGTCTCTGTGACTCAGAAGCTGTATGGTTCATTGATCTGGTTGATGGACACCGGATTGGACGGGAGCTTCCTGATGAGACAGTTGAGCTCATGGTTGCAGATGTCTCTTTGTGAGGCAGGATTGCGTTTCCTGTGGTTTCTGCGACATGCGAAGGATCATGGACTCTTGTACACAGGAGGGGGATTGTTGGATGGAGTCCGACTCCACGGTTGGAGTGACTCGGTTTGGGGAGGAGATCCGGACACGAGGAGATCTACTTATGGCCTAGGAGCAGTTTTACGGAGCAGGAGGAGGTTACATTGCAGGTTTGGGCTTCCACTGGAGGAACCCATGGTCATCCCGAGGCACTTTGTTCGTGAACAGATCGTTGCTGATGACATCTTGCTGGAGTTCTGTTCGACGGAGGACAGTACGGTGGACCTCTTCACGAAGTCGCTCTCTCAGGACTTGCTCAGGCAGCACCCCAGCTCCCAGTGGTTGGTCACACAGCCAGGAGCTGAGAGGGGGTGTTAGAAGTCATCTCCTGTCTAGTTTTATACACCAGGGCCTTTGTTGTGGGTGTGCCCGCCCTTATGAGGTGTTTTCCCATTTTTCCCCACTCTCCGTATTTTTCCCCTATTTTTTCCCATTTTTCTGAGGCTTGGGAGGGCTGCCAGATGATGCCAGGAGCACCCCAGTGCTGGCCGATTGGATCTTCATCAGTCGTGGGCTTCAGGGCTGCTGGCCGACTGCCTTTTACCAGTCGTGGGCATCAGATAGCTGGCCGACTGCATTTATGCAGTCGTGGGTCTTTTTTATCAGTCGTGGGCACTCCTGATGCTGGCCGACTGCCCTCTAGGGGGGTATATATAGGTCCTCAGCCCCCATACCTCATTTGTATCATTCCTCGGGATCTTCTTGTGTATATAGAGCAGAGTTACACGCCTACATCTGTCTCTCTCTTGTGCTGTTTTTTCTGCCTGCGTTTTTGCTCTTGTGTTCCCAGATTTGGTCATCATCTCCGCTGCATATTCTGACAGTCCTATGAGGGCGAACTGATTGAATCTATGGGACTACATAAGACCTTTCTCATCCACAAAGGATTTTGTGAGATAGGTTCAAATTCTCACAAGAGCAAAAATTTGACAAACTAAAAGTTTAGTCTAACCTTGGGGCAAGTATTCAACTCCACTCCCACACCACTGTGTGTCCATTCCGTCATTCTCATGTGACCCTGAAGACAGACACAACCTCATCAACAAGAGGTTTACTTGGCCGTTAGTCTTGAATGGAGGACCTCCCCCATCCCTTGACAGGGTTGGGGGCTCGTCTGTAAGGAGCCTAAGGTCTCAATTTCTGTGTAATTCAATGATTAGAGGGTTTATAAGGAGTCTAAGGTCTCAATTTTTGTTTGCTTCCAATGCTTAGATTTTTTGTAGCATATTGCTTAAGAATGCTGAAAATTTTTTGGATTGCATTCAAGTGTTGGTGCAGTTTTTCTGTTGTGCTTTTGTAATGCTAATTTATGGGGCTATAATCCTGGTTCCTCAATCATTATACACTATTTTTTCAACAGTTTTTGGAAAGATATGGCGAGGTTAGCATGCTGGACCTCAAAGGAGCCGATGCAAAGAAGATGATGCTGGTCATTGGCATCATGACACTTCACTCATTTGGTGAGGGTTCAGGGGTAGGAGTTTCATTTGCAGGTCCGAGAGGGCTTCCACAAGGTGTTATGGTGACCCTGGCTATTGCAGTGCATAACATTCCGGAAGGCTTGGCTGTTAGTATGGTGCTAGCATCTCGTGGAGTATCTGCCCAAAATGCTATGTTGTGGAGTGTTTTCACTTCTTTGCCTCAGGTTTATTCTGTTAAACAAATGAAATGCTTTGTGATTTTGTTCATTGGATCTGACTTTCTGCACTACTGTTCATTCAGAAAATGTTAATGTGTAGAGTACTTGTGCCTATGTGCTAGAGTTTCAGTGGGACTCAAACACAAGCGCACACAAGTAGCCATAAAACTATTGTATTATATTATGTACAATGAAATTATTTACAACAATATTCCATGTACAAATGTACTGAAGATGTTGATCCCAGATCTCAGCCCACACATGGCTGTAGATCACCTTTGATCAGCCCAATCCAGTGGAAACGCTCTCCAGACACCCAACCGCTTGATAGAAAATGACTTGGGAATGTTGAGTAACCACACATGCTTATATAGGTGGGCTCATGCCCAGTCAGCTTATGCTAATGCTGTCAGCCAGTAGAGGACACACTCATGACTGCATAAATGATGCATCATGCCCCTTGTATTTACAGGGCACTTCTGTTGTGGTGGACAATTATTTGGTCCGTGCTGCACGAGATACAACTTTGCCTTTGTGAAAGAGGGTCATTGCTTTTGTCTTGCCATTTTTATCCTAGAGCTCTTTTTCCATTCCCAAAATTTTGTAGTTGTTTTTTACCTCCAGATGTTGTCTTTGCTGATGCCAATGGTGAACGCTCATCTGCCTCAGGGTGGTCGATTGTAATAGCTCTGTACAAATACTAGCCTTTTTTCTTCCTTATGTTTGAGAAAAAAAAATTGTTTTCTTGACAAATTCAAAATTAAAACTACATCAGTTTCAAAATTCTAGCCTAATTGAGCCTAATTGGGTGTCTTGTCAGAGTTTAATCATAGCCACAAAGGATGGAAATGTCACATGCGGAAGCTCTGAGATGCTTCTTTCAGCCCTAAACACCCTCTAGAACATGCTGATGCAAAAACGCAGACAGAAGGGAGAGTAGAGAGAGAGAGAGAACTGGAAATTCAGTATTTCATATGGTACAAAAAGGTACATAACCTTGCAGCCATAGGCTGCCTCCCATGAAAAGGTAAAATACCTAAACAAGTCCTAGTTCTATGACCCAACTCAAAAGGAGTTGAATGAGTCACAACAATGAGTACATAAGCCTTGTATAGGCTTGAGAACATCTCATGGATTGGCCGACTGCTGGTCGGCCAGCTCCTGGACAATAAATTCACATATATGCTGTAGCCGACAGGGACATTCCCTGGTCGACAGCCCCTGTGTCCTTCCACAAGATACTCCACAGTATATGCTCCAAAAATCTGGTTCTGTTCTGATCTTTTCTTCTTTATCTTGTTGCCTCCTTAGGGTTAGCCTCTGAGCTCAGCCGGTGCATGTCTTGCACATGACATCCCCCTTTGCTAAACTTGATGACGGGATTCCAATCTGCTGCTTGGATGACTGTCATCATCCCATTCTATTCCTTGAGTCCCTCTATCATCCTTCCTACTCTGGCAACCTTTTCATTGAATACCTGTGTCATGTGCATGAAAGATGCCATGGACATTCTCAGGTACTGGTCCAGAAGAGGCAGCCAGATAAAGAGTAGAGAGAGGGATGTGCTGGAAATTCAGTATATTGATATGGTACAAAAAGGTACCTCTACTACAGCCATAGGCTGCCTTGTACAAAAGGTGGGGAACACCCAAAATCTTGTCCTACTCTAGGACCCTAAGGACCCAATCCCTAGAGGATTGAATGATTACATTGAGGAGCACCTCTGCCCTTTTATAGACCCTTTTGAAGACTTGGGCGACTGGCCGACTGCTGGTCGGCCAGCCTTCAACGCATACCACTCTTTAAACGCTGTCCGACTGTGCATTAGATGCCCAGGCGCAGTTCTCCATGCAGCCGACACTAAACTGGTACAGTCGACAGCTTATGTTCTCAGCCGACTGTCCTTCCATCTCTTCCATGCCTTGATCCTAGTCTCACACTGCCAAATAGCATTATGTACTCCATAAATCCTGGTCCTGGTTCTATCTGGTTCTCATACTCTTTATCTGGCTGCCTCTTCTGGACCAGTACCTGAGAATGTCCATGGCATCTTTAATGCACATGACATCCCCCTCTGCTAAACTTGATGACGGGATTCCAACCTGTTCTTGGATGACTGTCATCATCCCAATCTTTTCCTGAAGTCCTGGCAAAACCCTTTTCTTTGAAAGCCCGGCCCGTTCTCCAAAACCACTCTATCTCAGAATAAGATCTATGCATCTGTTCCATCTAGTCCACAATCCATTCCTGCTCTAGGCTGTCTTCATAAAAGGTGGTAAACACCCAAAATCAGGTCCTACTATAGGACCCTAGGGATCCAATCCCTAAAGGATTGAATGAGTACAAAGATGAGCTCATGGTCCCTTTTATAGGACTTCACAAGGCTTGGCCAATTGGCCGATTGCTGGTCGGCCAGTCCACATTCCACAAAAACCCCTTCAGCGCTGCCCGACCTAAACATTTCCCCTTGAACATGATGTGCCGTGTCACGTGCATGCCACGTGGACATGCTTCTTCTGATCTGGATAGGCAGTAGGACAGGGTCAGACACCTTTTTAGGGCTGAGTGGGACCAAGAGGACTGTAGCCAGTGACCAGCAGTAGCCCGATAGGAGGAAAATGCCAGGAAGTGCTGGTCGGCAGCATTAAATGCTGGTCGGCATGGGTCATTAGTAGTCAGTCATGTAGAAGTACAAGACAAGTTACCTTTTCAAGGGAAGCTCAGCTTCCATCATGGCATTGTAATAGACAAGCGTATAAATAAGATTTTGAGTAGTTTAGGAAACTGCTTTCTCTCTTGCGTTTTCTCTAGTTCTTTGTGCATAAGCATCCAGTGGGAGTGCTGTGTGTTTCCGTTGAGTAATGTTTTGGCCATAGAAGCTTTCGCATGTGACATTGGTATCAGAGCGCCAGCACTCAGCAGGATTTCCTGTGCTCCAAGAGCAGTCCCAAGAGAAGGTGCACAGTCTGAGGCAAGGAACACAGCTAAAGGTAGATCTCCCAAGGAGGATGGTCGGTGTTCAGCAAAGCCATAGGGAAAAGGCAGTCCGTGGGTGGATGCCAAAGGGCAGACGGGTGAGCCCATAGGAATACTGGTTCCAAGGGATGGTAGTCATCCAAGGGTGGAGCGAAGATGCCGGTGATCAGCCTCAGGGAAGGACACCAAGACCCCGTGTTCAAGGGACAGGGCATGAAGGCAGGGGGACTCAGTGGATCAGGATGCAAGTTCTTCAAGTGGAGCAGTTGCGGAGGATAGCAATGTTTCCAGGTCAAGTCAAGTTGCCAGATGTCCAAGGATGACAGTGAGGAGACACGGCAGGGAATGAGGGATGATGACAGTCATCCAAAGAGGCAGGTTGGATCCCCGTCATCAAGTTTAGCAGGAGGGGATGTCACGTGGACATGCTTCTTCTGATCTGGATAGGCAGTAGGACAGGGTCAGACACCTTTTTAGGGCTGAGTGGGACCAAGAGGACTGTAGCCAGTGACCAGCAGCAGCCCGATAGGAGGAAAATGCCAGGAAGTGCTGGTCGGCAGCATTAAATGCTGGTCGGCAGAGGACAAGGGAGTTGGCCAGATTATGAGGGCCTATATAAAGAGGGCCAGGTCTCTTAGTCATTCATTCAAGTGCCCACTTGGGACTTGGGTCATTAGTAGTCAATCATGTAGAAGTACAAGACAAGTTACCTTTTCAAGGGAAGCTCAGCTTCCATCATGGCATTGTAATAGACAAGCATACAAATAAGATTTTGAGTAGTTTAGGAAACTGCTTTCTCTCTTGCGTTTTCTCCAGTTCTTTGATAAGCATCCAGTGGGAGTGCTGTGTGTTTCCGTTGAGTAATGATTTGGCCATAGAAGCTTCCGCATGTGACATGCCGGCTGCTGCCTTGTCTTTTGGTTCAGCCGACCAGCTGTCCTTGCTTCTAACGCACTGTCAAGAAGCCCTCCAGGCCTTGCTCTGAGTCCACCCTTGTCCTCTTGTGCTCAAAATCCTAGCCTTATCTGGTTCTTATGCTCCTTTTTATGGTTGCCTTCCTCTAGACTAGCCCGGAGAATATACATGAGCATGTCGTGCACATGACAACTTGGCCCGGTCTCCAAATCCACTTTAACTTTGAAGAAGATCTATGCATCTGTTCCATCCAGTCCCCATTCCGTTCCTGCCCTGTCTCTAAACACTGTCTTGGTCTTCATTCCTGAGAAATGAGTTTGGCACTCTCACTCCACCCCTTGGAGGATCATCCTCCCTTGGAACCGTTGCCTGAAAGCCTTTCCTGACTCATAGGACTACCATCCCCTTTGGGCTTTGTGGAACACCACCAACCAACCTCCTGGGAGCTCTTCCCGGTCTTGTGTTCCTTGCCTTGGGCCTCGTACCTGTGCACTTTCCTGTACCTTGGACCTGTACACCTTCATATGGGACTGAATCAGGGTTTAGCCTTGCTGAGCGTAATGCTCTAATACCAATGTTACATGCGGAAGCTCTGAGATGCTTCTTTCAGCCCTAAACACCCTCTAGAACATGCTGATGCAAAAACGCAGACAAAAGGGAGAGTAGAGAGAGAGAGATAGCTGGAAATTCTGTATTTCATATGGTACAAAAAGGTACATAAATCCTTGCAGCCATAGGCGGCATCCCATGAAAAGGTAAAATACCTAAACAAGTCCTAGTTCTATGACCCAACTCAAAAGGAGTTGAATGAGTCACAACAATGAGCACATAAGCCTTATATAGGCTTGAGAATGTCTCATGGACTGGCCGACTGCTGGTTGGCCAGCTCCTGGACAATAAATTCACATATGCTGTAGTCGACAGGGATATTCCCTGGCCGACAGCCCCTGTGTCCTTCCACAAGATACTCCACAGTATAGCTCCAAAAACCAAGTTCTGTTCTGATCTTTTCTTCTTCATCTTGTTGCCTCCTTAGGGCTAGCCTCTGAGCTCAGCCGGTGCATGTCTTGCACATGACAGGAAAAGTGAGGGCCATGGAGTTTTAGCTCCATTTTGCCCTCCTTGTGTTCTAGCTTCTTTAGCCCAAGTTGGAGGAGCTTACAAAGAAAGCAAATGGGCAGTCTATTGGGAGGGTTTAGCCCTTATTGAGGATTTCCACAAACTCAAAACAAAACCCAAATTGAAAAACCCAAAACAAGACTAGATTGTTTTTGAGGTGAATGTATCTGAAGCTTGGCATCACAGCTTTACTAGTTGATTAGTACTTTTCTTCCTTTTTTTGAATGTCATCTTTTTTTGGCTCAAGACCTTAATGGTCTTCATGTTATGTATTTGGTCTCATAAGTCGTTTTGGCCTTTTGTAGATATTAAAGTAATTTTCTTTCTTTAGTGTTGTGACATCTGGTCCCTTGGAGGATTCAATTTTTGGGGAGCCTCATAGATCAATCTTGGCCATTTTGCTTCTTATAGTGCACGTACATATCCTGCTGAAGCATAGTTACCAGAAGTTTCAGAAACACCTGATTAGGAACATGTGGCTATTGTTCTGATATATGAGAAGCTCATTCTCTAGCTTTCTCATAAGTTGCACATCACCATCCACAAAGAAGATAAAAATACCCTGACTCAAGGTAGGCTTACCTTGGCATTTTCACCCGTGACCCGACAGCTTCACAGTCGGCCGGTACAGGGTACACTGTACATAGTGTGAGGGCAAAAGGATGAAAGGACCAGATGTACGAGAGATCAGAGGCAACATAGCAAGAAATGGGTGAATGTGTGTATGTACAATGATGAATGAAATCTTGTACAAGAGGCCCTTTGATGTGTGGTGACTCTGAGTAGTAGACCGTTGAAGAAGCAAAGACGAGGTCGGAGCTTAAGCACAGTTGGTGACGAAGGCTTGTGCATAGTTGCAATGAAACGCGTTTCATTGCAATTGAATGAAACGAAATGTTTCATAAATGTTTCATTGCAATGAAACACGTTTCTTTCATGCCAACTGGGAAAAACCTACGAATTCAACGTTTTTTATCCAAAGAGCATAATTTTTGAAAAAACGTCTACAAGCGCATGTGAAACAGATTGAAGGAGCTCTTGCCTTGGACAAATCAGCCCCTACGAGCTCCTCCCGCACTTCCCAGGTTCCATGCTCGCCATCTCTCAGGTTGGTTGTGCTGATTTGTGCTTTTTTTCTTCGATTTTGCACAAAACACACAGATTTTGAAATTTGGGGGTTTTCATGTCAAGGTGCCAATCCAGCCTTGCCTCTGTCAACATACCTTGCACTAATGCCATGTGGGCCCATGTCACTTCTGGATCTAAATATGGTGGTTCAGGCACACAAAAGTGGAAATGCAATTTTTGCGGGATTTGCTCAGGAGGGTCCATAATCCGTGTTAAGGCCCATTTCACAGGTTTAAGCGAGGAATGCATTGGTGCATGCAAACTTGTACCTGTAAACATCAAAGCCGAGCTTCAAGAATAGAAAAGACAGCAACTGGCAGGGCCTTTGCCCGAGGATACATGTGATGCATCAAAGAGAACACGGTTGGGTTCAGAGCAAGATGCACAGAGCCAAGCGGGATTCGGGGGTGCTAGTAATTCCACTCCCACAGCAACAGGAATCCCTTTGCCCGCAGCACCTAGAGCCTCTCTAAAGAGAGCAAGCATTCAAGCAAGCATGCAAAAGCAGACAATTAACGATGCAACTAGGGACTCACTAGGCTTTTCATCCAATGCGTTGTCTTTTCACATTGTGCATACACCACGATGGAAAAAAGGCCATGAGGGCAATTAGCCGCATTGGATGTGAGTGGGAGCGCACTAAAGAGCTCAGAAGAGAGCAACAAGCAGCGGAGGTGGAGATGGAGCCATTAAAAGCCACTTCGAGCAAGTATGGTTGCAGATCGTTATGTGATGGGTGATGAGATATACGCAAGAGGAATGTGTATTTTGGCACTATGTTTTTGCATGCCATTGATGCATTTGTGCCTAGGACAGTGGTGACAGGAGAGTTTATATGGCTCCCCCTCCGCGAGGCTATCATGGTGATATGCCCACAAAACATAGTGCAGGTGGTCACTGACAATGGTTGCAACTGTCTCTCTATGGGACGGATGCTAGAGGATGAGTTCCCACAGATTGTATGGACTCCATGTGTATCCCATAGCCTAGACTTACCAGACTTGCTTATTGAAGATCTTGCTATCCCATAGCCTAGACTTTCTCATTGAAGATCTTGCCAAGATTAGGTGGATTGCTGACATCTTTGACACTGCGCGTAGCTTGGTGAAGTTTGTTACCAAGAGGCCCAAGGTCTTGGCAATGTTTCGTGCCAATAGTGACCTCGAGCTTTTGAAGCCCTCACAAACCAGGTTTGCATATATGTTCATTGTGGTTGAGGGGGTAGTGAGAGTCCGACAGGGACTCATGTGCACAGTGGTCTGCCGATAGTGGATGAGTTGGGAGGACCATGAGCACTCGAAGGCAGTTGCTTTTGCACGTAGAGTGATGCAAGAAGGTTGGTGGAAGGAGGCAAAGGCTTTGTTGAGCGCTCTTCAACCAATCTATAGTGTTCTTCGCATCACTGATATGGAGGTAGCACTCTTGGACTCTTGTACGAGTTCATGGACCGGATTGGAGAGGCTCTTGACCGATGCACTCTCTTGACAGATGAGAGATACTGAACTTCCAACTAGCTGCCTTCTTGTTGTAACTTGTATTGTAGGCTTTATCTAAGAGCTTTGATCATTCATGACTAATTTTCAGGGTTCAAGACATTTGACGGGTTTGGAACAACCGGTAGGATTTGTTCCATAGACCAATCCACGCAGTTGCCCACATATTGCACCCTCTCTGGCGTAGTGAGGCGTAGTATACTGTATGTTAATGAAGAGTTGGAAGATGTATGGCAATATTACATTCAGAAATAGACAGGAGGAGACGTGGAGCTCATGAGATGCTTGGAGGATGAGCAGCTAGTGTATCGGAATACCAGCCACGCATTTGGTAGAGAGAATGCATGCATGCGAGAGAGACAGCTGCAGCCAGTCTCATGGTGGGAGAAGTATGGGATCAGTAGCCCTCACTTGGTGAGTACAACTCTAAAAGACAAGTCTGTTATTTACATAATACATTGATCAATGATGATTATACTTAGTACTTACAAAGTTTTTGTATTTTAATGGCAGAAATGCCTTGCCATTCGAGTCCTCTCACAAGATTGCAGTTCGGGTCTTGCTGAGAGGAACTGGAGCACATGGTTCCTCTTCCATACAAAGAAGAGGAACAGGTTGTCTATTGCTAAGTTGGAGCGGTTGGTGTATTGCCATTGCAATCTCCGCCTAATTGAGCAGTCAGGCAATCCGATAGAGCCTCGCCAGGTCAATGTCGATAAAATCGACATTGAGAAGATGAAAGATGTCCCAGAGATTCCTCAAGAGGAGTGCAACATATATGCCATGTTGTATGAGGAGTTGATGGCACCTGCTCATGGCACACGAGCATGTACAACATCATTATCAGGAGGTGCCAGTACCAGTGCAGCAGCTGAGATGAGTGAGGCAGCTTCGGCAGCTTTGTCCTCTTCTGAGAGTGACGCTGAGTCTACCGAGGAGGCTATTGATGAGGACATTGAGGATGTTGAGGATTGTGTGCCCAAACTCCAGATTGAGGACCATAGTCTTTGGGGCTATCAAGCTCCTCTACTTTATTGCTTGTTATGCATGATTGCATCTATCAGCATGCTTTACTGTGTATTTCAGATTTCAAATTTCTTTTTTTTTAAAAAATCAGCACAGGGGTCAGACTTTTTGTGATTACTTTGAGTGCCATTATTGAGTAGTTGCCATTATTGATGATGGAATCCAGATCTCGATTCTTGATGTTGCCAGTTTATTTATGCCAATTAGTCAGTTGGGTGCCCGATGCCCACTGGGTCACCCAGATTGCTTAGTTTTAGCTTGCAAACAAGTTTTAATTTGTAAATGATGCATGTTTAATATTGTTTTGCAGGAAAGGCAACATATTTTTAACATATTATAAACTTGTATATAAATTTTGGGGTGTGTACCCCCCCTTTTTGTATGAAATGTTTTTGAAACTTCTGGGAAATGAAAGAAACGTTTATGAAACATGTTTCATGAAACGCCTGGCAACTATGGGCTCGCGTGGAGGACAGCGGTGGCACTTTGAGAGGTGGTCGGTGTCGAAGGCTCGCGTCGGTGGATGCGGTGGCACTCAAAGGTGGTAGATGTTAGCAGTCATCTCCTGTCTGTATATTTACACCAGGGCCTTTGTTGTGGCTGTGCCGCCGGATTTAGGTGTTTTCTCATTTTTCTCCACTCTCCATATTTTTCCCTATTTTTACCAGGTGGGAGGCTGTTCTTTGGCTCCTGGCTGATCCAGATGGTGGCCGACTGAGTCTGCTGTCCCCAGGTAGTCTTCTATAGCAGGTCGACTTGGTCCAGATGCTGGCCGACTCCACACGTGTGAGGGCGGACTCATTGGGGCTGGCCGACTGGAGTTGGTGTAGGTCGTGGGCCATCAGTAGGCTGTCGGCTGTCCTTACTGCTGGCCGACTGCTCATGTGGGGCCATATAAAATGGCCCCTTGTCCCCCCACTCATTGTATTCGGTATTTGGGATTTTCTTGTGTATATAGAGCAGAGTTACACGCCTCTCTCTCTCCTTCTCTATTGCTGTTTTTTTCTGCAGTGCACTTGCTCGTGTTCTTAGATTTTGTCTTCATCTCTGCTGCATATTCTGACATGGTATCAGAGCTCTAGGCTCTTGATAAATCTTGGGAACTCTGTGAGCAAGAGGGGGGCTGTTTTGTTGCTGATTGGTGGACTGTTTTGGACTGTTCGGGAAGAGGAGAAGCAAGAGGAAGGTGGGCGGATTTGCTAGACAGCCACTTGCAGGTTTAAGTTCTTTTTTTCCTTGAGATGGTTGAGAAGCATGTGAAGATCCCGACACTCCCCACGTTCCCAGTGGACTGTCAGTTGGACGGGAACAACTACGGCATATGGAAGGTAATGATGGAATCTGTTTTGGAGTCTTACGACCTTGCTGATTTCATTGTTGTTGGGGTTCCACGGCCGGAGTTAGTTGAAGGGGAGTTACCCTCGATTCGGAAGGAACGCGAGGCACAGGCACAGTTGTGGGATCGTGTCAACGCCAGGTCCGTTCTTTCATTTTCCTCAACTACACACCGCAGGTAATCAATCATATCAAGCATATGACGCTGGCTAGAGGTATATGGCAGCATTTGGCTTCTCTCTATCGCCCATGAAGAGGATCTCCTTGGAAGTACAGATGCGGATGATGAATCTTGCAAAGTCGTCGACGATGTGGGAGCACATCAACAAGTTGCAGGCTCTTCAGCAGGAAGTTCGCCAGGCTGAGAAAGAGAGATCATCGGAGGATATGGCCATCAGGTTGCTGTCGTATTTGCCCTTTCTAGTACTCAGCATTCTACTCTTCTTTGATTACCAGTGGCAGGCTCAGCACCATCACATGGGAGGAGCTTGTGCCCATGGTCTTGGTCCAGGAGGAAAGATTCATGAACCCTCCACAGGGCGGAGGTTCGGAGGCCTTAATTGGCCAACGGTCGAAAGGCCGTAACAACAAGGGCAAAGGGAAGGCTTCATGGGAGAAGTCTTCTGAGAAGATGTTCGACGCAGACTACGAGAAACTCAAGGCAGAGAGGACATGTAATGATTGTGGCGAGAAAGGCCACTATTGGAGACAGTGTCTCAAGCGGAGCACCGAGAAGGGTGCCGAATCCTCAGCAGCAACCGTGAAGACTCTAGCTTTTGTGCACATGGAGGTTATGGACACCGGTGTTTCATTTTCCTCGTACAGGGAGGTGGTTGGAGGACTCTCTGCTACAGATACTCGAGAGTGGATTCTTGACAGTGGTGCTTCCAGGCACATGAGTCCTTCCCGTTCGGCTTTACAGGATCTCTGAAGGTATTCCGGTCACATTCTTACTGGGGATACATCCACTATCCCAGTTCATAGTGAGGGCAGGTTGGAGATAGTTCCCTATGGCAGAGGGAGGAAGCATTTCTCCCAGGTGTTGTATGTTCCTTCACTTGGTTTTCATCTATTGTCAATGCATCAGGTTTGCAAGACTGGCGTACGGGTGGAGTTTGATGAGCATTTTGTTGCTCTCTGGGACAAGGCAATATACTAGGTAGTTTGGGAAGGCGGAGTGGAGAATGGAGTTTGCAAACTTTTAGCACTCGCTCTCTGAATGGGAGAGTTAATTAGGGTTAGAGATTCATGTGGGAGACATACACACAGAGAGAACAAGGGAGAGAGAGAGAGAGAGAGAGTTGTGGGGATAAGTCAACTCATGGGAATGAGTGTGTGACTCCCCTATCACACATGTATATTGCACTAGTACACATAGTGCACTTAGTACATTAAAAGTACTAAGTGTACTATGTACTATAACTTATGGGCTTGTACACACTATAAGGGTGGGCATAATGCCTTTACCCCAACACTCTCCCAGGTCCTCAGTTTTGTGATTAGTGGCAGCTTGGTAATGGCCACTTAAGTGTGGATACGCTGCAGGTGCAGGCTTCTTGGGACCAGATGGTGGATAGCTTGCCAGATGACGGCAGCAGTTGGCAGGAACTTTCCAGTACAGATGATGGCAGGAACTTTCCAGTACAGATGTTGTTAGTTCTTTTTTCGTCAGTCAAAGGAAACTTTATAGGTAACCTATGCTCTAATGTCTCGTAGCATTCGGGACAAAGAAACTCCTATAGATGAGGCAGTTCTTTCCACGGGGACCTATAAAAAGGCCAGGCAGGTGGCAGTTTTTTCTTGCAGGTGGAGGTGGATGTTGCACATTCTCTAGGCTTTGTGGTTCCGGATTCAGAGGGGGTTGGTTACAGGTTTCTGAAGGCCTTGAGTGGTCTTCAGCAAGTTTCTAGGACTTGGCATCCATCCCACCGTAATAGGTGTTGATCCTTGTGAGCAGTATGATGCCTCCTTGACTGGGAAGCAGAATGGTTCATTGATTTGGTTGATGAATACTAGATTGGACGGGAGCTTCTTGATGAGGCTGTTGAGCTCATGTTCGCAGAGGACTCTTTGGGCAGGATTGCGTATCTTGTAGTTTCTGCAGCATGCAAAGGATCTTGGACTCTTTTACACAGGAGGGGGATTGATGGATGGAGTCAGACTCCACGGATGGAGTGACTCAGATTGGGGAGGAGAGCCAAACACGAGGACCTTGACATTAGGCTACAGTTTTTTCCCTTGGCTCAGGAGTAGTTTTATGGAGCAGTGAGGGGCAGCCATCTTTTGCCTTGTCATCGACAGAGGCAGAGTACCGGGCTGCTTGTGCTGCTGGTGGTGAGGTGGTGAGGTTGCAGAGGTTACTCGGCAGGATTGGGCTTCCACTGGTGGAACCCACGGTAATCCAGAGGCATTTTGTTCGTGAAAAGATTGTTGCTGATGACATCTTGCTAGAGTTCTGTTCAACGGAGGACAGTGCGGTGGACCTCTTCACGAAGTCTCTATCTCAAGCTCTGCTCTGGCGGCACTCCAGCTCACTGGGGTTGGTTCCACATCCAGGAGCTGAGAGGGGGTGTTAGCAGTCATCTCCTGTCTGTATATTTACACCAGGGCCTCTGTTGTGGCTGTGCCTGCCCGATTTAGGTGTTTTCTCATTTTTCCCCACTCTCCATATTTTTCCCTATTTTTTCCAGGTGTGGGAGGCTGTTCTTTGGCTGATCTAGATGGTGGCCGACAGAGTCTGCTTCCCCCAGGTAGTCTTTTGTAGCAGGCCGACTTGGTCTAGATGCTGGCCGACTCCACACGTGTGAGGGCCGACTCACTGGGGCTGGCCGACTGGAGCTGGTGCAGGTCGTGGGCCATTAGTAGGCTGTCGGCTGTCCTTACTGCTGGCTGACTGCTCATGTGGGGTCATCTAAAATGGCCCCTTGGGCCCCCACTCATTGTATTTGGTATTCAGGATTTTCTTGTGTATATAGAGCAGAGTTACACGCCTCTCTCTCTCCTTCTCTATTGCTGTTTTTTTCTGCAGTGCAGTTGCTCTTGTGCTCTCAGATTTTGTCTTCATCTCCGCTGCATATTCTGACAGTAGATGTTTGTAGTGGGCAGTGGAAATGTAGTGGTGCAGGCTCCGGTGACAAGGGGTGTTGTGGTACTTGAGGGGTGCAGACTCTGGTGATGAGGGTGCTGCAGCACCTGGAGGGGTGCAGGGCTGGATGTCGAAGGCACGCGTCGATGAGGCAATGGCTCTCCAACGGTGAGCTGATGCAGACAAACACAAACCTGCAGATGAGTTGACTGTAGGAGAAACGCAGATCTGAGGAGCAGAGAGGGCTGCTGTCCCGGGTAGATGGTGTGCTGGCATCATGAGGTACGTGGTTCAGAGCAGAGAGGGCTACTATCTCGATGTCGTCAAGTGATGATGAGTAGAGAGGGCGGCTGTCCCAAGTCAATGGGTGATGATGAGCAGAGAGGGCTGCTGTCCCAAGTCGATCGGTGATGATGAGCAGAGAGGGTTGCTGTCCCAAGGTGTGCTGTAGGTACAGGTACAGGTACTGGAGCTGTAGGCTGCAAGGAACAAGCCAACAGGTTTGCTGCCAGTCGACAAGCGCCATGTGCCTTCCCATGTTGTTGCTAATGATGGCAGGCAGGCAACAGCAGATGGTGAATGTTGTTTTATGATGTGTTGCTTTATGCTGATGAAGCGATGCTTATATATATGGGGTTGGGCTGCTGGTCGGCCCAGAGTAGGCTGTCGCCCAGCAGCAGAAGACAAAATATCAAATAAAAAACCCCTTTTAGGGCTGGTTGTCACACACACAGCAGCGGGAGTCGGGACAGATGTGCACAAATGCAAAAGCAGCGCCTCGAAATGTGTGCCACAAAACGGAAAATCGGCGCAACGATAAGACGGATTTTTTTTGGGGGAATTTTTTTTGATAAAAAACGCCTTTCAATAAATGAAACGTTTTGGTCCATTACGTTCAGTATGAAACGCGTTTCAAAGCTACTGTGTTGAAGTGTATTAGAAGTTACAGGTGCATGATACTATCATTAGGCATATTGATATAGATCCCAAGGTTGTGATAGTTATTTAATTTCGTGTGTTGAAGCTTGTTGATTGGGCTTCCTAAGTGAAACCATACTCTCTTTGCTGCTGGATGTTGCATCAACCTCTTAGTGAAGAGTCTAATAGTTTTTTTTCCCCTGTTACTACAGCCTCTGGTGGCAGTCCCTGCCTTTGTATGTGCAGAAGCCTTTCAAAAGTTCCTGCCATCTTGTATGGGTTTTGCAGCAGGCTGCATGATTTGGATGGTTCTTGCAGAAGTTGTACCCGACAGCTTCAAGGTGAGTTCTGAATGGACAGAAAAAGCTTGAAAATTAAAAGGTTTTCCATCTTTTTTACAAAGTTCGCAGTGTGATCATTTTCACAGGAAGCGCAACCCCAACAAGTAGCTTCTGCAGCGACCCTCTCGGTTGCGTTTATGGAGTCTCTGAGTACTGCCATGGAGAATTTTGATGAAGCACCAAGGTGGGTTCAAATTTGAGTTATTAAGCTTGTCCTACCTTGTTTTTCACTTATAAATGTCTCAAATTAGAAATAATTGTTTTTTTTGTCCAATTGGTGTTGTGTAGGTGGGAGAGCATGACAGCTTTTGTAATTTCTCTTCTATTTGGACTGGGACCTTTTCTTGGTGGGATAGTGCTCGTGACAGTGTCAGGCTCTATTAAACTGTCACAATCATTTCTTACTGGAACGTCAACTGGTATAAGCCTCGTTTTGTTGTCTTGGCGCCCACTGCAGCTCTGGTGGGGAGGCAAGATGAGTGTATTTTTGGTCATCGGCCTCTTCTTTGCTGGGTCTTTCGTATACCATATCATTGAAACCACACTCCAGAAAATCACGTCATGCAAAGTGCTTGACAAGGATCTTATTTGTCCTGCACCACTCCGATTGGTAAGCCCTATCTCATCGAAAGCTTTTCTTGCATGTGGAGCTGTGGGTCTTCACGCCTTTGCAGAAGGCCTTGCTTTGGGTGTAGCTGCCCCGAAAGCTTATGGGCTAGGCAGACACATGTTACTTCCTGTGTCCTTGCATGGACTACCAAGGGGTGCAGCTGTTGCAAGTGCAACTTATGGTGCCATGGGGTCATGGCGTACTGCACTACTGGCGGCTGCAATTACTGGGTTTGCTGGGCCACTTGCAGCCATTGGATCCATTATTACTGGAATAGACTACAATGGACTGGATTACTGGATGGTGATTGCATGTGGAGCTCTACTTCCAGCATTTGCTGGCGACCTTTTCCGCCGTGCGTTGAAGCTTCACTCAGCAAGTGCCATGTATGGGCTGTTTATGGGGCTCGGTTTTGCAAATATTTGCTTGGCAAGTACAAGATTGGTTTGCTTACATACTCCTTATTGCAATTCGGCACCTGAGGCTGTTACATAAAATTTATTTTTGTAAACTAATGGCAAGCGTGACAGCAAGGATCTGCTATTCAGAAGGGGTATTTGAAGTGAGTCATTATACATTTACATGGCTGTCAAAAGGGGCCTCCCAAGAGTTTGTGTATTTTATGTGGAAACATTCATAAGCATCATCAGGAAGGGTGTTTTGTAAGAAAAAATGACACTAGAGAATCCATTTATCACATGCATTAACATGATGTTTTTCTGAAGACCTGGCTTTGCACTAGGCATGGATAGTGATGCGGGTTTCTCTGAAGTTTAATCAATTCATCACTTCCATTGTAGCCTTGTTAAAGCGAGCCATTGATTGCCATCTTGGAATGAAAGTCTTTATAGCAGGTTCCTACAGTGAGTCATCGTCTTACAAAGTAAGTGACACCACTACGGTGTGTTGGGTGAAGGAAGTGAGTTATCTTACTCCTATTTCTAACTATTACATCATTGAGCCTACTAAAGTATGGACAAAGGTTATAAGTGTCAAAAGGTTACTGCTATGATGCTAGTATCATGTGTACATGTGTGAAGGATGGCGCTGTGTGTGTCTTCTTTTGTTTAGCTGTCACCGAGTGGTAAGCTTATCTTCTTCAAATGGCACTCAAATGGTACTTGTATCATCTGTTCGCATGCATCGGTGTGAAGGGTGGCACTTTTGTGTAGCTTTGTTGCTGAGTTGTAAGCCTATCCGCAGATTTATGACAATGGTGGAGTGCCACCTTCATCAGGCTTTCTTAGGCTGCATGCTTAATGTTTGGTTTTTCTCTTGAGCAACGATTACATTCCTATCTTTGATATAGCTATAAGGGTCTACAGTTGGTAGACTGAGGGGCCATTTTCAGACATTTTGGGTGTCCCTTGGCTGTGCAAGGACATTATCTAAGGTCAAGTGGTTATATGATAGGAGTTAGAAGAAGATGGCTAAGTGGACTACATCTACTTTTCCTTCCATAGTAGAGCTGTGGCTAATTTGATGTAAATAGGGATTCTTTTCTAAACTATGATATTTGGTAATCTTATACTTTCCATCCCTTTTAATAAGCACTTATACAGATGTTTAGACAGTTACTTGTTGGTAAGTTTGTTTTGTTCCCAACTACTGCAAGGTAGATTGGGAATTGAGATTGTGCTACTTGTGTGTCATTGGCTCATGCCGTACTTTATAAAAAAAAAAAAGAGTTGAATTAGCTGGAAATTTGAAAGAACAACATCAACACATCCCCATGCATGCCACCGCTTACACGGTGGAATTGAGCCCGGAAGTCGAGAGTCCCGTACTTGGATTTCTTGAAATTGTTGTCCTAATCTTGTTTATTTCATTTATACGAAATTCCTAAGTCATTCCATCATTCGACTGGTACGTAATCTCGTGGTACGATGAAGTAAATTGCTTAATCCATTAAATACTAAAGATATTTCATCAAGATCATTACCATTATCATAAATTACATCGCGGTTAAAGCAACATAATAACCTAAGTTCTATAGTCCACGTGCTCCATTGAGAAGTCCATCTACTATATCTATGAACATTGTTCCTTTCTTGAAATGTAATATCTTTTGCAGACCAATTGTCTTCTTTGGGTCTCCTGAGGGATCTTCAAGTCCTTGTGACATGTTCTTGTTTGAAATGTTCCAATTTGAAAGCTATGTTAGTGAAGCTCTAAAGCCAGAGATCTTTGAAGTCTGCACATCGGCAACACAGAAATGTTATAGTATGAGCACACCCTCCATCAAGCCATCATGAAAATTGTAAGAAAACACGACTATGTGGTGTGAGACCAGCTGCACTTGGATATAATCAAATGCAAGATCACTCCGTGTGCAAATTATGCATAAGTTCACAAAATTGAAGAGATTGGAGAATAAACCAATGGCTCCAATTGAATATCCCAACTCATACAGCAAATGGCTTGCAAGTTCTACACTATGTGTTTCATGATGGAAGCTTAAATGGCTACTTAACCACTTTGAAAGAAGAGGTAGTGAAGAATAAAGGGTTTTCTAGATGTGCCACAATGCATGATGGAGGTATGAGATGATTTGTGAAATAGGGAGGTGGAGGTGCGCTTTATCAGTCTCTGAAGGCCACTAATTGTTTGACTTGATGTCAATCACAAGCGATGGCCATGATTAGTTAATCTATATATATTTTTTGGATGTGTGATTTCATGTACATATTTGGTTTGAAACTTCTATGGACTTTTGCATTAGGTTTGAAACACCAAAATTGATTTGACGCCGCGCAATGCCAAAGTGTCTCTTTTTTAGTTTTTTGATGTGAGAGTCGGTATTGAATATGCCATAAGAGTAGATTCGAACCTACAACCTCCACTTCCAGAGGTGTGATGGGCGCTACCACTGAGCTAAGATAAAGCCCAAGAGGAAAGTGTGTATGTCCATTTTGGACATAAGGCCAAGGGATTAAGTGTATGTGAAAGGGGCCAAAGGCTAGGAAGTAGGTTGGCCATGCCTATGGACACTTTTCAGTGTAGTGTGAAAAGGCACTCATGTATATAAGTGAAAATTAGGCTAATGATAGGACTAATCAATACGCTAATCACAATGTACAATTTTCTCTCTAATCTTGGCTATGGTGACTTCTCCCACCTAAGAAGGAGACTGTGCCCTCCTCTATTGAATGCAAACTCCGGTTCATCAGTGTTGTCGTTTATTTCAGTGGTATTAGAGCTTTGCATTATCCTATTTTCTCAAAAAAAGAGTGAAAATTTTGAGAAATTTTTGCATTTTCTTGATTTTTTCTCCAAACCCGAAGCTTCTTCTTGTCACCAAGCGTCCATAGCTTGAGATTTCATTAGGGAGAATTAGGGGAACAGTAGGATTAGTTTGGAGTAGATCTATACCTTCTTCTTGAGCGAACCCTCACTTTTTTCTCCCCTTTTCGCTTTAAAATGGCATCTCCTTCATCTAACCCTTGCAAGATTGCCATTAAAGCTTGGAAAAGATTTGGCTGAGTTCTTTTGACCGATATGGATTTATCAACGGCAAACAACACTCTATGCTCATGGATTGAAGCTTCCAAGTATTTTTTTCACCTCCAAGAAAAGTTGAAAATTTTGAACATTGGGGCCTACTTTGTGGGGAGCAAGAGACGGTGCATAACTTCAAGAGTTGGTCAATGGTGAGTTTCTTCAGCTATTCACGATTCTTGGTGATATCTTGCCATTCCATGTGTTTCTTTGCTAGATTTTCATGGATCTTGAAACCCTAGCTTCCATAGCTTGAGGCTTTTAAGTTTTGAACCATTTGCTTCTTCTACATGCCATTGGTGTTTCCAATGCTTGATTAGAGCACTCTAATGCAACATTGGAGGCATGATGGAAGCATTTGGCAAGATTATGAAAAATTTTGTTTCTTTTGAGTGATTCTACATGTATGGAATGGATTTCTTGAAGCATATGGATTCTTTTCCATGTTTTCTTGAAGCATTTACTTGAATCTTTACAAGATTTACATATTGGAAGTTTTCTTGACGCTTCTTGCATCTTGGCATTGATTGCTTCACATTCATATGGCTTTGCCCATGCCATTCATGTGTTTGTCATTGATTTGACATTGCCAAAGCAATTTGGAGATTGATTGATGAAAAAGTATTGGTGGCTATTGCTATACATGGATTTTGGTGTTGTCATTATTGTCTCTTGGTAAGAGGTTTTGTAACTGGCAAGCTATTGAAAGCAAGGAGATCATTGAATATGGTTGACATGAATGTTGTAATGAAAAGCACTAGTGCATGCAACCATTGTAAGTGATCGCTCATGTTTACTTCCCTTACACCACATTCTTTCCTTCACTAGAATCTAGAATGGCGTGAAGGTATCCTTGGCATATCAGATGAGAGGCCAAGGGGGAAAGTTTTCTTGAATCTTCCTTGCCATGGGTACTATGATAAAGTGGTAAGGAAGAGGATTAGGTACTTGGTGGTGAAGACTTGGCCGCAACTCTTGCCATTGGATTTCAAACTTTGGAAAGAGGGTGAGAAGTCTTGGCCGGGAGATCGGCAAGCAAGCTCATCATCGACAATCTTCTTCTATTGGAATGTCGTAACTATGGTAGCCGAAAGGTCAAGTGCATTTGGAACCAAGATCAAAGGAGAAATGTCAATGTGAAATTGATGCAATTTTTGGGTATTTTAGAGTTAGTCTCGAGTTTAGTCAAGTATCTTGAGTGGTATGAACACATTAGGTGTGAAGAGCCTCTTATTTAGGGTCAAAAGATTAAGGCCTTGGTGCCTATAAAAGCATGTACTCGAGTCAAAAGATAAGGCCTTGGTGCCTATAAAATTATGTACTTGGGTACTTTATTCTCATATTATGAGTACCACTCAAGTTATATAATCTCTCTCATACTTACTTGAGCTCTATTGCTTCTCTCTCTCTCTCTCTCTCTCTCTCTCTCTCTCTCTCTCTCTCTTCCACACACTCTACCATGATGATGATATTTCATCCTCCATAGCTCCATGTGTGATCTCACGTGATATCCAATATGATATTAGAGGTATCAGAGCTTAGGCAAGCTATGCATTTTTCTCCTCCTCATGTTGGCATCTCTGCGTATCTAGGGTTTTTGCACTTCTAGGGTTTCTATGATTTTAGGATCTTTGCACCTTTAGGGTTTATATATTTTTAGGGTTTGAACGTTTTTTCCTCATCAAAGCCCAACGTTCATCCATTCAACACATCATTTTTTCCTCATCATGCCAACCTATGCCATCATGATGTGTTTTCTTTGTTGCCATCTTTGCCTCCTTTGATGTACCTTGTACCACCCATCTTGTACCACCCATATATCTCCTTGCAAGGCAATAGTGTAGTGTCTATACCACCACGTAGCCATCTACTCCACTTCATGTGCTGACTAGCAGGCAACCCATCAACAACATCAACATCATCTACACTACTTGTGTTGTGTGACTGCCCGGCCATAGTAGATGCATGGCTTCTCTACACAGTCATCAACTATGTGTTAACTCTCAAATAATTATGTGGTAAGTAGTTCAATGGATCAAAATTTTTCTAGTGTTTTCCTTGATTCAAGGGGGACACACAATTAGCACAAAGACGTGCTTCACCTAATATCACTATGTGGTAACTTGGTCATAGAAGAGGATATATTCTATGCATTAGATGCTATGACTATACCATCAGTGTGTTTGATGTGATATAAAGTTTTCTACTTAACCATGGCATTCACAAAGGCCAAGAAAGATGTTTGGTCTTCGTTTGTTATATGACCATCACATGATCTACATCTTATTCTTCTTCTATGGCGTCTGGGATCTTTTGCATTGATGCCTATCTTAAGGCATATATGTTTGGCATCGACATTGACATCTTCATCGAACGCAACTTGTTCTAGGTACTTTGCCTTGGCCCATCTGCCTAAAAGGATGATAAAAGCATCCATTGCTTTGGAAACAACATTGAAAAAGGATCTTCATCGGCATCGAGGGGGAATCTTCCTCAATTTTTAGTTTCTATTTTATGATGAGTCATGGGTTCTCTGCCCAGGTAATATCCCAAAATTTGAGTTATATATTTTGGATCCTTTTGGATTTTGTAATGCCTTGTTTGTATATAAAAGGCTCCTTTCGATATAGGTTGTCTATGTCTCCTGAGGCAGGACTTGACCTCTGAGTCTTTCACAAAGACCATGCTTATTAAGCCTTTGAGCCATTGTTTCAAATGCAAAAATGCTTGTCACCAAAACAGGGAGATGGATCATGGGATATAAAAGGATGAAGTGGCAAAGCAAGTACAAGAGCTTATTTATATGGGATGGGCTACTCCTAGCCAATCACCCGTACTCTTGGTCAAGAAGAAGAATGACACTTTTTACATGTGTGTGGACTACAGGGATTTAAACAAGTCAATAATTAAGAATAGATTCCCTATTCCACAAATTGATGACTTGATGAGCTGAAGGGTGCATGTTTCTTCTCAAACATTGACTTGATATTGGGATATCACCAACTAGGGATTCAAGAGTGTGATAAGTATAAAAAGGTTTTCTGAGCCAAGAGAGGGATCTACCACTGCTTCGTTATGCCATTTGGGTTCTATAAAATACACCAGCCACTTTCCAAGCTTTGATGAACAAAGTGCTTCAACCTTTCCTTTACAAATGGATGTTTATGTTCTTTGATGATATCTTGATTTATAGAAAGAGTGAGCAAGAGAAATTGATGCATGTAAGGGTTGTTTTGGATGCTTTGAGGGCCATCAAATTATATGCAAAGGAGAGCAAGTGCAAATTTATGGCACAAAGGGTTGAGTATGTTGGACACATAGTGAGCAAGGACATTCATTATGGTGGATCCTACGAAGGTTGAGTGTGTCAAGAATTAGGCTAACAACTTGTATGCAAAGGAGAGCAAGTGCAATTTTATGGCACAAAGGGTTGAGTATGTTGGACACATAGTGAGCAAAGACATTCATTATGTAAGGGTTGTTTTGGATGCTTTGAGGGCCAAAAAATTGTTTACAAAGGAGAGAAAGTTCAATTTTATGGCACATGTTGGAATTAGGGTTGCAGGAATGCACACACAACTTCAAGAAGATGAGGAAGCTTGAGCACAACACAGTAGTGTATTATGAGTGCCAAAAATGAAAGATAACAAGCCCTAGAAGATAATGGGCGTATATACAATGCACGGGGGAAAAAACCTCCTAGTGAGGGAAAAAGTGCCCCGGCGGTCCTAAGTGTGTTCACACACATCACTACTATAATATGGTAACAAATCCCCCCTGGAGTGATGCGGTGAACAAGAGCTAGCACTCATGTATAGGGAAGTGTCTAGCTATGTGGACGAATCCACAAAAGGGAGTAAGCCCAAAGCTTTGCGAAAAGCTTCGAACTTCTCACGAGGCAGAGCCTTTGTGAAAAGGTCTGCAAGGTTATCCTGCGTTGGCACATAAGCCAAACTGATCTCTCCTGCAGAGAGTCTCTCCCTGACATAATGGTAGTGCACCTCAATGTGCTTCGTACGAGCATGGAACACTGGGTTCCGCGCAACTGCCAATGCGCTCTGACTGTCAGTGAAGATGGTGGTGGCAGATGGCTGCCCAACACCCAAATCAGCCATAAGGCGTCTGAGCCACACACACTCAACCGTAGCTGTGAAAGCTGCCCTGTACTCAGCTTCACAACTAGAAGTGGCCACAGTAGGCTGCTTCTTGCTCAACCATGATATGCATGAGCTTCCAAGCATGAAGCAAAAACCACTCGTGGACACGCGTGTGTCATAACAACCAGCCCAGTCAGAATCTGAAAAAACATGTAAATCTGGCGGCAATGATCCCCCCTTGGGATAAAACAACCCAAGATGCCGAGTACCACTCAAATAGCGAAAGATACGCTTCACTGCCTGCCAATGCTTAATGCCTGGGCTATGCATAAATCTGCTCACCTGTGAGACTGCAAACTGAATGTCTGGCCTCGTAATGCATACATAAATGAGGCAACCAACAGCTGTCTGATAGAGTGTGACATCAAAGTGATCTCCAGCATCATGAAGACTCAACTTCAAACCTGTCTCCATTGGAGTAGCAATAGGCTTGCAGTCTTCAAGGCCAAATCTCCGCAACAATGTTTCAATATACTTTGTCTGACACAAAGCAATTCCTCCATCACACTGCTTAAATTGTATCCCCAAATAATGATGCAAATGCCCCAAATCTGACATCTCAAAAGAGGCATTCAAATCAGCCTTAAAATCAGCAATATGACTCTCATTTGGTCCTGTGAGCAGCATGTCATCGACATAGAGAGCAATGATTAGATGTACACCATCCACACGTTTAACATACAAAGTGCTTTCTGTTGGACTATTCTGAAACCCATGTGCAGTCAAATATGCATGTATTTTTTCATACCAAGCTCGTGGAGCTTGCTTTAAACCATATAAAGCCTTTTTTAACCTGCACACTTTGTTTTCCTGCCCTCTTTGAACAAAACCACGAGGCTGCGATACATACACCTCCTCATGCAAATCTCCATTTAAGAACGCAGTCTTTATGTCCAGCTGATGTACATTCCAACCATTATGAGCTGCTAATGCACAGATGCTACGAACAGTGGTCATACGACATGTGGGAGCAAAAGTCTCATCAAAATCAATGCCCTTCTCTTGAGCATAACCTTTTGCAACAAGCCTAGCCTTATGGCGATCCACTGTGCCATCAGGCTTACGCTTCAATTTGTATACCCACTTAGTGCCAATGGCCTTCTTGCCAGGGGGCAAGTCACATAAAGACCATGTACTATTCTTCATAATAGCATCGTATTCTGCTTGCATAGCAGCCATCCAATTTTCTGAACTTTGTGCCTCATCAAATGAAACAGGCTCACTTTCATCGCACATACTAGAAACAGCCAATGCATAACAATCTGACGCATAAGAGGCACCATGAGAGCCAGAACGAGTGCGACTAGACAAAGGGGCATCCAACTTGCTGTCACGCAAAGTCTGCACCAGCCATCTAGGCATATTCCTAGAGCCCTCAATCTCTTGTCTCTCATCCTCAAGTGCATCATGCACATCTGCATCAGATATAGGCTGATCTGTGCCATCATTTAAAACCTGCATAGGCTGAAAAACTGCCTCATGAGGTATTGCACTTGACTGTGCACCACTGAAAAGAGGCAACAATGTATCATAGACATCACGTGAGCTGATATCTGTCTCCTTAGTACATGAAACCAAGGGCTGAACTGCATCTTCCACAAATACAACATCACGGCTAACCAAAATGCGCTTTGTCTGTGGATGATACAAACGATAGCCTTTGCTCTCAGCACTATATCCAACAAAAATACATTTGACAGCTTTGTCATCCAATTTTCTGCGATGTTGCACAGGCACTAATGCATATGCCAGGCAACCAAAAACACGTAAATGGCCAACAGATGGCTTGCGGCCATGCCAAGCCTCATATGGAGTGACAACCTGTAATGCTTTGGTGGGACACCTGTTTAGTACATAAGTGGCACACATGACAGCCTCAAGCCAAAAACCATGTGGTAGACTTTGACTCTTAACCATACATCTTGCCATTTCCATGAGAGACCTGTTTTTTCTCTCAGCCACACCATTTTGCTGTGGTGTATACGGCACTGTACATTGGTGTTTTATCCCACGCTCAGCCAGAAATGCATTAAATTCTGAAGACATATACTCCCCCCCTCGATCTGAACGGAGGGTGCCCATCTTACTTTCTGACACATTTTCAGCCATAACCAAAAACTGTTTGAAGCACAAAAACACTTCGGACTTTGCCTTCAAAGGATATACCCATGCATGCCTGGTAAAATCATCAATGAAAGTCACGAAGTAAAGGTAGTTTCCAAATGATGGAGTTTGCATGGGTCCACAAACATCACTGTGAACAAGCTGCAATCTGCGTTCAGCTCTCACTGATCCATCTTTGGGAAAGGAAGCACGCTGCATTTTACCCAATATGCAGCCCTCACAAACATGCTTGACAGGTGCTTCAAGCTTAGGCAAAGAAGACACCATTTCAGATTTCTGCAGGCGCAGCAAACTTGCAAAATTCAGATGACCAAAACGTGCATGCCACAGTTTTGCATTTGAAATAGCCTGCGTATCCATAATAGCACATGCTGAATCCTCTACACATTTGCCATCCATATTGAGCTTATACAGCCCTCGACATAGTGAACCAGATGCTACAATGATGTCACCACAAGAGAGATCATGAACAGTACATCTGTCATCCACAAATTTTACAACCAAACCTGTTTTGGCAAATGCGGAGACTGACAGCAGATTCTTTTTGATCCCTGGCACATACAATGCATCAAAAAGTGTAAAGGTGTTGCCATTTGCAACATTCAGCACAATCTGTCCAACTCCTTTAACGGGATAAGAGGAGTTATTGGCACAAGTGACAGTATTCCCTGTGGGAGCAGACTCAAGGAAAGTGAATAAACTGCGCTGCGAGGTGATATGCTTAGTGGCACCACTGTCAAAGTACCATACATCTGAATCTACTGCAGACATACATGTGTCATGCAAAGATGGGTCATAACTGCACTGCGCATTGAATGCCCATTCTGTATCTAGCACAACATTAGCAGATTCATTGTTAGAAGGAGAGGCATCTGCAACAGCCATACCAGCCTCTTTCTTCTTAGCCTCTTTCGCAGCCAGCTTAGGACACGCTTTGATGACATGATCATTTCCCTTACAGTACTTGCAAAATGTCTTCTGTTTGTCACCCTTCTTCTCATCTTTGTCTTCCTTCTTTGGTTGCGCAGCATTTGCAGATTTCTGCTTACTAGAAGAAAAGCCAGCTTTACCTTTCCCGCTTCTCTGACTAGCACCGAAAGCTTGATCTGCGACACGCATATTATTCCTGTTTTGCCTTGACTGGTCTTCTTGCAGCAAAACAGAAACTAACTCCTCAAATGATAAGGCATTGGGATTGCCTTTCATCATCAAGCGAAGAGTGGAAGCAAAACCCTGATAAGAATCTGGTAGACCATTCAAAACAGTCTGCACAAGTGAACTGTCTGACAGGATTTCATCTGCAGAAATGAGCTGCTCTTTGAAATCCTTGATCTTTGTCAAAAAGCTATCCATAGAATCACCTTCGTTCATATGCTCATTCTCCAACTGTTTTCGGAGGTAAGCAACACGAGCCTCATTTCTTGCCTGATACAATGTGGCAAGTACATCCCAAGCATCCTTAGAAGTCCTGCAGGAGCGAATATGTGGGATAATGGTACGTTTGACAGACAGCGCAATCAAGGCATGAGCCTGCGCATCTCTACCATCCCAACGAATCTGCTCTGCTGAAAGTGGTGGTTCCCGAACAGCTGCTACAGCACTTGTGCCTGCACCATCATCAACAGTACCTGTTTCTGATGTGTTTGCAGCATTTCCAGCCACAATAGGACGTGCATCAATACCCTGCACAATATTCCATAACCCCTTTGCTACCAATACATGTCGCATCATATATGCCCACAATGGATAGTTGGTGCCATCCAACTTATCCTCAGCAGCCAACATGCGGAATACATCATTGTTGTCAGCCATGGCCAATGACTGTACTACTAGATGTAAATGCTGTCTGCAAGAGGTAAACCTGTATAAAATCGACCTGTGCTATATAGCACAGCCCAAAACAGACGAATGGGCACCTGTCCTGCAGATTTTAATCTTGACAGAAAATCTGCACAGTAGGACGATTTTGCCTGCGCAGTACTTGGAATGCAAAAACGGAGGGCGAAATGACTTCAGATCAAAATTCTGAAACGACCCAGCCCTACGGGCTTTCCCACGGCATATACTAACCTGCAGACGCTCGTGAAACCTCGTTGCAATCGGAGGAGATGAAGCGGCAGGTGCCGGTGATGCTGCCCGGGAGAAGGAAGCCTGCTCTGATACCAATTGTTGGAATTAGGGTTGCAGGAATGCACACACAACTTCAAGAAGATGAGGAAGCTTGAGCACAACACAGTAGTGTATTATGAGTGCCAAAAATGAAAGATAACAAGCCCTAGAAGATAATGGGCGTATATACAATGCACGGGGGAAAAAACCTCCTAGTGAGGGAAAAAGTGCCCCGGCGGTCCTAAGTGTGTTCACACACATCACTACTATAATATGGTAACAGCACAAAGGGTTAAGCATGTTGGACACATAGTGAGAAAGGACATTCATTATGTAAGGGTTGTTTTGGATGCTTTGAGGGGGGCCAAAAAATTGTTTACAAAGGAGAGAAAGTGCAATTTTATGGCACAAAGGGTTGAATATGTTGGACACATAGTGAGCAATGATATTCATTATGGTGGATCCTAAGAAGGCTTAGTGTGTCTAGAATTGGGCTACACCTACAAATACTACTCAATTGAGGGGTTTCTTGGGCTTATCTTCATTTTATAGGAGGTTAATCAAGCGACATGCTCACATTACCGATCCTCTTATTGACAAGCTTAAGAAATAGATTTTCTTTTGGGATTCCATTGCTGATAAGAGCTTTGAGGAGCTCGAGGGAATTCTCACATCAGCCCCTATACATGTATGCTTGGATTTCACAAAGCCATTCATGGTACAAGCCGATGCATGTGGAAGAGGCATTATGATTGTTTTGTTTCAAAAACATGGAGTCATTGCATTTGAGAGTTAGAAGCTAAATGAAAAAGAGATGGTGATGCATGTCTATGATCAAGAGATGTTGGCAACACTTCATACAATTAAAAAATGGCATCATTACTTGAATGGGAGTTATTTCTTTGTGAAAAGTGATCAGAGTACTCCAATAGTTCTTGTCTCAATTTAATCTTTCTCCTAAGAAAAGAAGGTGGATGGTTGCTCTACAAGACTATGATTTTGAGATCTCTTACATGAAAGAAAAGGATAATGTAATGTGCGGATGCATTATCATGTATGTGGGCATGTTCACGCATGGCAATATTGAAGGTACAAAAGGATTGGATTATGGATATTCAAGAAGAGTATCTTTTGGATGAGGAAGTAACACCAATGTGGCAAAAATTATAGCAAGTTCCCATGTTTTCTTTGAGAAAAATGATCATAGAGTTCTCTAATACTTCTCATCTCAACATTATTTTTCTCCTAAGCAAAAAATATGGGTAGCCACTCGACAAAACTATGATTTTGAGATCTCTCGACAAGGATCGCAACCACCATCAAAATTGAGCAACAAACCATTAACATTCTTCTTGCCGAAGGAGAACCACGACAGGGCTCCTTAGATATCCAAAAATTTCTCATCTTAATACAAACATGTTTCATGGAGTTAGTAAGTTATGTTTGCAAACTCCAAGCTTCATCAAAATAACCACAAGTCTTCCCAACTCTATCTATGGTAGGGGCCTTCAAGCCAAATGTTGAACCTAAGGAGGTGAAGCCTTAACAACCAAAACTAAGGAGAAACAATAGAAGAAACATAAAAAATCCAAGGATACTCTAATCCATCCTACCTCCACTTCACCATCAATACCCAAAGGTAAATTTGACAAGTATGGGTACCAAAAGTCTCACTTATACCAACTATTATACCCTATACTTCTCCTAAAACCAAGGTCAAGAGAACAAAATAGGTGTGGATCCCAAAAGCCATTACACCAAAGACCACATGTGACATACTTGAATGGATCTCAAAGAGAGAGACAAACACCAAACTGAAGAATTATCCAACCACACAAGGATGGATAACTATAGAAGGCTCCTTAAAAGCCCAAGGATACTATCAAGGACAAAGCTTAATTTTGTTACCAACTCAAGGCTACCACCAATAACAAATCAAAGGATCTAGAGTACATAAAAAATCATCATCATGCTCAACACTAACTAGATAAGCCAAAGCATGTATGGGTACCTAAACAGACCAACAAAGGCAAGGCCAAGGTAGAGGAATTATGGGCTGACATAGAAAGGGAACAACTCCAAAGAAAAATTCAAGAAATCCCTTGGTCTCCAACTTGAAGAAGATTCCTCAAATCCCAAAAAAGGTGTCAAATGACAAGCAAAACTTACCTCACCTCATAATGGCTCCAAGACCCTTAAGTCTTCAATTCTTACATGGGCAAAAACATTGCTGATAAAAGATGATATTGTTGAGAAGTTGTTTCGTACTCAAAGTAGAAAGGAAAGACTGATGGATAACCCACTGGACTGTCACAAGTCACCAAAAGCCAAAAGGTGCCAAGGGCATAAGAGTCAATAGTAAGTTTGCAAAAGGCCAATAATGGCCCAAGTGTAGATCCTATGCACAATTTGTGAAAAGCCAATAAGGGCCCAAGTGTAAATCTAATGCACAGCATGATTTTTCATTCACAATATCTTTATAGTCAAGTCGTTTTGTGGTGGAGAGGCAAGCATAATTGTCAAGTTGAGTCGCCTATGTGGGATGTGGTAGACATAAAGGGTTAAGTCCAAGTCAAGATTCAAGGAGCGAAGACATAAGTCCCACTCATGCACTGATCATAGACAACACTTAAGTAAAACCTTGACTCTAAGAGCCACTCAAGTACATGCATGGATGAGGGGGCACTAGTGAGAGGATGGAGGGGAAACCTTTCTCAGCCTAGTGTACAATTGACCCATCGCCTAAGAATCCCTTGATAAAATACTATCTTCCATAGTAAAGGAATTTCCAGGGTAAAAACATCGCTGTTGAATAGCCCATGGACCCTTGCTGAGTGTTCTTGCACCGCATGTTTTATGCATTCAAATACATCACTAGTAGGTGTGCCTATATTACATAGACACATGCATTCAAATACATCCCTAAGTGTGCATCCCTAGGTGTGCCAATATTACGTAGACACATGCATTAGGCACCTTGATATTGTTGGCAACCTTGAATTGACACCCAACAAGGGGGGCTGAAGAAACCCTAAAAAAGGAAACTTAGCATGGCCATGTTTTTTGATCTCGTTGACCCAAATTCACACGATTTCCTCTTGGCCAAGATTTCAGCCCGTACTCTGAGCCTGGGGGAGCACTTGGCGACGCCACAGAGCACCAGATGGATATTATGGAGATGTAAACCCATGGCTTTAGCCTAGCTTTTGAGGACAGATTTGGTACCGACCTACTACAAGATTGGGATCATCTTAGGCCAACCCTTCAGCAAGTAATTCTAGTAGCTAGAGATGGGACCATCACTAGACTATGGGTTCCTGCCAAGGATGGGAGATTTGTAGTAGCATTGTAGCATGACATATCTGGAGAGCTTGATGCAGTGAAGTCATTGAAGGCACCCACACTCCGCTTGTGGAGTCCATCAGGAGCATCTGGCTCGACATCATTCATACTCTCTGTGGTTAGTGTGGGGAAAGAAATAGGGTGATATGCGGAAGCATCGGGAAGCCTTCTTGAGGCTTTGATGACCTGGTTCTTTTCTCACAGATAGAGGTGGTGAGCCCACTTGCACTACAGACCACATGTGTGGTTAGTCCCTCCCCCACCCCTTGTATAAGATAGCCTTCTCCTCATAGAGCAGCCAACCGGAGGAGAAATGCAACCTTCCTCTTCTCTTGTTCTTTAGTCCTTGTCTTATACATGGAGGCGATTTTGTATCTAGCCTTTGAGGCTATTTTTTGTTAACTAATAGAAGGATATTGTTTAAAAAAATCTATTTAGGCATAAAAACAAGGATAACAAATGCATACATTGCCAAAAGAGATTTAGAGAGCACATACATAAGTGGTGAATCCTAGACTCTAGTCATGGACTTGATATCATGTCTTTGCGTAGTAGTATGTATGCTATAACTTTAGGATGAGTTGGTTGTGGATTATGGTTGATACCATGCAGGTTAGTATAGGTGTAATGTGAGTTGGTGGATGAAACAAGGCAGGCCACAATAACATGGATCTGATCTCACATCTTTGCATGTTGATGTTAACCACTTTGGTTAACATCATTTTTCAAGCATGGTTACGCTTCTTGTAATCTATCATTATGTAACCGCGCAAAGCGCTTATTGAGAAAAGATATATGGGATGACCGAGCTTACGGCTTATGTAATGCCGGTTGTAGGAATGAGCTAGATGTACTGTCACGTAGCTGTAATGCCTGTGACCGACGGGCAGACCGGATGGCCATATCCGGGGTTCAGTGGGAGAGAACGCCCATGCGGAGTCATGGGCGGCCAGGCTAGTGTGGACGGTAGGCCACACACTATATAGCCTGGGGAATGAGGGGCAATCCTCATTCTTCCTCTATGGCTGGGTGGTGAGCCAGAGGCCGTCCCCTCTCGTGGTAACGCCCGTAGTGGTGTTACGGATATCTAACACTGGTATCAGAGCGTGGTTCGAGGGGATCGTGAGAGTCCGCGCGCAAATGGGGGACCGGAGCCCACTCGATGGTTTTCATCCACAATCTTCTCACCCTTATCTCCACAAGGGAATGTGTGGAGGGAGGGGGGCCAAGATTTTTTGAATGTCACGTAGGCTGTAATGCCTGTGACCGACGGCAGACCGGATGGCCATATCCGGGGTTCAGTGGGAGAGGACGCCCATGCGAGTCATGGGCGGCCAGGCTAGTGTGGACGGCAGGCCACACACTATATAGCCTGGGGAATGAGGGGCAATCCTCATTCTTCCTCTATGGCTGGGTGGTGAGCCAGAGGCCGTCCCCTCTTGTGGTAACGCCCGTAGTGGTGTTACGGATATCTAACACTGGTATCAGAGCGTGGCTCGAGGGGATCGTGAGAGTCCGCGCGCGAACGGGGGACCGGAGCCCACTCGATGGTTTTCATCCACAATCTTCTCACCCTTATCTCCACAAGGGAATGTGTGGAGGGAGGGGGGCCAAGATTTTTTGAAGGGAAGAACTCTTTCTCTCTCTCTCTCACTCTCTCTCCCCGTCACACACAGCATCGCAGGTAAGCAAAATTTTTGTTTGTTTTCTTTTTGTTTTCTGCGTTGAATGGCTACAAATGCTGCAAAAACTCTGCGTTGAAAGGCTTTCAAAGGATTGAAACCTGTATTCGAGGTGGGGGGGCGCAGACCAACCCCACGAAATACACTAATCGTTAACACTGTGTGGGATGGGGGGGGCGAAAACCAGCCCGACCAGCCCCACGAAAACCTTGGAAACACACGCTGTGTGTGGGGGTGGGGCGGCAAAACCCATGTCTTAAGTTGTAAACGTCGTAGCTGAAATGCAAAACGACGGCTGAAACGCACTGCTGAAACGCGTGGGGTGGGGGGGCGAAGACCAGCCAGCCCCACGACCTCACTGTATACGGTGTGGCGTTGTTGTGCGAAGGGGGGGGCTTGCCTTGCAAAAAACGAAGGAATATCCAGCGAAAACCAGCGATGTAAGAGGAGGAGGCAGCCAGGACCACGGCCAGCCTACCTTTGTAGGAACTCATTAGGGATCATGCCGCTGCAGATGTCTCTGATGGTAGGGAGCTTTTCTGAGAGTTCATGGTCTTTGGGGTCTTCTTGTGCGCAGCGCTTGTCCTCAATGCCTGCTGTTTTGTCGTCTGTGTAAGCAATGCAGCTTGAATGGAAGAGCATGCGCGCCTTGAGGAGGGCAGCTTGCGCTGCTGGAGAATAAAGAGCTTCGAGCATGAAGAAGACCTGCATGGTAACAGATGAAGAAATGGTGGGCATGGCGATGCTGGGAGTGTAGCACAATTAGTTGGCAGCATCGCCGGTGGAGGCCAGCCAGCCAGGCCGGCCAGCAGCGGCGACGGCCAGCTAGCCAGGCCAGCCATGGATGGCCAGCAGCGGCAGCGCCGGCCAGCCAACGGCGGTGGCGGCCAAGGGCCACAATGGCCAGCACACGCCAGCCAACCCACCAGCGGCCAGAGACAAAAAAATGAGGATGAAAAATCAAAAAAAATTATTTTTTTAAAATTTAATTTTCATTATTCATTTCTTGGAAATTAAAACTCAGAAAATTCAAGGAAACCCTCTCTCTCGGCTGGGGAGGAGAATAATTCCCGCAAGAAATAATCCCGACAAGGCACCTCTCGATCATTTAAATTCTTGTTATGAGTTGCAGGCATTTTTCTCGTGGATCGGAGCATCCCGGAAGCATCCTTGTAGAGGCCCGCAACGCACAACAATTCGACAGGCGACCGTAAAGGGGGGTGACTATTATTCTCTCTCCACCACTGCTCATTTTTATTAGCGTTTTTTTTTAGTAATTTTCGAGTTCTCGCATTATTTTTTGCAAGAATTAAAAATGTCTGCCAGGCGTAGTGTGTCCCCACCGCCTTCTACTTCTCTAGGTTTTTCCAGTCTCTTGTCCTCGGTCGCGGGTTTGACCCCGACTGAATTGTCAGGCCGTACACGCCCGACCGTTGTTCGGTCCGGAGCGCGCTTATCGATCACTCGTGATCCGCCAGCGCCCTCCTCGTCTATTGACCCCGTCTTAGGACCCAGCGAGCCTGCAGCGGCCGCATTGGCTGATGACCCCTTTCTGGCCGATGAGCCAGAGGACATGAATACTGACGTCGCCGAAGGGACCGAGGAAGACCTCTTGGATTATGACGACGACGACTATGACCTATTGGACCCTGCTGATGTCCTGACAGAGACGGAGCTCTCTAGTGGACTGTTTAAATATCTTAATGCCAAATTGAACACTATGGGTAAAGTCCAGGCTGATTTAGTCACGATGCTACAGAGCATCTCCACACGGTTAGATGCACTGACAGCCGCCTCGGCTAGTACTCCGACTCCTCGTGGTAGCCGAGCTCCTGCGGCACGGGTGAGCGTAGCCTCGCCAGTAATTGCAGGAGTACAGGCCGATGCGCCTGCGGGGCCGTCCGTAGCGACAGCTTCGTCGTTGTTAAAACACTTAAAGCCGCCTAGTTTTGGTGGCGAGGAAAAGGAGAGAAACAAGGACTCAGTCAATATGTTTCTAGCGAAGTGGTCAGATTTGCACGCGCTGCGACAGCAGCCTAGCCGTATACAGCCCGTAGAGGCTAGCCTCTCATTAACCGGCAAAGCGTACAAGTGGTGGATGAGTTTGACAACTCGCCCTGCCACTTGGACGGAATTTGAAACAATGTTTCGAAAAGAATTTTTGCCTGTTAATGAGGCAGAGAGAAGCTGAGAGTTATGGGACAAGTGCTCGATGGAGAACAAATCCCTAACTCAGTACATCTCAAACTACAGGGAGATAGTACTCAAGCTAAAGGGAATCGATGCATTCCAGACATTGCGAGGCTTTAAGAGAGGCCTCAAAGATGATTACCTTGAGTACGTAGAACCCCTACAGCCTAAAGACTTAGCAGAGGCAATTCAATATGCACAGATATTCGATGACATCAAGCGCCGTAGTGCGCGTGGTGGTTCTAGCAGGGCCGAGGGTAGTGAAAAGAGGAGGTCAGGCCTCAAAAGAAAAGGGTTCCGCAGTGAGAAACAAGGGGATAGGACGGACCAGGAAGGACAGGGTGGTCATTGGTCTAAAAAACCGCGACCATCCAGGAAAAAAAGAGACACCGAAATCCAAAAGAAAGAACAGTATATTAAAGCGCGTAAGGAAAATCGCTGCTTTAATTGCAATGAAGTAGGGCACACGAAGGCTGAGTGTCCAAAGCCTAAAGCCAGCATGAGTGGCAACGAGCCCAAAAAAGATGGTAAATCTTCTAGGCAGTTGCATACAGTGCAGAGACTCCCTCTCAGTTCCGCAGAGTTCAGAGAGGTGACAGTGTGTCATTGTGATGAGCATCACGCTTGTTCAGTGACACCAGCGATGTGGCAGCCTACTGTAGGTCCGCATGACATGGTGCGCATGTATGGCACCATAGGTGGCCGTAGAGTCACAGTTTTTATTGATGATGGAGCTAGCCACAACTTCTTGAACTACTCGTTAGTCAAGAAGTTGGGATTGACTGAGACCCGGAGTGATCATGAGTATACTGTTGGCCTAGCCAACGGATATAACAAAACGGTATGGAATACCGTAGTATTGGGGGTCCCATTATCTATGCAGGACTACGAGGCTCCGCTTGACTTTCAGGTCATGCACTTAGCCAGAGCAGACGTATATCTAGGCAGGGAGTGGCTGTATGGCTTGGGCCCTAGTCTAGCTCGGAATTACTTACATAATACGCTATGTTTTGAGCATGGAGGTAGAGTCATCACCCTGCAGGGCGACCGTACTGTCCCTGCCACACCACTTATTTCCTCCATGGAGCTGTGTACAGCGGTCCGCAGAGACCAGATAGCAGAGGTATATGCTTGTTACCCTCTTTTGAATTCTGTTTCCGTAGATGAAACGATAAATGATGTTTGCGTAGACAAACAAGAAAAACAAAATAACCTTGGACGAGACCCACTGTTTGAAAACCCTGTTTGGCATGCATGTGATTCAAACAAGAAAAAATCCAAGGTGAATGAGACATTAAAAAAAAAGTACGTAGATACTTTAATGAATTTATTAGAGGAATTTCGGGATGTTTTTCCTGATGATTTACCAGATGGTTTACCACCATCTAGAGAAGTAGACCATGGCATCGAAGTTATGCCAGGATCAAAACCTATAAGCAAACCTGCTTATAGATTAAGCCACTCCGAGGCACAGAAGGTGGAAAAACAATTAACGAAATATTTGAACAAAGGCTTTATTCGGCCTAGTTCAAGTCCGTGGGCATCGCCTATTCTTCTGGTAAAGAAGAAAGACGGATCTATGCGGATGTGCATAGACTATAGGGCTCTTAATCAGATAACGATTAAGAACAAGTATCCGATGCCACGCATGGATGAGTTGTTTGATCAACTCTATGGATCGAGATACTTCACAAAAATAGACCTGAGATCTGGGTATCATCAGGTTAGAATAAAAGCAGAAGATGTTGCGAAGACAACATTTAGGACCCGTTTCGGGCATTTTGAGTTTTTGGTTATGCCATTTGGGCTAACCAATGCTCCAGCGACGTTTATGACGCTGATGGACAGTATTTTACGTCCATATCTGGGAAAATTCGTAGTAGTTTTCCTAGATGATATTCTTGTGTACAGTAAGACACAGAAAGAACACATAGAGCATTTGCGTCTAGTGTTCAAGTTGTTGCGAGAGCACAAATTATTTGCAAAGAAAAGCAAATGTGAATTTTTTGAAACAGAAATTCACTACCTTGGCCATATTATATCCGTCGATGGTACGCGGATGGAGCCAGAAAAAGTAGAGGCTATTCTTAAATGGCCAGCGTCGAAAAATCTCGAGGAACTGCAGATTTTTCTTGGCATGTCGGGGTTCTACCGACAGTATGTGAAGGACTACGCGAAGATCGCAGTCCCGTTGACTGACCAGTTACGGTCAAAAACAAAAAACATTAGTTGGGGGGACGCCCAACAGAAGAGCTTTGACAAGCTCAAGGTGACCGTAGCAGCTGCACCTGTTTTGACAATTGTCGATCCAAATGAGCCGTTTGTTTTGGAAACAGACGCTAGTAATGAGGCCATTGGGACCGTACTAATGCAAAGGGGACGCCCAATTGCATTTGAAAGTAAAAAGTTAGATCGTGCGCAGCGTAACTACTCGGCTTACGAGCGAGAGTTACTAGCGATAGTTCATGCACTGAAAAAGTGGAGACACTATTTATATGGTGCCACTTTTGAGGTCCGGACGGACCATGAAAGTCTGAAATGGCTTTCAAGTCAAAATGAACTGAAGGGTAGAAAAGCTCGGTGGGCGGAGATTCTACAGGAGTTTGACCTTCAGATACGTTACCAGAAAGGTAAGTATAATGTGGTGGCAGATGCACTTAGTCGTATGCCACAGATAAATGAACTTAGTTTCATAGTCTTCAAGAATGATTTCTTGGAGTCCCTACGTGGTTTATGTGAGCACGATCCATCTTTTACAGAGGTCTGGCGCGCTGTACGCGTACGCACTTCTTCACAGACGCGACCACCTCCCTCGTTGGCACGTATTGCTAGTCCGGAGAGACTGGCCGAAGGTGCAACGAGAAGGGAAGCGAGAGTTAGTCCGGAGAGACTAGCCGTGTCTTCTGGGTATAGTTTGGAACCGGAGAGTTCTGACGTAGGCCCTTCATCACCTTTGACTGCCACGGCTTCAAAGGGGAGTGATAAACTTCATCGGGGGGAGAAATATGCTAATTACTCCATTGACGACGGGTACTTACTCTACAAGGGTAGAATATGTGTACCAACTATTGGTGACTTTCGGGCCCAAATTCTTAAAGAAAGTCATGATAGTCCAAGTGCGGGTCATCCTGGGATTCAGAAGACCTATGCACTAGTAAAAAGACAGTTTTATTGGCCTAGTTTGTTTAAGGACATCCAGACTTATGTGCTGAAATGCAATAAGTGCCAGGTCAATAAACATGAACGTCTTAAGGTTGGAGGACTACTCCATCCGCTGGAGATTCCTCAAGGGAAATGGGAAAGCATTTCCATGGATTTCATTACCGGTTTACCCAAGACGAGTCGAGGGAATGACTCGGTGTGGGTGGTAGTGGATAGGTTAACTAAAATGGCAAAGTTTATTGCCACGAAAAAAACTGTAAAAACGCCAGAGTTGGCAAAACTCTTTATTGAACATCTCTACAAGCTATATGGCCTGCCCGCAGATATAGTGTTGGATAGAGATAGAAAGTTCAACAGTCATTTTTGGAGGGAAGTCTTCAAAAAGTTGGATACTACTCTGAGTATGAGTACGGCAGATCATCCGGAGTCTGATGGTCAAACTGAAAGAGTTAACCAAATTCTAGAGGATATGTTGCGTTCTTATGTTAGTAAGAAGCAATCTAATTGGGAAGAGTACTTGCCCTTATTGGAGTTTGCCTATAAAATAACAGCTCCAAACACTCAGCGACTTTACACCATTCATCTTAATGTATGGATTCCAGCCGAGATCTCTGATGGCTGTAGGCCTAGAAAAGGAGAAGATTCAATCTGTCAAGGATTTCCTTGAAGATATGAATGATATGCTCAGAGCTGCACGTGAGAGCATTCGTAGCGCTCAGGATCGCGCTAAAACTTATGCGGATAAAGGACGAAGAAAGGTGACCTTTGCAGAAGGTGACTTTGTATTCCTCAAGGTTCCTGCGCAGTCAGAAACCATGAAAATGGGAAAGTGTGATAAACTTTCTCCGAGATATTGTGGTCCTTTTAAAATCCTTAAGAAGATTGGGGACGTAGCATATAAACTTGAGTTACCGGAGAGTTCTCAAGTCCATCCTGTCTTCCATGTCAGTAAACTGAAGAAATCAGTTCACGGGTTAGAGAACGCAATTTCTCCAGAAATTTTGGTGGACTTGATAGAGCCACCAAAGATACCACATGAACCTGAAAAGATTCTACAGTATCGTGATAGACAAACCCGACATAAAGTGTACCAGGAGGTACTTGTTAAATGGACAGATAGGGATGAGGAGGTAGCAACCTGGGAACGCCGTAGTGCAATTTCCAAAAGGTTTCCCTAGTTTGTTTTCGAGGACGAAAACTCTTCTTAAGGGGGGGGTAATGTCACGTAGGCTGTAATGCCTGTGTGACCGACGGCAGACCGGATGGCCATATCCGGGGTTCAGTGGGAGAGGACGCCCATGCGGAGTCATGGGCGGCCAGGCTAGTGTGGACGGCAGGCCACACACTATATAGCCTGGGGAATGAGGGGCAATCCTCATTCTTCCTCTATGGCTGGGTGGTGAGCCAGAGGCCGTCCCCTCTCGTGGTAACGCCCGTAGTGGTGTTACGGATATCTAACATGTACATAGAGCTAAGAAGCCAATTTTGGGCCCCCAATTGTAAATGGGTGGCCGGCCATTGTAAAAAGTGAGCTCATGTATATAAATTATTTTATGGAATATGAAAAGGGACAATCCCATTTATCACAATTGAGTCTTGCTCTCTCTCTCTCTCTCTCTCTCTCTCTCTCTCTCTCTCGTGTTTGTGAATGCTTGCTTGCTTGATTGTGGTGTATGCATGGAGTGGATGGTGCTAGTCTAGCTTCTCTTCTCTTCTCCCTTCTCTTGTCTTCCTCTCAAGATCCTTCTTGCTGCACATTAGCATCAAGTGGAGGTAGAGCTTTCCATAGCTCCCTTCTTCCTTGCTTGTTACCTAGCTTGTGGATCTCGATTTGAGTACACAAGTGGAGGTGGAGTGAGCCCCTAGCAACCTCACATAGGGGAGTTAACCATCATTAGGGTTGGCTAAATGCAAGTCTCCGAATTGACCCTTGCATGACATCATTCTCTTCTTCTCTCCCTCTTGTGCAAGGTAGTATGTTTTGGTTAACATCTTTGGTGCCACTGCCGGGGATGAGCATTTAGCGTAGGGTCGGTCCTCCATACATTTTACTTGCTAGAGCCATCACATTGCCCAGTTGGAGTGCAAATCCATCGGTGGTTGCATGTTGGATGTGTTTGTTTGCTTGCTTGATTTTGTTTACTCTTACAATGGAGATTAATGGAGCATCAGTGTTGAAGTCTTCATCGGATACAGGAGACACAAGTAGGTGCTTGAACTTTGCTCTTGAGATTCATGCAATTTTTTGTTTTGTTAAACATTTGTTAAGTTTTTCATAATTAGCTTAATCCTCTAATTAATCTCAGGTAATTAGGTTTTCTTAGGCATTCTAGGCATCATTGGGTAGCTAGAGACTAGCTCTAGCCTCCTACAAAAAGAAAAACTCAAAAAAACATCTAGGAAGTACTTGAATCATCAAAAATCTCAGGAGAAGAGGCAAAAGTTTCACTTTTGTCTAGTTTTTAAGAAGCATATGGCTGTACCTTTCTCAGTGCCATGGCCGTGTCAACTTTGCCACACCCATTCCATTCCCCAGAGCATATCTTCCAGTATCTCTTACATTAAATTGGGTAGAGGGCATCTAAAAAGGAATAAATTACATTAATTAAGCATAAAGAGCATTTAAAAAGGGGTATAACTGTAATGTTAGGGAATTTCAATGGGTAGCTGTCAGCACCTGCACCATTAAAGATCTCTCTAAACTAAAAGCGTATGGCCGTACCATTAAAAGCGTATGCCCGTACCATCTAGTGTGTATATCTATTCCTTCCCTGAAGCCATGTCTGTTCCATTCCCTTGTTGAAAAGCGTATGCTCGTGTCTTCTTTGCCACGCTTGTTCCTTTTCTTTGCCATGGTCGCGTCTTCCATTTCTGTAAGTGTACGCCCGTACCATCTAGAGCATACGTCCATTCCTTCATTTTCCACAAGTGCACGTTTGTTCCTTCCTATAGCCACACCTATGTCTTCCTGGAAGCGTACACTTGTGTGAGGATTACTAGAATTCGAGCGATTGTGTTCAAGCGAGGTGGCGGTGTTGTTGATTTTTTTTCACAACAAAGTGCAAGTCATTTATGTTCCAAATAGAGGTATCTCTCATTCATTTTTGGAAAAGAGCTTATGTACATGAGTTTTTTTTTATATGAAAAATCCATAAAAATATGAGAGCAACGGTCTTTAGAACATATATCCAATATCAAAACTATAATTTGTGGTTAGCTCTAATTGCACCTATATGTTCTAAAAAATTACATTGTAGATATATCCCTAGTTAAAATTTATTTATTGAAAATCTCTAAATATAGCCCTCTGCTTTATTTATGGTTGATGTTTTGCGCCCGCGTTATTTTTAATGTCAAGAACTTCAAGGATTAAAATTTTAGCGATTACTTTTCCTTTATTCAAACAACAGTAGTCTCTTAAAGATTGAAAAACCAAAACCACTTGAGCATCTATATCATTGTAAATATGTACAAATCAATTCATTATCCTCAAGTCATTTATGTTCCAAATATAGGTGTTTCCCATTTATTAATGTAAAATTCAAAAGTCCACATGATTTTATTGAAGACAAAGAAAGCCATACACATTTAGAAGCAAGGTTTCTTAGACCGTTACCCAACATCAAAATAGCAAAATTACATCAAGGGTAGCTAAGGGTAGCTTTGACGCTTCTATACATTCCCAAAATTACATGATACACTGTTTCTCCTAATTGTTTCCCTTTCCCCCTAAATGGACCAGGTTACGATCGGTGCACGGCTTTACGAATGTCCGGATCTAACTCTTCATCTCATCGGTAAGAGGATCCGGTTGCCTAGCATGGGCCGCGCGCCTCATGATTCTAATAAAACGAGATTTTTGTCAACTTAGCTTTGGCATCAGATTTATGATTATTTAATTTTTGAGATTTATTTCTTAAACAATAATTATTCCATCATAATTCTCAAAAACAAGATTCACTCTGATAATTTTACTAACCAAAATTCACAACCACGAAAATAATTTAGAATCTTTTGTAAAACGACATTTATTATCAAAAGTTTTTGATATATACATAGAGCATCTTGGCTCCAAAAGTCATTGCCTCAATCGCATACGCATAAAAAGGCGATACTGCGATGGATACATGCTATGATATACACGATCCATCACTGATAAGGGTGCTCTAATTCTATTTCTAGGAAAAAAGCGACTCAGAAGTCTAAAAATTCGACAGCAAGCCCTACAAGACGACGTCCAAGATGGCCCCTTCCCAAAAACGTCAGAATATTACCTCGCGAGGAGCGCGCAACAACGAGATTAGAGAAGATGCTCTCGATTTTTGCAACTCCATTCTGTTGGGGAGAATATGGAATGGTATACTCATGGGTGGATGCCGTGGTTGATGCAATGATCATGAAATAAGCTGGAAATATATTCACCACCATTATTATCACTTCGAAGAATTTTGACTCTTTGACCAGTGTGATTCTCCACAGATATTTGGTACCTCTTAAATGTGTCCAATGCTTCTAATTTATGTCGTAGCAAAAAGACATTTGTATACCATGAATACATAAAAGTAATGAAGTAACAGTAGTAAGACTTGGATGGAGGAAAGGGTCCACAAATATCAGTATGAATGAGATCCAAAAGATTATTTGAATGAATATTTGTAGACATTGGAAATGGCTTACGATGATGTTTGCCTAGAGTACAATATTCACATATCCCCATATGCGGGTGAGATTTGAGGTCCATACCTCTCACAAGATCATGACGAGGATGAATATCAAGAAGCTTTGAGAAATTTGAGTGAGCAAACTGATGATTCCATAGCTTACAATCCAGATCTCCTAGAGCTATAACAACATTTGCAACATCCTCATTCAATGAAAGTTCAAAGAGATTACCATGTCGAGGAGCAACCGCAATAGTGGTGCCATCCTTTTCGATATGCGACACTTTGTATTATCAAATCCAACAAATAGACCAAGATCCACAAGCCATGCAACAGAAAGTAAGTTTCTTTGTAAATCAAGAACATATATATAAGCGTTTCTCAAATTCTTCTCCCAAAATAAGCTAATGCATCCTCATACCTATTCCAAATACATAATGCTGGTCCAAAATGATCCTATGCAGTCTCAAAATTCAACCAAGTGGCCGACCAATACTTGGCTGGTTTCTACGAGAAGCTAGTGCTTGTTGGAGCAATTCCACCTTTGTAAGAGTTGATTGGTGCATAAACTTGTCCACTTTATCACTCAATCCCAAAACACCGATGAAGATAAAGTAGATGTGCTTGCATGGAATATACATCCCTTTCTTTGCATCTGGTTGCATGAAGTCCTTGTAGGAGCAGTGTGGAAACTTTGATATTGTCACTGTGTATGTCAGACCTTTGTAATAGAACTTTATGTATGCACATGGAAAAGATGCATTTCATTTGGACTTATTATCTTCTCTTGCACTACTTTAGCATTCAAACTTTTGAATCCTCTCGGTTCTAAGGCGAGGATGGCTAGGAGAAAGAAACACAATGAAGAGCAACGAAGAAAGAGAGGTGGTATCCAGAAGTGTTGATACGGCATAGTCCAACTTGAATGTCACAAACGGATATGGTGGCCAAATAATGACAAGAAATGCCATATTTTGAATTGAATGCTCAATCAAGAAGTGGCAGCTATCTGGTTCACATAGAATTTGCAGGCATAAATAATTATGTTTTAGTATGCGCCACCTAATGCACCGAAGGTTGTGAGGAGATTGTGCTCCATAATGTTTTTTGATCCTGCAAGTCATGGAATATTTTAGTGGATGAGAATGGGTTTCCTCAACCCCTCAACAAGGGATACCAAGAGATCATAATTTAATGTCCAAGGGGCAGCTATACTAAATGGATTAATGTGGACTGTAGAACGGCTTTGCCATTTATGGCCCTTTAATTGCCACTAACCCAATATAGATCACATCGGATCTTTGTGAATAATGTTGTACCATACATCACATAAGTTTACTACTTGTTAGATTTTAGCCGTTTCTAGTTAGTCTCTTCCAGTTAGTCTCTTCTAGCTTAGTTTATCATATATAGTTAGTCTGGTGTAGTTAGTCTGTCATAAGTAGTTAGTCTTGGTTAACTAGTTACTTCTTAGTTAGTAAGTTGTTGTAAGTGGGAAGGCTTAGTCTAATGGTAAATAGTTAGCTACTACTATAAATTAGTTCTAGTTAAGTAGGAAGTATTCAGCTAATAGTTCTAGTTTGGTAGTTAGTCTTTAGTCTAGTTTAGTAGTCTAGGTTAGTAGTTAGTAGTTAGAAGTTAGAAGTTAGAAGTTAGTAGTTCTAGTAGTCTAGGTTAGTAGTTAGTAGTTAGTAGTTCTAGTTTAGTAGTTAGTCTTTAGTAGTTAGAAGTTAGTAGTTCTAGTTTAGTAGTTAGTCTTTAGTCTAGTTTAGTAGTCTAGGTTAGTAGTTTAGTAGTTAGTATTTAGTTTTAGTTTAGTAGTTAGTCCTGTCTTTAGTTTAGTTTAGCTAGTCTAGTCTTTAGTATTTAGTAGTCTAGGTTAGTAGTTAGTAGTTAGTCTTTAGTCTAGTAGCTTAGTAGTAGTCTTTAGTCTAGTTTAGTAGTCTAGGTTAGTAGTTTAGTTACTCTTTAGTCTTTAGTTAGTAGTTTATTAGTTAGTCCTTACTCCTCCCTCCCCTTAGTCTTTAGTCTTTAGTCGTTTAGTTTACTCCTCCACTCCCCTTACTCCTCCTCCCCATCTCCTCCCTTACGTAGCAGGAAGATCAAGACGCAGAGATTAGAATGCCACTCGAAGGTTGCAGCTCGAGGGTCGCCGCTCGGGGGTCGTAGCTCGGAAGACAATGCAAGGTCGCCCAAGAGCAAAGCGGGTCGTGGGTTGCACAACATCCTCCAACAGCATAGGCGCAGGTCGCACAACTTCCCTTCCCGATTAGTCTTCTCTAACCTTTTTTTCTACATTGCAATGGGCCAAAAAAATAGGCAGAGAGGGCTCCTTGGAGGCCGCGATATCGCAACCTTTTGGGAGCCCTCTCTGCCCATTTTTTTGGCCCATGAAAGGGCAAGGTAAAGGCAACTTATGACACTAGAAATGCTTTGAAGAAGGCAAAAAAAAAGGCAGAGGGGGCTCCAAGGAGGCCGCGATATCACGGCCTCCTACAAGCCCCCTCTGCCTATTTTATTGGGACTTTTGAGATGACCATGCTCTTGCAATGTTTTGGGCAGCAACACTTTCATGAATGTGAAAAAAATGGGCAGAGGGGGCTCCCAGGAGACTGTGATGAGATGTGGATATGGGTAGATGTGAGTGGATGATATCTAATGCCGATAAATGAGAAAAGATGTGATGAGATGGAAAATGATGTGATGAGAATGAGAATACATATGAAATAAATGAGGATTGATGTGAAACAATGTGGAAAGACGAGAGTTCGTTATAGAAACTGTATTTATGACCTATTTTTAAATGACTGTTTTATGTCAAAAATGCTGGGGAAGCATTTTGACCGTCTTGTGAATGAGGTCGTGGAGACCTATCTGACGGAGAGTCAACGGAGGACGTCTCGCGTAGCAAGGTCAGCCGAGGTCTGATAAAGTTGCAACAGCTGACGGAGAGTCAACGGAGGACGTCTCGCATAGCAAGGTCGGCCGAGGTCTTGACCAACCTCGGTTTGATTTAAATGGTGAGCTTCCGGTATGGTGGATGAGGGACTAAGGAAGCAGCCTATGAGTGAAGCGCTAGGTGACGTGCGAAGGATCCTAGAGGGTGCTGACCATACGGTGCTCGGGCTCTGAGACGCCGAAGATACCTACACGTATGTCGTGGAAGATATTGGAACAAGGAGTAAGAGTTGTTTTCTGAATTTGGGCATGGATCTGGTTGATTGACCTTGTTGGTCCTCAACGGATGAATCCATGGCTCTTTTATATGGATCTGTTGGTGGTTGATCTTGCTGATCTTCCACGGAGATTCCATTTTTATTTTTATAAGTGAATATATTTCCGGGTGGGTACTATGAGCTAGGAACTATTGAAAAGGCCCCTGAGTGGACAAGGGGTGAGCGTTCTCGTTTGCCAATGATGCCATAAGTACACCGATGAAGGAAAAATTAGAAATTAGAATTCAACCGGATTAAGTTTGGAGGATTATGATCAGTGATACTATAGTCTCATTAAATGATTGTTTTAAAGACAGTTGAATCTGTGAAAAAGGCAATTGCATATTGGGTGTGTAAGTGGTGTGACTAGTTTTAAGTTTGCATGAATATCCGGCTAGGGGGCCTGGGAACTCTTTTCCCTGGTACGCGGGACAAAACTGAACCAAATTCTTAAATGGATTCCATCACTACAGTGGTTGGACGGTTGGCTAACCCACGGGACTAGATGGGGTTAGGCTGCCCTGATGGATCCCTAAAATGAGACTCAATTCTGTTATAGTACGATAGATGAAGTAAATCCTGGATAAAAATGTTCTATGGAAAAGAATCAACAGGTGTGCCTCTCAATGAGGAAAAAAGTGTTGGTCTCTATGATCCAAGTGCGTTTTTTCCTTGATCTAACTATGATACTTACGGGTTCGGTCAGATCAGTTCAGTTAGTTAAGGCTCTTGACTACGTTAGAGTAAAAATATCCTGGAGGAATCACCCGTGCTTTTCGAGCGAGGGAAGTTTTTTCGGGTTCGGTTTTTGAAGAACTGAGGGATTAGTCTCTTGTCCGGATATCCGTGGGCGAGGCCCCGAGTGAGGGACCTTGCCGCATGCAAGAAGTGCTACTTCCGCTGCTGCTAGCATCCCTGAATTCGTTGCGCGGAGGGGGATAGTGATCTTTCAGTTATAAGCCATGACAATAATTCGCACCTGATCAAGGAGGGGGATAGTGATCTTTCAGTTAAGCCATGACAATAATTCGCACACCTGATCAAGGAGGGGGATAGTGATCTTTCAATTATAAGCCATGACAATAATTTGTACCCCCTGAAACCAAGCCATTAGGTCCAAAAATGATGTCCCCTCATTTTGCAATTTCCCTAATATGAGAGGGTCTATAACATATGTAATATTTTGTATCTCTTTAGGTAGAAGAGAGAGATAATACCTGCAAGAAACAATGAATAGAAAATATAATTAGGATTTGTGAGAAAATAGAAATAGGATTTGCAAAAAATAGATTTAGAAAATAGAATACAGCACAATCATGCCAACACACCATAGTGATATATACACGACTATGTTTGTGATTTCTAGTATCTCGCCACATCGCAAAACACGTAAGTCAGCTGCATCTAAGCTAGTAACAAGCCTACTTCCCCGAATTGTAAATGCTATATTCACGGGAGCAATATTCTCCAACTCCCTTAATTGTCTAGTATTTTCTTCTTCAATGACGATTTCTATACGAATCCTGTTGGATTCTTGCCATGCATCATCATCTGCTTTTGATCATCATGAAAAATATCACCATCACTGGTGGCAGAACCGAACGGTTGTGACTGTGCGGCAGCAACATTCAGTTGTGCTTATGGTTGTGCCTCCGGTTCTAGTTGTGCATGAGGTTCTGGTTGTGCGGCATCTTGTTGTGGTTGGTCTTATGCTTCTGCTCTTCTCCAAGTTCGAGAGTGGGTGTCCCTGTCATGACCAGCACGGGTGTCCTCAACTACACACACACACACACACACACACACACACACAACATACAGAAATGAAAAAACTCTGCTCGGTCTCTTATGCCGTTTTTCCCCTAGGCATTATAAGGGGATATTGAAAAATTCACCCTTAAATTTTTCAGTGGCCTTATATATGAAGGGTGAAATGGCTTATAAATGTTTGAGACCTTATAATGCCACTTATGAATAGGACACACCACACGCGTGGTGCTAAGACCACCACGTGGGTCTAAAACAGCGTGAATCTCCTTGGGGACATCGAGCTTTCTGCCCATCCTAAACTCTTTCTAAACCCTTGGTGTCGAGCTCTCTGCCCTTCGTGTCGTCCCTCTGCATCACCATCGCCATTGTCTAACCTATTCCTTGCCATTGCCGTGGTGTCAAGCTCCCCTACCGCAATCGTCTCGTCGCCACCATCACCAAAGAAGGTATCCTTGTAGTGCCTTATAGCTTGTTCTTATTGACCCCCTTTACTTTAATTTTGTTATCTGGGTCATTACACGAAGCGAGGGCTCGTGGACATCGTGTAATCCCCCTACCGCCTGGTATTGACCCCATGATCCATATGGCCTTGTGTTTGCCTCTCCATGTCTATCCTTTTGTACAGAAGGGGTTAGTACCAAGCGATAGGGAACTCGTAGGCATCGCGTAAGCCCCTAATCGCTTGATACTGACCCTCTTTTGTTTTTTTCCTTTGGGATCTTCCATTTTGTTATCTGGGTCAGCACGAAGCGTAAGGGGCTTGTGGACATCGCGTAATCCTCCTACCGCTTGGTGACCCCATGATCCATATGTCCTCGTGTTTGCCCCCATGTTTAACCTTTTGTACAGAAGGGGTCGGTACCAAGTGGTAGAGAACTCGTAGGCATCACGTAAGCCCTTAATCGCTTGATACTAATCCTCTTTTGTTTTTTTTTCTTTTGGGATCTTCCATTTTGTTATTTGGGTCAGTACGAAGTGGTAAGGGGCTTGCTGACATTGCACAATCCCCCTATTGCTTTGGTACTAACTCCATGATCCATATGGCCTCGTGTTTACCCCCATGTCTATCCTTTTATACAAAAGGGTTAAGTACCAAGCGGTAGGGAACTCGCAGCAGGCATCGCCGCATAAGCCCCTAATTGCTTCATACTAACCCTCTTTTGTTTTCTTTTGGGATCTTCCATTTTGTTATCTAGGTCCATACGCAGTGGTAAGGGGCTCGCGGACATCGTGTAATCCCCCTATCGCTTGGTATTGACCCCATAATCCATATGGCCTCATGTTTACCCCCATGTCTATCCTTTTATATAGAAGGGGTCAGTACCATGCACTAGGGAGCTCGCATGCATAGTAGCAGCCCCTAATCGCTTGATACTGACCCCTTTTGTATCCTTTTGATTTATGGTCAGTACCAAGCGACAAGGTGCTCTCATGCATCACTTACGCCTCTTATCGTTTGGTACTGACCCCTTGTATATTAAGCATGCTCTTCCTAATCGACTGAAATGTTTCTTTAGGCATGTCGGCTCCTGAGTTGGACATTCTCTTGGAATCTGGTGACAAGGCGAAAGAGTCTTGCGCTGCAGAAAAGTTGGATATGTTCCTATACAATGCACATGTCCACCACCATGCTCTTGAATTGTCTATAATGTTCAATGCAAAATTTTCTTTTTTTGAGAACATTATCAAGATTTCTAGGATTGTTCTCGGTAACCAGGAGCAATAATATGAACAGATAGTTTCTGGCAACATCGTGACATCCGATGGTGAACGACATGTTCATCCATTTGATTTTACAACTGACAAAGTCATGAAAAGAAGGCTCAACCGCTGTCTTGAAAAGATCCCTAGCTGCGACAGTAGAGTAGAGGAGAAATACCCATTACACTTAAAGAAGTGTTGCCTTCTCCAATACAGTTATGGATTTCTTTATTTTTTGCATCTCCTTATTGAAGACTCTGAGCCCTAGATAACCAAGAAGTCAAGTGCCAAGCAAGGATGATGTAGTTGAAGAAGAGGACGCTATTGATCCAACAAAGGAGAGGACAGAGGCCGAAAAGGAAACTTTTCCCACTAGTACATCCCTTGTTAGTGTCGATGCAGAAGCACCCATGAGCATAATCCCATTGGAAGCTAGTCCACCTAATGAGAACGAACAAGGGGACTTGTCACTTCATCCTTTGCTTCCTAGCTTTACTATGGTAGACTAGTGTGATTATGTATTACTGATAGACATTATGCATCATTTTAATATTCGCGAAGACTATTTCTTGGCTGTTTTAGCAAATTATAGTGAAGTAGACATGGGGTGGGTAGAGCAAGGAGTTGACAAACACCTCCTAGTTGATTCTGTAGTCTAGGACTCCGAGTATCTTCCCGGCAAGGATACATTAAGGGACATGTTCAATGAAGCTAGGGCATATGAAAGCCAATTGCCTTTCAAGGAGAAGGCTACAGTAATTGCAAACCGTCTTGGTTTGGTAGATATGGGCAAATATATAGCAGCTACCGTACATGAAGACAGTAAATCTACGATCCCTTTGTGGACTAGCAAAATTCTTGAAGGTGATGAAAATCAACAGGTAACAACACCAAAAACTTCTTAAGCTATTAGTATTTGTTTTACGTGTATTTTGTCGATTAAACGTATTACATTACTTGCAGGTTTTTGTATATGATGATGGTTTCCTGAAGAGAGGAGGAGGCTCAAGATCATCCGGTGCTAGGAGTTCAAAATCAACAAGTCATCAAAAGGATTCTAGTCTCGCTAAATATATAAGACATTTGAATCATCAAAAGGTGCGTACATTTTATGACACTTGCTTATAATTGATAGTAAGTTGATGTGTACATTTTATGACACTTGCTTATAATTGATAGTAAGTTGACTTGAATCATGATTCTTACAATTTTAATGTGCAGATCATTATATTTCATAAAGAATTCTCAAAAGACAATGTGAAATTTCCTTTCCAGGTTTTGTGGTGGATATGGTGTGCCATTGAATGCTGAGAACGTGGTGCTAGTGGAGAAATAGTTTCTTTTGCGGGTGTTTGGTTAGGGGCATGGGTGTCAAGCGCTAAGATGCCCCTACTACCTGTCATCACAGCCCAAGATCTTGCGGCGGGAATAAATGAACCAGACGCATTGCCTCCTTATGGCAAAAGATATTTAATGAGGATAAGAAAGAGCCGGTGTGTTCCTCCAGAACTGTTGCCTCCAAAGGTGCAACTACCAAGAATATATCTCCCAGTAGATGACGTTCAAGAAGAAGAGGAAGGAGAAGGAAGACCACTGAAGAAGATGAAGCCCACCTCCTCATCAAGTCCACTTCCTCCCAATGCAAATCAACTGTAAAGTATGGTGTATGATTACCCAATATATGCTGCAATCATAAACAGAACAAAATCGGATGTATGTATAAATTAGACTCGAAGTATTGAGATTCTTTTAAGTCTTCTTCCTCTTCTTCTTCTTTGTGCGTTATTTCTACTACCGTTATTGACTACTTGAGTGTCTCCATGTTTTGATGTTATATTAATTGGAATCCCCAATTTAGGATTAATTTTCTCATTTGCAAAGCAAGTGTTTTCTGCATTTTTTAACAATATCGAGTTGAAAAGGGAGTTAGCACGATCAATAAGGACGTTTTTTTAAACAAACCCCCACGTGCGCGAAATTCTTTTTGGCAGATGAATCATTAAAGCTTCTATACATAACTACCTCAAATCATCAAAATCTTCATTCTGACAAGGTTTACATGCATCCAATCAAATATTCATGAGAATTGAATCATCGAAGCTACATAATACATAGTCCCCAAGCACTAAATTTCATGAGAACAGATAGAAACATGTCAAGTATGCACATAATTGGATGGCATACTATTTTACACAGCTTTCTATCTAACAAGTATGTTAAAAATTGAATGGCATACTATTGTACACAGCTTCAATGTACCTCAGGATAAGACAAACAGCTTTTTGTTAAATGAGTGTGGGTCAATTGGAAGTTTGATTGCTCGTTCAAGATGCATCGCTATCAAGGCCTCCGACTTGTAATCCCACAACTCGTAGGTTTGCTTGTCTTTAGGTGCATAGAAGAACCCTTTCACAGTAAACAACCTCGTTCAATGGCATTCTCCCATCCTTCCTTTGTAGATCTCTTTGCAAAGATCTTTCTCCTTTGTGCATTTTAGAATGTAAAAGTCCGCATTCTCTAGATTTCTTTTTTCAGCTATTACCGCAAAATTGTCTCCTACAAGAAGGACATCACTAAGGGTATCATGGTGCCCTTCGTAGGTGGCCTCCTCATCAATGTTTGCAATGTTAACATCAATGCCAACATTGTCTTCTTCAGTGCCAGCTACCAATGGTTCAAGGGAAATGTAGTCCCAGCTATGAATATGAGATGGATTATTGCACCTATGCCATAAGATTTCCACACAATTACTACAATAACATGTAATAACTAACGTACCCTCAATGATGTTGGATTGTGCTGAGAGTATGCAAAGACTGAATGTAGGAATCTTGTGTTTGTTACATCCTTGACATTCCATGCCTCATCTCTATCAATATCACCCAACTTTATCTCCCAAAAGACTCTACTAGTGTACCGAGCTTGCGATTCATATGTGGACTTGGCTCCAGTGGTGAGTGTTTCTTGCAAAAACTTTACGCCATCAACTGCACATTGGAGCTTAGCACCATTAGTCTTGAGTTGTTCATGAGTTAGTGCTCTCTTCACCACCACAGCCCCTGCACCGTCGTGCTCTCCCTTTCCCCATGACCAAAGCCAAAGAAATTCCAAGTCATTTGCAAACCTGTGATGGCAGTGTACCTGGAAACAAAGTAGAAAGGCCTTTTTGCTTTGAATTGAGACAAAGCACCATCAGACCAAACCCAATAACGTTGTAGGGGAATACCATAGGGTAATAGCCAATTATAATGTAGCATGAAACAATGTTGCACAAAATGGGTATCATGCTTCTTATCATCAGAGATATAAAAGTGAATCATTTTGTGGATGTCACCTGCAATACAAAAGTATGTAATATGCACAAATATGGACACTTGGCTTGAATACCAGTGCATTGACTATATCTCATTGTGCTCCTTAAAAGAGTAATTCTCAGCAAAGTCTACAACAGATATTACATCTTCGAGAAAATTGGACAGGCAATCTTTGTATTGCTCAGCTTGCCACTTGTACACAAAATTATGTTTGATAAACTTTTCGAGATGGTCATTGAACATTTGATTCAGTGCCTTACATAACATTTCCTTGTGTATTAACTCTTTCCTCTTCTTTGTCTTGCCATCATCAGTGGTTCCACAATCTATGTCCTGAAAGATTTTCACGATGACAAGTCGACCAACATATGCAGATTTAGCTGGACAAACTACTATGTTTCGAGGACCATAGATAGTGCAACTCCCCATCAGACACTTCAAAGCATGGAAAATAGTACGTTCAACTTTGGAACATAGGATGGACTCCCATGCGCTTGTGATGCTCTTGTAGGACTTCTCTTTAGCCTTACACCCACCTGGCTGCTGAGAACCCACATTACAAATGACACAATCACATTGACATGCCTTGCCATGCAACCCAAAAGTAGATCCTCTAATCTGGTTCAACGCATCTTTTAAGAATGACATCTAAACATGTGTTATGCAGCAGAACAAGTGTATCTATCCTTGAGCTTGCGCACAAAGTATGGCTTTAATTTCTCAAAAGCTTGTTGATGAACTGGTGCCTGTGGATGCATCTCCTTAAGCAACAAATATAGTTCAACCAGCAATACAAAACCATCATAGCAAGTTAAACATTTGGTTTGAAACTGGTTTGTAGTTATAGGTTCCTAGGTGTATGCAGTTGGTTCACCAATCGGTATCTTATTGGTTTAACATTAATATCATATTGTTTCAAAACTGGTATTGTCTAAAGCAAAGTTGATCTTTATCTTATATCTCGTGATGAAGCCAACAACGACAACGACAACGACAATAGTGATGGAGGAGCCCCGGGCACCCACCCCCATCAACAACCCCCACCTTCATCTATCCCCCCCCCTCGTCAACCTCCTCCTCCTAGCTCCTCTCACCTCAACACAAGCACCCAATCACCCCCACCCAGCACCACCACACTCCCTCTCTTCCCCTCACAGTCCTCTGCACCCACTCACCTCCCAACTCTGCCTGCATCACCCACTCCTCCCTCACCTACCACTTAGGCCTACCCAAATCCATAATAGACTAACCCCCTCGACATCGGCCATGCCTCCCCCATTATTTACCACAACCCTTGACACCCTTGCGTCGTCATCGGCCACCCCTCCACCTTCGTCTCACAACCACCACCCAACATCCCCTCCCCCCAACCCTTGGAAGAAGGAGAAATCTCCCCATCACTAGCATGAGATCAGGAAGAGATTGACCCCCCGCTGAACCCAGTTAATTGGCGCATCATGAAGGTGAAAAAGCTACGATTAGATTGTGTATGTGAGTTCATATGAAAGGAATTTGATACTTATTACGAGGGCCAGGAATTCTTTTCAAAACTTGATTTGTGGATACGGTCATGATCATAAGCATGTGACCTACCATTGCATCAAGCATGGAATCTGTAAAGGGCCAGGGAAATGGGTGTGTGCGTGTGTGTGTGTGTGCACCCATTTTCTTGCTAGAAATTCTTATAATTGGAGGATATAGAATTCCCACCCACCATAAGAATTGAGTTTTTGATATTAGTTAGCAACAATGAGCTTTTGATGTCATTAAATTGTGAATATTATTTCTTAAGAGTGCATAATGATAAGGATGAAAACTTAAACAACTATACTACTTGGGAAGAAGTCTAGGACAAAAACATGGAAATGATACAAACAAGTTCTAATGAATGTAACAATATGCAAAGAAAAAACAAACAAGACTTTGATGAAGTAATTGAAAACATATTAAACATTGATTGTAAAAGGAGCACACATGACAACATAGAATTGAACAATATTGAATTTAATTTAGATTTAAAATTAGAGAGTTGAGGGAAAATAGAAAAACCATTCAATCCTACATCAAAGACCCTAAATATGCATGCCTAAAAAGGATTACCATAAAGAATATATAGAAAAGCTCATACAATGTGTGAAGCTTATAATTTAAGGTATTGTTAGAATTTACAACACAAACATCAACCTTATCATATGGAAAATCTATTGCACTCTTAATGGCCTATGCTTTTATAAGGCAATATACAACATTGTGGAACAACGATGCATTTTGTATGACATATCTTACTAGAAATGGAATCCTTGCCTTCTTTGAACTTAAAAAGATTAGACATGCTCTCTTCATCATATCTGTTAGAAATTGGGTGGGAGCCAATTCCAGTCGTATTCATACCAATGCACACTAAACTAGAGGTTTCCACAAATTGGTCTAGCTATATAGACCCCAAAATCTTAAGGTGATGGAGGACCTCTGGTCTATCCATTTTGTGGAAATCTTCTAGTGCTATGCTTGGCACCACTTTTTGTCAACAACCCCCTAGTGCCAACTTGTCCACTTTTTCTTAGCTCAGAGATTGAACTTGTCCATGTTTTCTTAGCTTAGAGGATCAACTTAGCTTCTCTAGTGGCTCAGACTTCAACCCTGATACCATATTGTGTGTGGGGAGCCAAGTCCCAAGAGGTCACCCATCCCAGTTGTGTTCACGCCAATGCATGCTTAACTGGAAGTTTCCACAAATTGGTCTACCCATCTAGAGCCCAAAAACTTAAGGTGATGGTGGACCTCCGATCTATCCATTTTGTGGAAATCTCCTAGTGCTATGCTTGGCACCACTTTTTCTCACAAAACTTCAAACTATTAGTTTTTAATACCATTGGTGGATAAAAATGATTGATATTAAACATAATCATAATACATAATACATAATTTGAATTAGTATATGATGACTTCCAACAAGATAGACGAAGAGACACCTAAAACAAACTAGAACACTAATGAACCGAAGTTTGCATGATTGCACTCAATAGAGGAGGGCATGCTCCTCTTCTCAAGTGTGAGAAGTGACCATAAGCAAGACTAGAGAGAAAACTTTTAATTATGATTATTATATTGATTATCCCTATCATTAGTCTTATTTTCAATTATATACATGAACTCCCTTTCACACTACACTTAAGTGTCCATGGGCATGGCCAACCTACTTCCTAGCCTTTGGCCCCTTTCACATACACTTAATCCCTTGGCCTTATGCCCAAAATGGACACGAGACCTTTTTAACTTTGATATAAACCCATGAGGTCTCGTCCTCGAAACCATAGATATACATGTGCTTTCTCACATAAATGGAGAATATCATCACTCATGTTAAGTATCATACTCATGCTTAAGCCAGGTATGTTGGAACAAAGACACGCTCCATAATGACGTGAGCCTAAGAAGCTTCCAACAAGCACTATGCATCCATAACCAGTGAGTATAGGGCTATCCAAAGTGAATTTCTAGAAATTTCCAGCAAACTAACTCATTGTTATCAAGCATCATTGGACCCCTCATGCATCTAACAACTCATCACCCTACCAATGTGGAGGCGGGTTGCCAAGAAGCTTCTTCCTTAGGTAATCCTTGCCATTTTGACTAAGTATCCCACCAATGTACGACTGTGAAGGACCCTTTTTCTAGTGCCCAAAATTATTTCCGGCACATAATCATCCCCTCCTCATTCATTGGTGATAGCTCATCTTGTACAAGCACTTCTGGCCCAAGAAATGCCTTTAGATGTGATACATGAACCACATCATGAATCTTTGAAGGTGATGGAAGCCCTAATTGGCAAGCAACCTTTACCAACACGCCTCAAAACCTTGTATGGCCCATAATGTCAAATGAGCTAACTTGGTGTTTATGTTGCCCTTAAGAGAACCATATCTAGTCTTGGGAATTCTTAAGAAGACCCAATCCCCTTTCTTGAATTCCAATGGCCTCGTATGAGCATTTGAATAGTGTCCCATCCTCTCTTGAGCTTGCTTCCTTGCAAGGCTCACACCTTGGGAGAAGTCCTCTAAGAATCAACCTCCCCAGCAAGACACGACTTTGAATGGCGGGATCAACAATGCCTAGGCACCTTTTGTGGCATAGCTGTATGATCACTCTCCAGGCCATCTTGGCCTGGGCAAGCCTCAACCACTAAACTTGACCAATGAAAACTCAGGAGAAGGCCCAGCAAGAAGTAATATAACACATGGTGGCAAGAAGTACCTGGTTCACCACGACCACTCAGCTGGCTAAGGAAAGCCTCGGTGAACTCCAATACAGAAGCTTCTTTCGAATGCTCAAAAGAAGAGGGGCTAGCTGTTGCTCTCGGGAGATATCGATGCCCACGTGGCATCCCAAATAATGAACTGGAGTGCCTCTCAGGATCCACTGGAAAGCCTCAACTAGTCACCAAGTCAGGGTGGATGGAGAGCCTACCCAAAAACCACACGACTTGTACCAATTAATCTGCGCTCCTGATGCGTGACATAAGATCTCTATCACCTCTACAAATATATGGAGATTCCCCATATCTCTGGATAAGTATACTGCTATGTCATTTGCAAACGCAGAGTCTAGCAGCTCCTCCTCATGAGTACAAACGGGGAGACGCAAACACTGGAGCCTAGTCTCCTGAGCTGAGAGAAAACTACTCATGGCCTCGGCATTAAATAGAAAGAGGTATGGTGCTAGTAGACAGCCCTGTCGTATTGAGTGAGAAAGGAAAAATCTATCACCTCTGACTCCCTGAATGAGAACCTGACTGTGAGAGACCGAGTAAACTCTAGAAACACCCTGGATCCACTCCACTGGAAAACCCATCTGGTACATCGTGCCCTAAACTCTATCATAGGCTTTCTCGAAATCCAAGAGAAGCACAATGAGATCCTACTGTTGCATCCTGGCTGACGTCGCCTCCTAGAAAATAAAGATGTTGTCCAAAATGTTTCAATCCTGAACAAAACCTGTCTGAGTGTCATGGATCAAATCGAGGAGGAAGGGATGAAATCCCCAGCTGATGGCCTTGGCCAAAATCTTGTAGGCGGTCCCAAGGAGGGTGATGGGTCCCCACTGCCGAATCTTCAATCTGTCACCACCCTTCTTAGGAATCAAGTGAACCAAACCCTCTGAGAGCCTCTTAGACATGGTGCCTATGGTCATAATCTCATTGAGTGTTGCTCAAAGGCCGCCTTCCATGACATCCCAATAGCGAAGAAAAAAGGAAATTGGAAGCCCATCCGCCCTCGGGCATTTGCCCCTAGGAACGTCAAGGCGTCCGCCATCTCCTCAAATATCAAGGGAGTCAATAAGAAGGTCCAGAGAGCATGGGAACCACCTATCTCGTGTGTTGCTAGACCCTCTCTTGCACATCCACCACCTGTGAGTATAATGGGACACTCGTGAGGAGAGATCTGAAAAAACCTGTGGCAACGGCTCTCACACGGGAAGGGGGGTCATAAACGATATCTCCATCCTGGCCTTGCAGCCTACGAATACCATCTCTCCACCTATGGGGGCCAACAATCTCAGCCCTGGCATGGTATCTGTACTCCACCCTCCTCTCCTCGATAGATCTGGGCTTTGTACGGGTGACAACCAGCTGACTCTCAATCCACAGGCTATTTGGGGAACTCTCCTGGAGAGAAGCAAGACCCCAACGAATACTCCTCTCCTACTTATGAAATCCCACCAATCTGCTCTATGCTGGTAGTAAACTGCTAATCTCACCAAGGCCTGCATCCAAGGTGCCTATGACAAAACCTGAGAGAAAATCTACTCCCGCCCATATTTTCTCTATCCTATTACAAATCTCAGAGTCTTGTATGAGGCTATCTGAAATCCTAGTGCTCAAGCGTCTGTCTTCCCTCCAGGGGTTCTCCAAGGACAAAATAACCGAAGCATAATCCGAAAAGGTAGGGCCCACCAAGATACCAATCATGCCCTTGCAATTGCAAGCCCACTCATCCACATAGAATCTATCAAGTCGAGAAAGATTGGGGTCGTTGTTCCTCCTATTAGACCGCAAGAAGCACAAACTCCTGAGGCTACGTCCAAACTTTGGCAAGTGGCAAGGGTCCTGTCCCTTAAGTGCCAAGATCAACTCATCCCAAGCAGAGTACTCTGAGCGATGAGTCTATCCTCTACTAACTCTTATCATGTTAAAGTCCCCACCCATGCTCCAAAAGTCGGTGTGAGGGAGGGACTGACAAATTGTACTCCAAAAGGTGGCTCTACCTACAACGACTTCGGGGCATAAACTTTGAGGAAGCCCACACAATCCTCACCAATCCCATTAAGCCCGCCCAATGTCTATGATGCTTGAACCAACTACTCCCGAGAGCTGCTGAGACAGAAATACAAACACCCCCCTACGTCGTAGAGGGACCAAAAGAGGGGGACTAGAAAGTGTGATGCCTGCCTGGTAAAATCTTCTCACAACGATGGGTACGCCCCTCGGAAAGATGATGCTCTTGGAGGAAAAGAATATCAATGGGTCCCCCAATTGCTGCTCTATGGAGGTCTCCTCTAAGGACGTCCCACCTCTAAAAACACTATGGCCCCCCCCAAACCCTGAATGTTCCATGAGGCAATCTGCATATCAATCTCTATGGGAGGTGGAGCTATTGAAACTACCCTCCACTCGAAGAGTCTTGGGCGTAGATTTCGAGGGGGAGTAGTCAAAGTCAGTCCTATTGCGAAGGCATGCCATGTGGGTGCGGCGCGGATCCTGTCCTCCATGTGTCACCACTATGTTCGAGCTTGAGAGTAAGCATACTCTGAACTCCACCTGTCACAATGCAAGTACTTGGAGGACGGGGGAAGGGGTACTGCAACTAAGATATGAAGGAACACAAAGAGCAGAACCTCCAAGCTAGAGGACACCACCTCCTCGTCCTAATCTCTATGACTTGAGCCTCCCAGCTCCATCCGGGCCAAGGACCAAAGATGGGTAAGCGTCGTGACGTGGACGATGTCGCTGGGAAAGTACGAGACTTCTAACTGTGAGAGTAGCTTCTGATTCCCACAAGGAAACTCAAACACATAACTCTTCAAGGATCACAAGGCATCTCCATTTTTGATATCATAAACATGTACAAATTCACCTCAATACATCCATGAATTCAGCCTGATGATTGTACATAAATTGTGTATCAAGTGATTATCCCTTTCCAAGCATAGATTTACTGGCTCTTTTTTCCAAATCCCTCAAACCAATCACATGTAGGCATAACATAATCTTCAAATATTTCCCACATACATGTGACCATTTACATTCCATACATCAAGTGACATCAATTCCATCATTTCAAGATGTTTCTTTATCACCTGAAAACCTGCTTTTGAATTCTAACATCTCACAAACAAAAGATGGCATACGGCATAACTATAACATGCTCATGAGATTTAGAAAACTCCATGACTTGCATTCCAAAATCCGGTCGAGTAGAAAATAAAACCAACTTTCAGGAGCCTTATTGTATTTTTGATACTTTTATTCCACAATTCCACAAGTCCCAAAATCTTCTCATTCTCCAAACCTTTAAAGGTTTATAAACAACACGATTTCTGAATCGTGGATTTTAGTGAACAAAAATAATAATAAAAAACATCACTTATCTGAAAGTGAAAAAAAACGCGAGTTTTTCTTGATTTTTGCTAATCCCATATCGTCGCTTCGCTGCAGACCGCGTAAGGCAGAGTACATATATAAAATGAAAATTATATCACTAGATAATACTCAAAGAGCTCTTCAATTCTAACTCCAACAAGCCATGAACAGTAGCCGCCTCTTGTATTTTAAATTCTCTGGTTAGTTGGCGCACTGGTTCCCCCTTTCTGCACACGCTGTATTCTGATATGCGCCCTTCCCTCGCTTCTCTGGTTTTTCATCACTTTCTCGCAAGGAAATCGGCGCACCCCCACTTTTGTAGCTATTTTTACGTACTCCCCAGTTCAAAAAAAACTCATGCGCCACCTTTCCTTTTTTATTGTTTTCGGTTATTTCCCCTTTTGCTGCCACGCAAGCTATCCTCATAATATATCTTGTTATGATCTGCATTCAGTAGGGTATGTGATGCTCCCAACATTGGCATCAAGGCAAGCTCTCTAATACAAGGTTGATCATCCAATTGTGTCTCCCGCATCCGATAAAGACTTCGACACTCTAATGCTCCATTGATCTCCATTGCTCTTGATGCCTCCAAGGTTCATAGTGTCATCACATCGACCATGTGATTTGTAGAATCCCCCAATTGTTCACTCAAATATATCTCCATGTCTTCGTAAATGCTTTCCCTACTTGCACTCCCGTAAGAGGTATTCATTGACTCGGCCCATCGATACCATAAAGAAGCTACTACACATTATGCACATGGGTAGCCATTAACATCATTAACATATCCCTTTGGCGAGCCACTCATACCATCATTTACATAGCCACACAGACCATGTATATAACTGAGTGTTTCCAACTTACCCATGAGGTCTGAGTAACAACAGAACCATCACCACCACACTCACAAGAGTCATTTTGAAATAGCTCTCACTAGCATAGCTGCCACTAGGTTCCCCATCCATGGGCATGAAGATATTATTGAAGGGATCATTCTGCCTATGAGGATACACAAGAACTTTGAATGTGTGCAGTATCTTATTAGAGTTCTTCTTGTTTTGCTCATTCCATGATATCTCCAAAGAGTATTCTTCAAAACCAATCCTCATATCATACATGCTCTCACATTTCCATACATGTTGAGAAGGGTGTTCCCTACTGCAAGGCTTACCATAAGCATAAGGCTCCATATTTCACACCACACTCATATACAAAAGCTTCGAGACCCGACTCAGCCTCAGCTCATCTTATTGAACCTCATTTACAATATGAACATATGTACATGGCATCATATAATGACTCGTCATAGCACTTAATCCCATGCATCTAGATTTGCATTTGATAGTCTCATATGCATGGTTTCACACCATAGACATGCCACGGCACGACATCCACCCCCTCTAAACCTGCACATCCTCTGGTATGTGCCAAATCATCATCAAGATCCACATATATCTGGATGTCGTCCTCATCTTCAACATTATTAGGAAAATCATCCTCTTCCTCTTCAGCCATATCCATGTTATCACTATCAAGCCTCTCATCCTAAGTTCCCTGTGAATCAAAAGGATCACTGTCAAGCCTTCTTTTAAACATCTTGATCCTTTTGCCTGCTACAAGATTTTTTATCTCTGTTCCATCAAGCTCACACAGGGTATACGTGGCATTTCCATGCACATGCTTGACAATGTAAGGGCCAAACCATCTTTTTGCAAATTTTCTTTGAACAGTGAATTGGTTGTCAAGGCTACTATCATACATTAGAACCCAATCACCTTCTTCAATAGGTTTTGGCCGGAGTCTGTGTCTTCTATCAAACCTTTCTTTATTTTTCAACCTTGCATCTTTCAAACGAGCTTTAGCAAGCTCTACATCTTCAGGCCTCCTCTCCAGCTGCCTTATTCGCAATGCAAGGAGGTCTTCCCTGTTCAATCCTTCCATCCAGGGTAATACATTCCAAGTTGGAACCACTTCTTCAACTGGCATTATTGGCTTCTGACCATACATTAATTCTGCAGGCATGTATCCTGTCACTGAGCTATGAGTTGTACGGTCAGCCCACAAAGCATATGGTAGCAGCCTTGGCTACTCTCGCATTCTTTCTCTGCATGCCTTAGCCAAAGCTTTAATGATTGGAGGATGTCCTCGCTCACTTTTACCATTGCCCTCAGGATTGTAAGCACATGTTAGGGACAGTTTAATGCCAATTCTAGAGAAGAATTCCCTTGCTTCTTCAACATCTAGCTCACCCCTATCAGCTGTTATTTTCCCAACACAACCATACCGACAAATCACATCTTCCAAGAGAAATTTGCATACTGTTTCCGTACTCTTTGTTCTAAGAGCACGCCCCTCTACCTGATTTGTCAAATCTTCTCTTGCAAGTGCTATGTACCACATCTGCCAAATTCCCAAAGGCATTGTAACTAGATCCACTACCCATTTGTAGTGCATGGCAGGTGGGTAGGTTGGTTGCAAGCCATCACGATGTCGCACATTTGAGTACATTTGACATACCATGCATGTTTCCACATATTGGGAAATATCCTTGTACATTCCTTTCCACCAATATTTTTCCTTTATTTTGGTAAAGGTGGCCCACACACTTCGATGTCCAGCCCAAAGACTCTCACGGAATTCTTTCACAAGCTTCCCTTGAGTCTCTTTATCACATATAACTCTCTGTGGCATAGCATTCCTTTGCTTAGGATGCTTCCAGAGGTACCCATCCTTTAGAAAATAACCATATGCTTTTCTGCGGATCCTCTGAAATTCTGTGTCAGACCAATTTTCCTGTCTTGTCAGAGTACTCAAGTATTGACCAATAAGCAACCAATCTCCTTCATACATTTCCTCAGTAAAAGACTCAAGTGCATTTGATAGGCAAATATGATCCCCCTTTGCATATGCAGTAGTGTAGAACTTTATACCCACATCATCAATGTCACTAATCATCTCTTTTTCATCTTCATACCTGGCTCTTGATAGCATATCTGCAACTGGATTATCTTTTCCCGCAATATGCTCAAACTCAAGATTTAGTGACTTGATATAGGCAATCCACCTAAGCATAGCAATATCTGGAGTGGTACAACTTGCTATCATCCCAAGAAGTGGCAAGCAATCAGTTTCCACAAGTACAGATGCCCCAATAAGATATTCTTTTTCACATTTTAGAGCAGTGACTATTTCCCATAACTCTCTCTTGATCTGCGGATATTTTCTTTGTCGAATGCTTAATACCTTTGCTCCAAATCTGATTACATACCTGTGATCATCCTCATCATCTTGCCCTACTGCCCATCCTATCCCAGTAGGACTAGTATCAACTGTAACAATCACAGGCCTGCCACACTCATAATCTGCCTTCCTCAGAGTAGGTGATGATTGGAGCAAACATTTCAGCTTCCGCATAGCTTTAATATGTACTGCACTCCACAGAAATTTTTGATTTTTCCTCAAAAGTTGATAAAGAGGATCTGCTACATGTGCATAATGTGGGATCCAAATAACATAAAAGACACATGCTCCAAGAAATCTCCTCAGCTCTGTAACATTAATGCATGTCTCTTTCATTCTTTGTATTGCATCTATCTTGGCTGGACAAGGTCGGCGTCCACTAGTACTACAAAGATGTCCCACTATTAGCACTTCACCAACCCCAAACACTGATTTCAGTCCAAATAAGGTAAGATTCACCTCTTCAAACCTGGAAAGAATCATATCACAATCCTTTATATGATTTGCCACAAACTTGCGGCACCCCTTTGAATCCAAATCCCCATCTTTGTCTTTCTCATCACAGCCTTTTATTGGTACGTCATCCAAAAAAGACATAGTAATTTGTGGTATGAAGTCTCGCAAGACTTTATTCATTCCATTCATCATATGTGCCACTGAGTTGGTGGCTCCCTGTGGTAAGGTACACATCCTTACTAATCCCAAAGGAGTTTTCATTGTGGCCAAATCCCTGCTTTGTATATCCAGCTGGAACTGATCATATCCCGAATACAGATCACCCATAGAGTATATAGCTTTCCCTGCAAATGCTTCTGCAAACTCATCCACAATCGGACCTGCTCCCACATTCCTGATTGTGACTTTGTTTACAGGTTGCATGTCTTGAATGAAGCGCAATGTTCCATTTTTCTTTGGCACAGTAAACCATCTGTTGGAATATGGAGCGCATGATGGCTCCAAAATTCCCATCCTGATCTTTTCTTTTAGTAATTCCATCAGCTTTGGCAAGAGAGCCTTTGGTACTGGAATCGGCCGCAGGTTCCAGGGCACATGTGGTACAGTGAAGATCACCATTGGCGCTGTTACACTTGGATCAACACAGCCTATCTCATGCGGCTGAAAAGCAAAGGCTTTCCCATGTTTTACAAGCATCTCCTCAAAGCATTCCCTTTCAACTGGCAACAGAAAATCCCTTTCACCAATCTTCAGCTCTTTTAGGATTTCCTGTGTAAACTTATGTCCAATTTTCTTCGGATCTCTGAGATTTGGTTGCATAGAGGCTTCATCTATCTTCTCCTTGCTTCCTGGTGGCAAAGGCAAGGCAACTGGTTTCACCTTCTTTGCTACTGTTTTGTACTTTGTATCAACATGAGCATCCATCTCGCAATTCATGTTTTTACATTCCACCCCCTCAAATTCCCGGATTATATCATACATCCCCACAGATGACACCTCTATCATCTCATTTCCACCCTGTAAGCATGCTCTTCCCATATCAAAAAGCACATCCATAGTATCTACAAATGACATCTCATCAAGCACCCCTGAAATAAACTCATTCTTCTCCAAAAGACCACACTGCTTAAGACTTTTTTGTTCATTTTGTACATGTCTACGCATGCCACGCTTCAAATCCTTGCTTTTTACAAAGACCAGTGACCCATAGCTAGAAAGTCCCTGAAAATTTACTGAAAAGTTATTTACATTGATTGAGTCCTGCGAGAACTCATTTTCCCTTGTACCATTGGAATCCCGCTTTACAATGGCACCTGGCCAAAATCCCTCATCTCCCTGTAGTTCATGAATTCTCTATTTATCTTTGGGAGTGACTGTGCTCGAAGAGATTCACGGTTCCTTTCATGGTTAATGCAAACTGTCAAGAACTGAACAGCTTTCTTGCCATCTTTACTCCTTATTCTTGCATATGCCGAGCCATCATCCAAAACTTTTGTTTCCATCCTCACAGCTGTAATGTAGGGTTGCCCAAGGATAAGGGGATACGATGACATCTCCTGAACAAAGAAGTTCTGATCATCTTTCACATCCCCTATAGTTACCCTTACATTTGGACATGCTGCATAGAGCTCTCCAGATGAGTTATTAGCTGCTTTAATCATCCACCCATGATCTACATCCATTGGCCACTTACATTTGTTGTAGAGATTTTTAGCCATAAGATTTATTTCAGGCCCATGGTCGATTAGAGCGACATACAGCTCTTCCAAGTCACCTATCTTGACAAGGGTTTCGGTGGTGGCCCTTGCCCAATGGCTCTTGGAGTAATGACTCTTTGTAAGAACTTCTTTTTCATCATCCTCTTCCACAAAGCGCACTTGTCGTGCCCCATCAGCAGAGTGATTACATTCCACCACATTTTCTCTCTCTTCCTTTTGCTGTACCTGTACTCCATGAGTCTTGGAAGTGCTTGCCTCCCCTTGTGATGGAATAGATTCAATTATGGACTGCCTTTTCCTTCGTATAATATCAATTATCTCATCATGGAATTCTTTCTTTGCAATCCCCAAGACCTCCCCTAGTGTAAATTCCACCCTGCTGTTTAGAATCCTCTCTTCAAGCACCTTTTTGAGATCTGTTGCGGCTTCAATATCAGATTGAAGCTTGTAGAGTGGACTTTTTCCTTTACCCTTCTCCTTCTCATGCTTCATTTTTGCTGGCACTTCTTCCATTGATACTTCCTGTGGAGGTCTGCTATGCGGTGGAGGCATATGTGATGGCCCAGGCTCCTTCTTTTCACTTCCACGTGTAACTCTTCTTGATGGCCCTCCTTCCTCATTTTCCCTTTTACGCTTCTCCTCTACCTGTGCCTCATTATTTTGGCATTTAGCAATGTAGGCATGAACAGATAAAGAATCCACAAGCTCCTCCCAGCCAGTCTCAAGACGTATACAGTCACCTGCCTCATGCAAAGCTTGCTTAGACACCTTCTTTGACGCAATTAATTCCATTGTTGATGGCCAAAAATCTTCATTCTCATAATCTTCATCATTCTCAGATCCCTGCTTTGATTGACCAGCCTTTAATCCATAGGTTGCTGCCTCAACCATAGAGATGGCATGACTAGCAGCCATATCCTCAACCAGCTTTTTCATCCCTCCTTTCCCAAAGTTTGTACTTAATGGAAGACCAGTCTCTGTAAGGTGGATTTTTCCATCTTTGAAAAACACAAGTTGATTTTTAAGGGCTTCTTTATAGCTAGCACAATCTTTCTTTGCATGTTCTGGGTCATCACACCATATGCATCTGTATGTAAACCCTTCTTTGCTTTGAGGCCTTTGCATAGAAGCCTGCCCTAATGGTAGCCCCTTTTCTTCAATCCTGGACATCTTCAATTTTAGGTCCCGCATGCCCTTAATAAGTTCTTCCATCGGCCCTTCTACCTTTGGGATTGCAGCAGCTGGTTTTGGTAGATTCTCAGGGGTAACAGTAGTTATAGGAGTTCCCGAGCTCATCACCATTTTATCCCTCCTTCGTTGCCGCTTTGCTAGCATGGTGACCGCATCCTCAACATCATTCCAATCACTCTTTAGTCCCTGCTCTGTATCCTTATCCTCGAGGAGAATTTCTTCCAAATCCCTCAAACCAATCACATGTAGGCATAACATAATCTTCAAATATTTCCCACATACATGTGACCATTTACATTCCATACATCAAGTGACATCAATTCCATCATTTCAAGATGTTTCTTTATCACCTGAAAACCTGCTTTTAAATTCTAACATCTCACAAACAAAAGATGGCATACGGCATAACTATAACATGCTCATGAGATTTAGAAAACTCCATGACTTGCATTCCAAAATCCGGTCGAGTAGAAAATAAAACCAACTTTCAGGAGCCTTATTATATTTTTGATACTTTTATTCCACAATTCCACAAGTCCCAAAATCTTCTCATTCTCCAAACCTTTAAAGGTTTATAAACAACACGATTTCTGAATCGTGGATTTTAGTGAACAAAAATAATAATAAAAAACATCACTTATCTGAAAGTGAAAAAAAACGCGAGTTTTTCTTGATTTTTGCTAATCCCATATCGTCGCTTCGCTGCAGACCGCGTAAGGCAGAGTACATATATAAAATGAAAATTATATCACTAGATAATACTCAAAGAGCTCTTCAATTCTAACTCCAACAAGCCATGAACAGTAGCCGCCTCTTGTATTTTAAATTCTCTGGTTAGTTGGCGCACTGGTTCCCCCTTTCTGCACACGCTGTATTCTGATATGCGCCCTCCCCTCGCTTCTCTGGTTTTTCATCACTTTCCCGCAAGGAAATCGGCGCACCCCCACTTTTGTAGCTATTTTCACGTACTTTTTTATTGTTTTCGGTTATTTCCCCTTTTGCTGCCACGCAAGCTGCCCTCATAATATATCTTGTTATGATCTGCATTCAGTAGGGTATGTGATGCTCCCAACATTGGTATCAAGGCAAGCTCTCCAATACAAGGTTGATCATCCAATTGTGTCTCCCGCATCCGATAAAGACTTCGACACTCTAATGCTCCATTGATCTCCATTGCTCTTGATGCCTCCAAGGTTCATAGTGTCATCACATCGACCATGTGATTTGTAGAATCCCCCAATTGTTCACTCAAATATATCTCCATGTCTTCGTAAATGCTTTCCCTTGTGCATTGGCATGCCCTCATGCTTGCACTCCCGTAAGAGGTATTCATTGACTCGGCCCATCGATACCATAAAGAAGCTACTACACATTATGCACATGGGTAGCCATTAACATCATTAACATATCCCTTTGGCGAGCCACTCATACCATCATTTACATAGCCACGCAGACCATGTATATAACTGAGTGTTTCCAACTTACCCATGAGGTCTGAGTAACAACAGAACCATCACCACCACACTCACAAGAGTCATTTTGAAATAGCTCTCACTAGCATAGCTGCCACTAGGTTCACCATCCATGGGCATGAAGATATTATTGAAGGGATCATTCTGCCTATGAGGATACACAAGAACTTTGAATGTGTGCAGTATCTTACTAAAGTTCTTCTTGTTTTGCTCATTCCATGATATCTCCAAAGAGTATTCTTCAAAACCAATCCTCATATCATACATGCTCTCACATTTCCATACATGTTGAGAAGGGTGTTCCCTACTGCAAGGCTTACCATAAGCATAAGGCTCCATATTTCACACCACACTCATATACAAAAGCTTCGAGACCTGACTCAGCCTCAGCTCATCTTATTGAACCTCATTTACAATATGAACATATGTACATGGCATCATATAATGACTCATCATAGCACTTAATCCCATGCATCTAGATTTGCATTTGATAGTCTCATATGCATGGTTTCACACCATAGACATGCCACGGCACGACAACGTCGGTGATGCACATATTATGAAGATGATGCAAAAGCTCCACTACCTACACTTGGATGGCGGCAAACACCCATTCGGAGTAATGAAACACCACATATTTTCGAATGGGAGCCACCATCTCCTCAAAAATATCAATTTCTTCGACAAGGAGACATCGCAAGAAACCGTAATCCACTGGCTGCCGAAAACCTTGGGGAGGCACCTAGTGACTCTAGTGGGAGAGCCCTCACCGAGGAGGCGACGATGGTCAGCTCTACTGGCTCCGAGCAGCGATGAATCAAACGGCATACTGAACTTGCCAGCAACCTCCGCTCCGAGTCCAGCATAGCCATAGAGTGGCGGGAATGCTTTGGAGAGGGGGAGGGAGGAGGGAGTGCGGGCTTTGAAGAGAACGAGGCAGAGGGGGCTCCTACAGGGAGAGTCAGAGAGATGAGAGTTGGGAATGTGGAGGGGTTTGGGGGGGGGGGGGGGGGGGTAAGAAGCTGGGAAGAGGGAGAGGGTGCGGGAAGGGGCTCGCCGAAGGCTCGATGGGACCAATTGGTCTCACTGGAATTTAAGAACCTACAGAAGAATCTCGGCAAGGTGATGGCCTCCAAACCGGGGAGGCCAGAGGTGGGATCCCTGAAGTGACTCGAGGAGGCCCATCGTCGCCATCGGGTGGTTGTTGCGATAAATGCTCAAAACGGTTCTTTGACAAAACCGTATTCTACTATACTCTGCCAGCCTGGCACGCATGACGGTGCTGCTTAGCTCTGGAAGTGCTTGGCGGCTCTGGAATATGAACCCACAGTCCATCACTCTCCAGCATCAATGTTGGCCCCACGGCTGGATCCTAGTGCTCTCTTGCCTGAGAGTCCGTATCCCTACTAGCCCCCTGAGGAGGATGAGGTAGGACTAGAGGGGAGGGGACAACCAAAGGCGATCTCCTAGACTGGCCATAATGACAAGCTCTAGCAAGATGTGCCATCTGCCTGCAAATGAAGCATTGGGCAGGGAGGTCAGAGTACTCTAATCTCTGAAGAATGGGGGCTCCCCGAAGGCAAGGAAGAGATATGACGTGCGGCACCATCTCCAGAGAAATCTCCAGAGATGCTACACAGATGCGAAAAGATGGAATCCCAGCCACCCGATCAAGGGCCGAAGCAACACGGTGGGGGGGGGGGTGTCCGTCACTCTCCCTATAGCTCCACCAATCATTGTGAGAAAGAGGAAGGTATTCCTTCCTGAGGCCTGGGAAGCAAATTGTCACGAGAAAGCTTGAAACACCAGCAAGTGGGTTGGATGTTGAGTCAAAGCCATGTTGCCACCTCGCAAAGGAGGCTTGGGCCGTACGCAGTGTGATGGGGCTTTGTTGCATGACTCTATCTAACGCCCCTAGCGGGTCAAACTCAACCTAGTAGTAGCCATGCCCTAAAGGGTGAATATCAGTAATCTTTCCAAGCACACCAAAAAGGTTAGCCTGTAAAAGATCGCTGAGCTGTCTGCACGTCGGACGGCCACCAACAATCTTGCACACCAAAGTGGAGGCCTCTGGGGATGCGACTGTCGAAGCGATGAGCTGGAGGTCCGCTTCTGAAAAAGAATAGGCAAGGGACGACGGCCCCGATCGGGACTGCCATGGAGTCCTCTTGAGGGGTGAAGACCAGAAGAGGCCGAAGCTTGTTGCAAAATAAAAAAGCACACAAACTAAAAACACTGCTTGTTAAATACGAGAGGAAAGGCGAGAAGGAAGAGGCGAGGCCAAAGGGGGCGAGGGACAGGGAGGGGGAAGGAGGAGGCCGTGTGGGAGAGGCGAGGGAGGCAAGCGCAGTGCGTAGGAGAGGGAGAAGGCGGAAGGAAAGAGGGGAAGCAGGCAAGCTAAGGGGAGGAGGGGGTGGTGACCAGCGGGAGGGGAAGGCAATGAGGACAGGGCAACAGGGGGAAAAGAGGAAGAGGGGGGGGGGGGATGAGGGCAAGCGGGGGGGAGCAAGGCGGAGGCGGCAAGCGCAAGGGGGAAAGCATGGGTGGAAGGTGGCAAAGCAAGAAAAGGGCATGCATGAAGGGAAGGGAAGGCCGCGATGACGAGGGGGAGGAGGCAAAGGCGGCAAGCGCAAGGGGGGAAACAGGGGTAGCAGGTGGCAAAGCAAGAAAAACGCATGCACGAAGGGAAAGGGGACCTGTGATGGTGAAGGGGGAGGGGGGGGGCGCGAATGTAGAGGTGTGCAGGGGAGGGGGGCGGCTAAGGCGAACTTCAATAGTTTCTACCTACTTTGAAGTACGCATTTGGTCATTTTAGGTCTATTTTGTAACAATTTTTTGGTGGCCAAATTGCTCATTGCAAGGCATTTTTGATGCTTTGTAAGCACCTTAGCTTGATTGCATGTGACATGGCATGAGTTATACATTGGTCTCTATGTAAGCCATGGTCACATGAGTAAAAATTATAGTTCCAGATCAAGGAGTGTGTAAGGTGGTACATACTAGATGCTTTTGTTTATGGTGCTTACCTTTATAACTGGAAGAGATTATTACATGTACGGATAGGTCCAAGGTTTAATAAGCTTCTGAGATAAGGTTACCTTTTGAAGTAGAAAGCATATGGAGGGATAAGAGCTTTGGGTAAGCGTCAAGCTCTTAGAAAAGGCGGGGCAGAAAAACTATGGAATTATGTATATTTAACTGTCTGTGCAGTTGGAATTCACTTCAGCTCTCTACACTTGTCTTTATTACTGTTCACTCCTACCATTGCATTCTATTCCGTTAATGGACATGAAATCCCTGCCTCCATAACTCTTGAGACAGTCTTCCTAAACGAAGTATGTGACCTAGTTGAACATGCCGTGGATTCCTCCCGGGAACCAGAATTAGTCCATCACAGCAGGCACTCAGCACAGTGTTTTGTGGCAGTAAAAGGCATCCGAAAACATACTCTTTATGTCAATTATGATTTATGTCACTGCTAATGATGGTGGTATCACTCTCATGATAAATGTGAGAAAGCATCACTTAGACCAAACAGAACTGTTTAGACATGTGCATATCAAAAGTGACCACAAATACCCCTTGTTTGATAACAAACTGTACCACAACAATGCTAATCAAAACAGAGTACAAGAGTGGAATCTTGGGTTAGGACACCATACTTGATGCTTCATTATATAAAAGAGCTTATAATTGAATCTGTTGGCGATGCCAATCGATGGACAGATCCAACCACTTTGAATCGCGTTTCTAGATCCGCATGGAATTATGACAACACAAAGCTACATGTCTCCACAAAATGGGTGTCCCTTCCACCTGCAAAATACCTCCCTGGTGACCTTACCCTGACTCTCAAAGTTTGCAAACAACCTTACGAGGGTCAAAAGAAAGGAAGACCACTTTGCAAAAAAAACTTCTTAAACTCTTTCAAAAGCATTCACGCACTACTGTACCTTTGAAAACTTGCTGTAAGCTCCCTAAAGCCTGTGTACTCTCCAAGGAGGGGTGGGGGGAACTTTGATGGCTGTGCATTCTCTAAGGGTAACGAAGCCCTCAATTACTGGAACATTGTTCAATACTCCATTCATGGTCACTCATGTTTTTTTCTTGTGAATGAGGACATCAGCTTCCTAGAATGCATGTCCTGACTGTTTATGTGATAGGCATCTTCTTCTTAAGAATAAAGACATCGGCTTCCTCGAATGCATAGTCGGGATGGAGATCGCCATGAGGGACCTTCTCTACATGGAAGAGGTCAGGGCAAAGTCTCCAAAAGAGCTCATGGGCTTCAGGAGAACGAAACTGGTAGCCAAGCAGGATGACACTTGAGGGTCCAGCAAGGGCACTGAAGGTGGATAGAAGGGGCTCAACGATGTTCTCGAGGTAGACGACATCAGCGGCGATGATGAAGTCGAAGGGCGGTTTGAGGGCAGAGATCTGGCTAGGGTTCCCCCAGTAGAGCTGGGCGATTTTCACCTTCCCGGAGGAGGAAGGGGGTTTACCTGCAAGCCAATGAAGGAGACTTGATGTGGGTGTTGTTCCCAATGGTGGCGTTTTCTCTATGGTGCAGGGGTACTTACCTGCGGAGTGCAGAGAAGTGGAGGCCACGTTCTTCTTGACGTTGCGTTTGAGGGCAGGCAGGACGGGGGCGATGTCCGTGAGGAGAGTATTGAGACCCAGAAGGGCGAAGCCTAGGCCTGCCACGCCGCAGCCAGAGCCCAGCTCGATGGCGTGCTTGCCCCTGAGATCGAACCCGCGCGCATCATCACCACCCCTTGCCAACACATGCTCCATCCACTTCACGAGCACCAGCGAGCACGGCCACACCGATGTCCCCACGTGCATGGTCCCGTTGTCCTGCTCGAAACGCAGCACCTCCCCATTCACCTCCAGCTCCACCAACGGGTAGCTCGAGAACTTCATCACCGCAGTTCTGTTATCGATTCACCATTCGGAGACCAAAACATAGTCTTTTGTGACCTAACTTTTCACGAGCACAAACGGATTGTGTATATGTGTGTGTGTGGAAGGGGGGGGTAACCAATTGTCATTACTCATACAGACGTATATTCAGACAATTTGTAGGTGTATTAATTAAATGCCACTGGCATTTATTTAATACAGCCTTAGTACATGAGTGCCCCTACCCCCTTTTTGATGAGGACGCTCATCTAGTAGGTCGTTTGATGAAACGACTTCCAAGTTCCCGAGTCCCACTTTACACCTAGACGCGCGATGGAACGACTCATCTCGTGACGCCTCGACGGACCAATACCTTTACGTTGGCTTGGAGGTCTAGGGAGACCTTCACCCCAAGGGTGTGTGAGCCCATGTGATAAAATACTGGTGAGGCGCAAACCGTACATGAGGCGCCTCATGCCTCATGTTGAGACACACGGTGAAGAGAGAGTCAGGCAAGAGGATCTGCAGAGTTGAACGTGAGCGCGCACAGGTGCGCACGACCCCATCATCCAAGTGCTCACGGAACCACAGAAGCCGTGTAGCATTTGAAGGAAACGGGTGAAAACCCCTCTCGCGCGCCTGGAGCGGGGTTTGCCTCTGGATTTCTATCCAGCGCACACAATGCTCTGGGGGTGTGCCTGCGCGAAACGTGAAACTGCCTCTATAAGGAGAGTGTGTACTCCTTGACACGGCCGTGGTGAAGAGGGGGCCGGCGGCCCACAGTGAGCCGAGCTCACTTGAGCGTTGGGCTCTTGGTCCCCATTGTGGTGTATGCTACAAATTGTAGCTTGAAGGCGGATCCTTCGTGGAGAACTCAGCCCCTAGACGATGACAAGAAGTGAGGGGCTAGGCCTCACACATATAGTCAGCAAAAACAGAGTGAGACCAAGGTAACATCACCGGGCTACTTGCGGTCTGGACGGTGGATCCATTGTTGGTGCACTCTCTCTTGGAGAAGAAGGAGCCGTCTTGGAGTCCCGGAAAGCAAACGGGTTGCGGGTGTCTCGCGGACTAGCTTGACACACACAAACCATTGAAGACGAAGACTTTGAAGAGTGAGCTTTTGTATACTTCACACATTGTAAATCTTGGTGGTAGAATTAATAAAAGGGGTTTTACTATATGATCGATGCATCCTATGTGTATGAGTCTCTTGCTTATGTGCTTGTAGCCATAGTTTGAATACTCATTGTATTGAATCATCTCATGTATGCTAAGTGAAAGGAACACAACCCCGCAACACATATCTAGTGGATACGTCTTGAGTTGTGTGATGCTTTATCTCTTATGCTAAAAGGAATGGTGTGAGGGAGTAAAGAAATCTTGTGGGTGTGCATACTTGTGTGCCGCAATATCATAAATGTGAGACTCTCATATTGGATTGTATAAGTAAATGGCGTGACTCCTTGTGCCTTTGCGAGACGAACTAATCGTCGGTTCGATTGTGGTTGGCAGCGGTTGTTTGTGTGTAGCGAAACGTGAAAAGCTCCAAGACAAAAACGACTTGTGACAGTGGTATCAGAGCCATCGACGATCGCAAAAAACAAGGACTTTCCTCTTAGCTATGGATCGTGGAGAAGACGAAGCTGAGAACGAAGCCTTCTTTGATGAAGGTGAGGCTCCATTCGAAGACCCACAAGATGAAGGTGAAGCTAATCAAGAGGCTCCATTCGAAGACCCGCAAGATGAAGGTGAGGCTCCGTTCGAAGACCCACAAGATGAAGATGAAGCTAATCAAGAGAACGTCACCAACCGCCCTACAACTAGGAGGCGGGTGACTAAGCTAGAGAGATGCTTGAGATTGTTGGAAAGTGCCGCTCGTGACTTCCAACAAACGGTCGAGTCAAAACTCTATTGGCTAGATGGTGCTCAAGGTAACGTGATGGTTGACATGGCTGCCTTGGAGCGGCAACTCTTAGACTCAAAGATCAAGATTAGACAACTTGAAGCGGACTTGCAGTCAGATTAAAACAGCGGAAACATCTCGCTCATGTCACGGATGAAACCTAAGGAGCTAGAGTCATATGACGGCTCAAGGGAGAGTAAGGTATTCGAGAACTTTATCTATGATACTGAACAGTTTTTCAAAAGTGCTAAACTAACCACAGATACAGACAAAGTGTTCCATGCATCTACATTCCTCACCAAGGATGCAAAATTGTGGTGGAGGAACTACTTGGATGACGTTGCAAAGGGCCGCAACACATTTCTGATATCTAGTTGGGATGAGATGAAAACTGCAATTCAGAAACAATTTCTTCCCTTGAATGCCGAATGGAAAGCACCCAAGCCCTTGATAATCTGAAACACACAGGAACGGTGAGTGACTACATCAAGGCACACTGTGCCCTCATGTTGGAAATCAAGAACATGTCAGATGAGGACCGGTTCTTCAAGTTCATGAACCACCTCAAAGGTTGGGCTCATGATGAGCTCCGTCGTCAAAATGTTGTGTCTCTTACCCATGCATATGAAGCAGCGAACCGTTTGAGTGATTGGCAAAGAACATGGACGGCAAGATTCCACCTCGACATCGGCCAAATTGGGTAACCGCTCTTTCGGTTCTGCAAATGATAACACTAACCGCTCTACGAATGGAAAACAACGCAAGGATGGTTTTAAAGGTAAAAAGAATTCCTTCCGTGGTGGTGGAGGCACCTATGTGCCCAAGGCGACCACGTCGGAAAGTGGTAGCTCTCACCTAAGAAGAGTGGAGGCTCAAGTGGAACAAAGTCCACAGCTTCATGTGGAAGCAAAGGGACCTCCAGGTCCGCTTCTAGTGGGGCTAAGTCTCATAACATTGACTGCTTTATTTGCAATGAGAATCACTATGCTAGGGATTTCCCTATGAAATAGAGTATGCAGGCCATACAGAAGTCCGGATCATCTGACTTGGGTGTTCAAGGCATGGGGACTATTCAGCTTTTGAGTACCATGAAAGAGGGGACCCAACAAAAATCCTTTCGTCTACTCTATGTGACGACTATCATCAACGGTAGGCCGACATGCGCTATGGTGGATAGCGGCGCCAAAGAAAAAGAGTTGGGGATCAAGGCGGAAGAAGACCATGTGAACTTATTGAAAGCTGTGAACTCAACATCCAAGAAGGTTCCAAAGGTGGCACGCGGTGTGGCCATCCAAGTTGGAGAGGTCCCCTCGAAGATGTCATTCAGTGTTGTTGAGATGGATGACTACGATGTAGTCTTGGGACAAGGTTGGTTGAGACCTAACAAGGTGACGATCTCCTTATATTCTAAGCAGCTCTTGATACTTGGGGATGAGAAACTACATGTGGTAGAGGCTACCCAATAGCCCGGAAATCCCATTCCTCCAGTGCTTTCAGCTATGTAACTTAAGCGTGCGGCTCAGAAGGCCAAAACAGTTCTCTTGGCAACGTTGCTTGAGGTAAAGGTTGAGAGCCACGCTCAAACGGACATGAGACCTAAAATCAGAAAACTGTTAGAAGAGTATAAGGATGTCATGCCATATGAGCTCCTAAGGAGCTTCCACCACGACGTTGGGTGGTAGATCACCGTATCGAAGGTCATTCCGGGTAGTGAGCCACCCTCAAAGGCACCTTATAGGCTGAACCATGGTGAGACACTTGAGCTCAAGAAACAACTTGATGAGCTAGTGGAGGCTGGGTTTATAGACCCTCACGTTCACCCTATGGTGCCCTGGTCTTGTTTTGTGAAGAAAAATAATGGATCCATGCACATGTGTATTGACTACCATGTGTTGAACAAAATCACGATCAAGAACCGTTATCCATTGCCTAACCTAAGAGAGTTTTTTTATCAACTAGGAAAAGCAAAGTGGTTTACTAATATTGACTTGCGTTCAGGTTATAACGTGCCGCGAATGCAGTATAGTTTGTATGAGTGGTTGGTGATGTCGTTCGGCCTAACCATTGCACCCGCAACTTTCTCTACTCTAATGAATAACATATTTCAGAAGTACTTGGATGATTTTCTTGCGGTTTATCTCGATGACATATTGATTTTCAATCAGCATTTTGATGAGCATGTGGAACATCTCACAAAGGTACTCGACAACTGCGGGACAACAAGTTGTATATCAAGGAAAGCAAGTGTGAGTTTGCAACGCAGGTTGTGTACTTCTTGGGCTTCAAAGTAAGCAACGAAAAGCTTATGCCCGATGAGAATAAGGTAAAGGCCATAGTGGAATTGCCAACTCCACTTACAATTCATGACGTGCGATCCTTTCATGGGCTAGCACAGTTTTACAGAATTTTTGTGGATCAGTATGTGGGTCTCGCGACGCCGCTTACAAATCTCACAAGGCAGTCCCACAAATGGAACTGGGCACCCTGATGCCAAGCCGCATTCGAGAAGGTAAAGGAAATCCTCAGCTCTCACCCTGTTTTGGCTTTACCTAACCATGATGAGCCATTTGATGTGTTCATGGATGCTTCGGATCACGTCGTAGGTGGAGTCCTGATGCAAAATGGACACCCCGTGGCTTATGAGAGCCGCAAACTGTTGGATTGGGAAACTCGTTACCCCACACATGAAAAGGGGATGACCGCCATGGTTCATTGTCTAAGAGTATGGAAGCATTACTTAATGGGAAAACATTTTATAGTTCATACTAATAATGTAGCCACAAGTTATTTTATATCTTAGCCCAAGAGTATGGAAGCATTACTTAATGGGAAAACATTTTATAGTTCATACTAATAATGTAGCCACAAGTTATTTTATATCTTAGCCCAAGCTAACACCAAAGCAAGCTAGATGGCAAGACTTTCTTACACGTTTCGACTTCGAGTTGAGGTACAAGCTGGGCAAAGACAACGTCGTAGCCGATGCCTTGAGTAGGAGAACTCATTTGGCAACTACCCAAGTCTTGAATTCATATGAGTTTATTGAGTCTATCCGAAGCAGTTACGTGGAAGATGAAGTGGCTCAGTCCTATTTGTCTAGGACTGAAAACAGAAAGCATATCACAGTCCAGGATGGACTGATTTACTATAAACAATGGCGATTGTATGTGCCGACGACAGCTGGGCTGTGTAGGCAACTTCTTTTTGAGCATCATGATACATTGTGGGCAAGTCATCCAGGTCAAGAGAAGACATTGGAGCTTGTATCTCAATCCTTTTATTGGCCTGTGATGGAACGTGATGTTGATGCCTATGTGAGAACTTGTAATATATGCTTGCAAGATAAGGCAGAACGATGACAGGACAACTGGACTCCTCAAACCACTTCAGATTCCAGAGAGACCATGGGAGTCTATCTCCATGGACTTCATTACGTGCTTACTTCCATCCGAAGGAAATTCTAGAATTTTTGTTGTGGTAGATGGATTAACCAAGTATGCACATTTCATTGCAATCACGTCTCCATGTGAGGCGGAGGATACCGCGAGATACTTCTTCAAACATGTCTTTAAGTACCATGGTTTGCCTAGGGAAATCATAAGTGATAGGGATCCATGTTTTACAGGCAATTTTTGGTCGACATAGTTTGCTCTCGCACATACTATACTTTGGTTTAGTTCATCTTATCATCTGGAAATGGATGGACAAACCGAGCGTGTGAATCAAATCTTGGACGAAATCTGAGGCACTTTGTGCAGTTGTACCAAAGGGATTGGTCTAAGTACGTGGACATTGCCGAGTATTTGTACAATGCTCAACGGCATAGCTCCACTGGCTTCTCACCTTCAAGTTAAGTTGTGGGTATCAACCTTTCTCTCCAGGGGAACTTGCCTCACAGTCGGTGGTTGTAGTGACATCAATGGGAGGTGCTTTCTTGGAAGCATGGAAGGAGAGACTTGAACCGGCAAGGAAGAATATTGAGAAGGCCCAAAGTAGGTATAAGAAGGCCCAAAGTAGGTATAAGAAGTATGTCAATCAGAAACGACGACATGCTATCTACTCGGAAGGGGAAATGGTTTACTTGAAAATGGATCCAAGACAATTTAACCTTCCCTCCGAGATAAGAAACTGCTTAGCATGGAGGTATGAGGGCTAGTTTAAGATAGTTGAGAAGGTGAGTGATCTCACCGGACCTTCCTCCACATATTCAGGTTCATCCAGTCTTCCATATCTCAATGCTTCACTCTGCACCAAAAGATGATGATCCACAAAGGGTAGTTGTTGATAGGGGGCTAGCCCTAGTGGTAGATAAGGGGAGTGAGTTTAAGTTGGAGGAAATTTTGAAACACAAGGATTGGTGTCTGAATCAGAAAGGAAGGGACTCATCTGAAAATACATGGCAGAAAGCAATCACATTGTGGAGGTATGAAGACATTGTAAATGTTCCTTCACCCCTCAGTTCAACCAAAGAAGAAGAGGAGGTCTGGAATCGAGGGGGGGGAGTGTGATGAGGATGCTTATCTAGGACACGACGATGACTTCCCGAGTCCCACCTTACACCTAGACACGCGATGTAACGACTTGTCTCGTGAGTGACGGCTCAACGGACCGATGCCATTATGTTGGCTTGGAGGTCTAGGGAGACCTTCACCCCAAGGGTGTGTGAGCCCCTTTGATAAAATGCATGTAGACCTTAGTCTCAAGGCATGGTGGTTGTGGTCTGTGCTCATCGGAGTGTGAAGCCTTGGAGGAGACGTGGGCTGGTGATACAAAGAGGCATGGCGGTGAGGCGTCAACCTTACATGAGGCGCCTCATGCCTCACGTTGAGCCACACGATGAAGAGAAAGTCGGGAAAGAGGATTTGTAGCCAAACGTGAGCGCGCATAGGTGCTCACGACCCCATCGCTGAGTGCTCATAGAAACACAGAAGCCGCGTGTAGAGGTGCGCGCACTCGAAGGAAACGGGCGAAAACCCCTCTCGCGCGCCTGGAGCGGGGTTTGCCTTGGGATTTCTATGTAGTGCGTAAGGTTCCCTGGGGGGTGTGCCTGCGCGAAACGCGAAATTGCCTCTATAAGGGGAGTGGGTGCTCCTTGACCCGGCCGCGTAGGGGCGGGAGCTGACCCCACAATGAGCCGGAGCGCTGTTGTGGTGTAGGCTACAAAAGGCGCATCCTTCGTGGGACCCTAGACGGCAACAAGAAGTGAGGCCTCACACATATAGTCGGCATAAATAGAGTGAGACCAAGGTAACATCACCGGGCTGCTTTTTGCGGTCCAGACAGTGTATCCATTGTTGGTGCACTCTTTCTCTCGGAGAAGAAGGAGCCATCTTGGAGTCCCGAAAGCAAACAGGTTGCCGGTGTCCCGCAGACCAGCTTGACACACACAAACCATTGAAGACGAAGACTTTGAAGAGTAAGCTTTTGTATACTTCACACATTGTACATCTTGGGGGCAGAATTAATAAAAGGGCTTTTACTATATGATCCATCCTATGTGTATGAGTCTCTTGCTTCTGTGTTTGCAGCCACAGTTTGAATACTCGTTGTACTGAATCATCTCATGTATGCTAAGTGAAAGGAACACAACCCCGCAACACATATCTAGTGGATACGTCTTGAGTTGTGTGATGCGTTATCTCTTATGCTAAAAGGAATGGTGTGAGTGAGTAAAGACATCTCGTGGGTGTGCATACTTGTGTGCCGCAATATCATAAACGTGAGACTCTCATATTCGATTGTATAAGTAAACAGCGTGACTCCTTGTGCCTTTGCGAGATGGACTAATCGTCGGTTCGATTATGGTTGGGAGCGGTTGTTTGTGTGTAGTGAAACGTGAAAAGCTGCAAACGAAAACAACTTGTGACACTCTCCCTCTCCTCCTTCTCTCTCTCCCTCCCTCTACTCGTCTCAATGCCCTTTGAAGCCTTTTATAGAGAATTGTGAGACTTTAAATAGAAAGGGTATGGGTGAAAGCACACAAATGGAAAGCGTATGGGGGGTGAAAGCACACAAATGGAAAGCGTATGGGGGGTCATGGGTCATCATTTCATTGCCTTAAATAGAGAGGATATGGAGGGGTAAATGCATGCAAATAGAAAGCATATGGGGGGCCATCATTTCATCGCCTTAAATAGAGAGGATATGGAGGGTCATCATTTCATTAACTTTTTCAAGAATTAATCATTACATACTAAAATGAAACCTTAGAAAAATACTCTTATTCTTGAAAATCTCACAGAATATATTTAATGAAAATGAAGAAAACATTTTGGTGCCATATTACTCATATAGGCCACGACCCAATAATTTAGGTGGCTGGTTGACGTTGTAGCTCCATAACATTCACATAAGAATGCAAGCTAGTTGAGTGGAGTGCTTTTGGGCCCGTTTACAAGGAGAGGGACACTTTTTTGCACCAATGCCTTTTGAAAGTTACCTATTTAGATATCACTCTGTAACTGCTTCTCACATGAACTTGCCCTCGGTGGAGCGAGTCAGCTTCTTGAAATGGGCCGTGATAAATGGACATCATCCTCGATTACATTTAATATTCCATTTTCATATTCCATCCCGCTCTTGTTGTCCCTCACTAAGAACACCTTACGAACTTGTGGGAATCGTGTAGCACTAATGTGTGCATAGGCCAAGCGAACAAGAAGTCTATGTCTTAAAGGGTGCATAGTCTATTTTTATTGTGTTTGTCCTCCCTAAGATCAAAACTAAAACCCAAGATGGTGTGAGTAGTATGAATAAAGTTGATTGCACAACTGACCCATGGAGTCTAAAAGTGTGGCTATGCTCTCTCACAAGCTACTGTGTAAGTTTATCTAGAAGTTGGGATTAATGTGTTTACAAAAGTTTTCAAATTTGAACTCTTTTCATTATTTATGCAATAGACCTTGTAGATGGCATTTCTTAATTGCAACTTCAATTTTCATAAGTATGTAATAACCAATCTCCGTCCCACCTTTTCAACCATGCATCTAAATGTCTTTTCTCCATGTTTTTCCAAGTGTTTTCAGGGGCCATGGACTTTCTTCCTCCCCAAACAGCTACTTTACTACCTATGTTACAAATGTCTTGTCGTATATGAATAAGCAGAAAAAATAATTCTCATTAGCAAGGCAACGGTCTATGCCAAATTCCAAGGGGGCTACGATTTGAAGGTCCTTGTGAATATGGTCGTTTGTAGAAAGTGTAGGGGAGAGAGATGCAACATGCATCATTGATGCCATCTTGTCCCCTGGCACTCTTCCCCTTAACAAGAGAAGGTGCAAGGATATAAATAATAATAATAAATAGCTAAAACTCAATGGAATGTAGTTGTGCTTTTCAATCCAAGCCAATGTAATCAATTCTTTGTAGAAATATAATTCCAGCTGTTGTTGGTCTATAGATTCTCTCTCTAGTAATCTAGTAATATGTAATGGCATCGAGGCTATTTTACTAGTCTAAAATAGGTGGTTCTAGTACATAGTAATTGGGAAATATGCATGGCATTAAGGCCACTTAACTTGTTCAAATTATTCTTTTAATTAAGTAATAAATGCAAGAATTCTTAATGTGTAGGTTCTCTCCAGCTTTGGAATGGGTTACTTGACATTTAGAAAGTCTCATAGGCATTCTTTGTAAGGGGTACAACATTAGGGATCTTGCTTGGATCTTGCAAGTACTCTTAATTAGTCGTTATGGGTGCACAAGTACCACTTCTCCCTCTTTACCTACAAGATTGTTAAATTTGCAGCAATGTGATGAGCTATGGTGGATCAAATGCTAGAATCAACATCATTAACAAAGAGATTAGATGATAATTAAGATGTGATTAGTGAGCAATTAATTGATAGCTTAATGTAGGCATGGATAATAAAAAACCAGCAAATTCTCATTAGGCCAATGCCTCAATTTATAGAGTTTACATCCAAGCATCTAATCCCACTGATTTCTCCTTGATTCACTCCACCTCTTTTGCTTGATTCTCTCCACCTCTCCTAGAATATCTCCACACCTCCTAAATCTCCTCATGCTACCCTTTATTCTCTCCTAGTAGATACTTCTCACCTTTTCACAGGTTCTTTCACATTTACAGATTCTCTTTTACAACCTCTTGCCAAGGGCTTGTTCCTGCACACACCCTATTCACTTGTATATTTCAACACCTCCCCTCAAGTGAATACTCCTAGCACACCTGGACCCTATACCAAGTTTCCCTCTTACTTGATAGTCCGCGACCAGTGCCTAGCACACCTCCCCTCAACTGAATAATCCTAGCACACCTGGACCCTATACCAAGTTTCCTTCTTACTTGATAGTCCGCGACCAGTGCCTCAAGTCCCTAAACTCATAGTCCTTGACACACTCTCTCTCTATGTGTCCAAGGCTACTACAAGTGCCCGCGACCTTGACTACTAAAGTGCTCACACATACATCTACCACATGGCCTACATCATCGGTGGCTCAAAGGTGGTTTTACTCTGTTGGGGCAGGTTACATTGGGTTGTGGGTTTTCTCTCTCTCTCTCTCAAAGATTTTCACATGGCTCCTCACTTCTTGGAGCCTCACATCTTCTCTTGTCTTCAGTCTTCTTGTCGTGGCATCTTCTCTTCACGCATCCATGTCTTCCTTCAATGCTTCGTCTAGCTCTTCTTCTCGGTGTTGATCTTCCTCTTGGAAAGAGATCTTCTTCTTCTTTCATGGCTGGGGCCATGAGCTTGACTGTCAGTTCTTGCTCCATGTGAGCTTGACCGTCAGTTCTTGCTCCATGTGAGCAACATGTTTTAATGTATAGTTGATAGTTCTTTTGGACTTTTGATGTTTATCTTGTGTCATTATGCAATGCAAACCCAAATCTATGCGGGAGGTCTTGCCTCTTGCCTTATTCTGGACAAGGGTATGTCTGATCCCATTTTTACAATGATGTAATGTGCCCAATACATAATGCATATAGCATTCATTCTTATGCACATTCCCAAATGCAACTCTGGCTGTGAATAACTTGAATTTGTGTGTGGGTTAAATGCAAGATGATGATTACCACAAATTTATCAGCATAATTTTACCAGAAATTACATTAAACCAAGGGTAACAAATCTGTATGGAATGGTTGGAGTAGCGCCGTGTGTCATGCACATGCTACACACACGATGCCTGCCACGGTGGCATGCGCTGTCTAACGGCTTCTTAAGCCATTAGACCCGAACGCATCCTCTCTCTCCCTCACAGACCTCTCACAAATCCTTTGTTGAGATTCAAGATCGATGTCAGCTTGTGCCAGTTGCATTATGTGCTGGCATGTTAGGTAGCAGCATGTGTGAGACATAAATGACCGCGTCCAGCTGGTCATAGTGTGTGGACATTAGCTAGGGTTAGCTGTGTGTGGACATTAGCTAGGGTTAGCTGTGTGTGGACACAACACATAGAGTGAGTTGTGTATTATGGATTATGGCTTTATGCATTGTTTGCAATATACATTAGGGTTTGCTCCTGTGTGTGTGTCTCCTCTCCCTCTACTTGTTTTTTCATCATGGTATCAGAGCCTGGTGCTCTCTATTAGGGTTTATGAGTGAGTGAGACAAGAGGGAGAAGAAGCTGTGAAGCTTGGAGCACACCGATTTCTATCAGATCTGAGAGCTTGGCCTACCGGGTAAGGACTACTAAACACCCTTGAGCGGGTTGCAGGTGATTCAAGCACAAACAAGCCAAATTAGGGTTGCCCAAAGCAAAAGAAAATTCTGGTTTTTTGCAAGCTTTCCATTGGAGCTTGGAAGCGGTGATGTATTGTGCAAATGGATGCAAATCTGACAAAGAAACATGTATCTGGCAAATGGGGATGTATTCACAACTCATGTGCAAGCCCTACACTGAATTTGGAGCAAATATGATGCATTTGAGTGATTGAAAATTACTGTTTTTGAAGCTCTCACAAAACAGAGAAAAAAGAGTCACTTGGTGGATGAAATTAGAGCAAGTTTTTGGCCAAAATCAGACAATTGATGGGTTACACACATGCCTTGGAGTATTAGGCAACTACACATGCCATCAATTGACACTACAATCAACCCAAACTCCCTCAGGAGCAGGCGGCGTAGCCTGATATGCAGAAACAGAGCATTTTCTCATATTTTTGCTAAGTGGAGAACTCAAATCAACTGTTGTGTTTGATAAATTCTAAAATTGGCTTAGAAATTATGTGGTACATACACTTGAGAAGGAAGCTACATGATTGGTTGGAGCAATTATGCCTTATGGAGCTGGAAATGAGCTGATTAAACAGGCTATCTACTGTCATTAGTGAAATAGAGTGTGATTAATCGACTAATTACTCTCTCATCTTAAACAATTGGTCTAATTCCTTTTACATGGAGTTAGTGGACATAATTGCTAAGCTAATGAATGCCTGGTCTCTCAATTTGGACAATCATTGAAGAAATTAGAGCAATTCTACTACTGGTTTTACTGGTTTTTCTCAAAACAAAGAAGGGGGTTTGACAAAATTGGTATGTACACACCTTGGTTGGTGTTGATATGCAACATTGAGCTTGTTTAGGTGTCAATGCAAGTTATCCACACTTGATTGAACCACTACATTGCAATTTGAAGCCTTGGAAAGTGCGCCAAAATAGGGTACCTTGGACTGCGTATGCTAGTTCATTTTGGATGCAATCAGTTTGATTTTCTACATCAAAAGTGAAGTTCATTGTGTACTTTGGAGTATCTCAAACACTTATAGGAGTGTGGTTGAGCTGAGGAAGGCTCGTTTACAGATTTGGACGTGTGCGGAAGGTACATTTGCCTTGAGCAAATATGTCGGACAATCCAGTACAAATTGTGGGTGAAAAATTGGATAGGAAGAACTTCCAGGCATGGAAGTACAGGATCAAAAGCTTTCTGACGGGAAAAGGTTTTTGGAATCTTATTACAGGTGCGGAGCCGGAACTACCCCGACAACCTACACAGCAGCAGGTTATAGCTCATAAGCAATGGTCAGAAAGAGCATACAAAGTTTTGCATTATCTGTCTATATGTATTTCGGATGCTATACTCATAAATATGCATGATGCTGAGAATCCCAAGGATGCATGGGATACATTGGTAAAGCTATTTGATACAGACACTAGTGCTCGCAAGTCTCAGTTGTTTGATATAGACACTAGTGCTCGCAAGTCTCAGTTGCGACAACAGATTCATAATGTGAAACGAAAAGGAAGGAATGATTATGTACAAGAGATAAAGAAGTATGCAAATGCATTGGCAACAATCAATGCCCCCATGCCTAATGATGATTTGGTAGACATTACCTTGCGTGGTCTTGGCAAGGAGTATAAGTCTTTTGATACATCCATCTCGGTTCGGAGTACAGGTTTACCAGATTTTGATGAGTTGGTTTTACTCTTGCTTGTTGAGGAAATCAAACTCAGTGATTCTTTTCATGATGCATCTACTAGCCATGATGATAATGGCAGAAATCAGGCTTTCTATTCACAAAGAGGATTTAGAGGCAGGGGGAGATTTGCATCACGTGGCCGTGGTAATGGTCGTGGATGGCAGGACAGGCCACCACAACAGAATTTTCAGCCTACATATGGTGCTAGAGGTGGTCGTGGATATACACCTCAGAGAGGCAGAGGTAATCCTCGTGGTAGAGGACGTTGGCAAGGCCAACAAACATCTATGCAAAATGTGGAATGCCATTACTGTGGGAAATTTGGTCATATGGCACGTGATTGTTTCCGCAAACAAAATGATTTGAGAGGGGGTAGAGCACAACATGGTGGAAATTATGCATCAAGCAGTAATGATGGCAGTGCAAATCACTTGTTTGTCATGAAACATGTTGTGGGATCTATGATGTCGAATGGTGAAAATGATGACACTTGGTATATGGACTCTGGAGCATCAAACCATATGACTTGTCATGGCGAATGGTTTGAGCATATGAAGCCTATGGATGTGAAAGGCTATGTGGAGACAGGAGATGATACCCAACATGCCGTTACACATGCTGGAAGTGTACCATTGGTTATGCACAATGGTGAAACAAAATCTATGGTAGATGTCTTGTATGTGCCTTCTATTACAAAAAGTTTGGCCTCAGTTGGTCAAATGGTAGAACAGGGATTACAGGTTTGTTTCAACGAGCATGGTTGCTTCGTTGAGGATTTCAAAAATGGATATAGAGTCATTGCCAAAGGCAAGAAAGAAGGCAGGTTATTTAAGCTGGATGCTGGGATTCCTGAGTTGAAATCAGCCATGTTCTCTAAAAGCCAAAATGTGGTACAGGACATTGACATGTGGCATAAGAGGATTGGACATGTGAACATACAAAGGTTAAAGAACATGCAGGCAAGAGGCATTGTTAGTGGGCTGCCTAGATTCAAGTATGATGGAAATATGCATGTTTGTGATGCCTGTCAGTTTGGGAAGTAGGCGAGGTTGCCATTTCCTAGAGAAGGCAACATGAGTAGCAGGCCACTTGAGATAGTTCATAGCGATGTATGGAGTCTTGACCCATCCATTAAAGGCAGTTTATATTATGTGACATTCATTGATGATTTCAGCAGAATGACTTGGATTTACTTTCTCAGAGAGAAAAGTAAAGTGTTGGGAAAGTTTATGGACTTTAAAGCTTTTGCAGAGAAGCAATATGGCTCTTGGATACAATGTTTGAGGACAGATGGAGGTGGTGAATACACCTCACATGCTTTTGAGCATTTCTTGAGAAAGCATGGCATAAGAAGATAGTTAACTTGCAGGTATACATCTCAGCAAAATGGTGTTGCTGAGAGAAAGAATAGAGTCATTTGTGAAGTAGCCAGGGCAATGCTCAATGAAAAGAGCATGCCATACTATTATTGGGCAGAAGCATGTGCCACCGTAGTGTATATACTTAATAAGACACCCACAGCAACCATACATGGAAGTACGCCAGAGATGCGGCTTACAGGTTTCAGGCCAGACATTGGACACCTCAAAGTGTTTGGTTGCATAGCTTATGTACATGTGCCTGACGAGAGAAGGAGGAAGTTGGATCCTAAGGCAGAAAAGTGTGTGTTTGTTGGATATGCACAGGATCGCAAGGCATATAAATGTTACAATCCACAAACTAGGCAAGTGGTTATCTCATGAGATGTGGTGTTTGATGAACTTGCTAGTTGGTACAAAGCAAATGATGAGGGTGTCATTGATTCCCTTGATGCTGATGTGCATGTGAACTTGCCACAAGCAAGTTCTATCTCTATGTCTGGGCCAGCAGAGTCTGAGAGTAGCACTATACGTCCATGGTCAGGACGCTTGAGGCATGAGAGTGGGAGCACTGGGAGTAGTGCTGTGGATAAAGGGAAAAAGAAAGTTGAAGGAATTGGAATTACAGGTTATGAGTCGTCAAGTTCTGATTGTTTGGATGAGGAACTTGGCATACCAGTTTTACGCACACCTGGTGCAAGGCAGGATAGATATGTGCCTCCACATGCTAGAGTGAAAGGTGTTCAGAGTGATCCGCATGCATTGCGGAGATCCCAAAGGGTTAGATATCTAGTTGATAGGTTGACATATCGTGATTTTGCTATGCATTACGCATATATGACCTCTTTGGTGAAGCATGTGGAACCTACATGCTATATAGAAGCTATTGGGAAGCATGTATAGGAGAAGACAATGGATGTTGAGATGGACGCATTGGTTCATAAAACATGGGATTTGGTTGCATTACCACAAGACAAAAATGTTATTGGTTGCAAATGGGTTTACAAAGTGAAATGCAAGTCAGATGGTTCCATTGAACGCCATAAAGCAAGATTGGTAGCTAAGGGTTAAACACAAACCCAAGGCTTGGACTATGATGAAACATTTAGTCCAGTTGCAAAGATGGAAATAGTGAGAGCAGTCATTGCTATGGCTACAGCAAATGGTTGGGAAATGCATCAAATGGATGTGAAAAATGCATTTCTAAATGGTGATCTACAAGAAGAAGTTTATATGGCACAGCTAGAAGGATACGTACACCCGAGGTATCCCACTCATGTATGCAGATTAAAGAAAGCATTATATGGTTTGAAGCAAGCACCTCGTGCTTGGAGTGATAAGATGAGCCGATATCTTATCTCCCTTGGATTTCAGGTTTCTACAGCAGATTCATCACTCTGTGAAGAAAACAGATCATGGGATTGTCTTACTTGTCATCTATGTGGATGACTTGACTGTCATAGGAGATCATGCTACAGATGTGATGCATGTCAAGAAGGCAATGAGTGGGTAGTTCGACATGAAAAACTTGGGTGAATTAAGATACTTTCTTGGGATTGAAGTGATCAAAGACCATGCAGGTACATGGTTAGTGCAATGCCAATATGCATTGGATATGTTGGCAAAATATGGGATGACAGGGTGTAAGCCAATGAGTACACCTTTGGAGCAGAATGTGAAGTTGCGGGCTGATTTTGGTGAAGAGTTGGATAATCCATCTATGTATAGAAAGATGGTTGGAAGCCTTATTTATGTGACTATCACATGCCCGGATCTTAGTTATGATGTGGGGCTAGTAAGCCAATTTATGCAAAGCCCCAGAAAACCTCATTTGGATGTAGTGAGATGCATTATGCGATATGTAAAGACCACTGCACATTATGGTCTTCTTTATGAGCATGGTAAAGGCTTGGATATACATGGCTACACAGATGCAAATTGGGCAAGTAGCTCATATGACAGGAGGTCTACTAGTGGTTATGCCTTTACACTTGGAAGTGCCGTGGTGAGTTGGAGTAGCAAGAAGCAACCTACTGTTGCTTTATCTAGTACAGAGGTTGAATACAGGGGTGCAGCCATTGCTACATGTGAAGGAGTATGGTTAAAGAGTCTCTTGGTGGCTAATTTGGGTGAGCCTATTGATGGCAAGGTTGTCATTCATTGTGACAACATGAGCAGCATACAGTTGGCCAAGAATCCAGTTTTTCATGCGCGGACCAAACACATAGAGGTCCACTATCACTTTGTCAGAGAGAAAGTGCTGGATGGTACAGTGGATTTGAAGTACGTGAAGACTGAAGAGCAGGTGGCCGACATCTTTACAAAGCCACTTAGCAGGGAGAAGTTTGAGTACTTCCGTACTATGTTGGGAGTACGTGGGATGAGCTTGAGGGGGAGTGTTGAGAGCTTTGATAGCCCAAGCTCATCTACATCTTCATCTATGGCAATACATCATGAGCTTGAGAGGGGCTGTTGAGATTCAAGCTCGATGTCAGCTTGTGCCAGTTGCATTATGTGCTGGCATGTTAGGTAGCAGCATGTGTGAGACATAAATGACCGCGTCCAGCTGGTCATAGTGTGTGGACATTAGCTAGGGTTAGCTGTGTGTGGACAAAACACATAGAGTGAGTTGTGTATTATGGATTATGGCTTTATGCATTGTGTGAGAAGTGAGATGGCTTCCCTCTATGGTTAGGGTTTGCAATATACATTAGGGTTTGCTCTTGTGTGTGTGTCTCCTCTCCCTCTACCTATTTTTCATTATCCTTCACAAGTGCCCTCTCTCTCCCGTGCACATGCTCTCACACGCCCCTCATAAATCCCTCACACGCCCTCTCTCTTCCTCAAATCACTCCCACGCCTCTCACAAATCCCTCACACACCGTCTCTCTCTCTCACACTCCTTCTCTCTCCCTCAAATTTCCTCTCACATGTCCCTCACGTCTCCCTCAAATCACATCTCAACACACACTCTCTCTCTCTCTCAAAACGCCTCCATCTCTCTCACTCTTGTCATCTCAAACCTCCATGTCCCCAAAGAAAATGCCTCCCCGGACATGTTTACAATCTAAAGGCTTTACCAAAAATCTAGACGAGATTGCACTATCGCAAGAAGTGGGCATGTCACAAGTTGCCATATCAAGCGAGGCAACCAATACATTTGGATTGCAGTTGGGTGTGAGGCCTGCTCCTGCAATGCCCACCAACAATCGTGTTACCAGAAGAAGTAGTGCCATGATTGCCACCAGAGAAGAGGAGTCCAAAAGGAGAGTTTCGGCCAGGTGGTTGATCGAATCATCTCTACAAATTGGGTGGAGGACCACTTGGTTGATAATCATCACCGCCTTCCTAGAGAGCCTCTTTGTTGCCTCCTTGCAAACCCGACAATCCATACAAATGAGGATTGCATCGAAGGGTTAATTAAAAGCATGGAAGAGAGTACATACTAGTCGAATGGTGGCAATGGATGGATGTGATGTGAATAGGGGTGAAGAGATGTGATGTGAAGAGATGTGATGAGATGTGATGTGAATTAGATAAATGTGAATGAATAGATGAGATGTGATGTCATGTGAATTAGGATGTAAATGAATGATATGGGATGTGAGTGGATGTATGTGAATTAGATAAATGTGAATGAATAGATGAGATGTGATGTCATGTGAATTAGGATGTAAATGAATGATATGGGATGTGAGTGGATGTGATGTGAATTAGATAAATGTGAATGAATAGATGAGATGTGATGTCATGTGAATTAGGATGTAAATGAATGATATGGGATGTGAGTGGATGTATGTGAAAGAATGGATGTGAATGTATGTGAAAGAATGTGATGTGGATGTGTATGCGAAAGAATGCGATGTGATGAAAAGAGATGTGATGTGACATGAATATATGTGGATGTGAATTGATAGATATGAATGTATGAATAGATGTGGGTAGTCGTACACAGGTGAACGATTGGATAGATGTGCATAAATGAGATATGAGATGTGGATAGAATGTATATGATGGGATGGTTATGAGAATGTATGTGGTGGGTATGAATGAACGAATGTGATGGATATGAATGAATGTGATGTGATGGGTGTAAACGAATGTGATGGATATGAATGAATGTGATGTGATGGGTGTAAATAGATGTGATGGACGTGAATTGATGTGATGTCATGTGAATCAAGATGTGAATGAATGTGATGGACGTGAATTGATGTGATGTCATGTGAATCAAGATGTGAATGAATGTGATGGACGTGAATTGATGTGATGTCATGTGAATCAAGATGTGAATTGATGTGATGGACGTGAATTGATGTGACGTCATGTGAATCAAGATGTGAATGAATGATATGTGATGTAATGTAAATCGAGATGTGAATGAATGAGATGTGATGTAAATTGGGATAGATGTGATATGTGATGTGAATGATTATGATGTGATGAGAAAGGGAATACAAATGAAATAAATGAGGATTGATGTGGAACAATGTGGAAAGACGAGAGTTCGCTATAGAAACTGTATTTATGACCTGTTTTTAAAATGACTGTTTTATGTCAAGAATGCTAAGTACTCAAAGTCATGACAATTTATATGATGAGAATTTATCTTTTTTAAAGATATTCTTCAATTATTTTTTTATTATCATTGTCAAGGCCAAAATCACTTAAAGTGATTTTGGCCTCGACATTAGAGAATTATTGCTAATAATAGAGAAGATAATTATTGCTAATAATAATAGTGATTAATGCTAACTAAAAAATGATTAAGGGAATGAATCTAGGCTAAGGTAGCATGGCTCTCATAGTAATTGTTTCTAATAAAGCAATGCTTAAGGATTAGTAAGCTTGAGCTAAGGTGGATTAAAGTATATAATCACCATGAGGTTAATATAAATATAACAAAGATAATTAATCACAATGTAATGATGAGAGCAAGAGGATGGACATAACACAACTAGTTTGATTCATTCATGATTGAAGAGCCTCTTATATAGGCTAAGAGTACAAAGTACATTACACCATTGATGAGACCATCCATCACCCACATGGGTATGTGTGAAAGAAGAGTGGTATACCATGAAATTAACCTAGGTCAATGTGTGGAATATAACCAAGTGCAATATGGGGAAGCTAGGCTAAAAGGTGGGCTAAGAGGCATGGACATGGAGGATCTCAACTGTTTGAGGAGGTAGAGCAAGGAGGAGGCGACGATTTGCAATGAGGCAGCAAGGCTGTGCTATAATGGGAGGAAGAGACGGTCACCCAAAGGTGGGAGGGGATTGTAGTAGAAAAAGGAAGGGACCTGGGTTTAGAAGGGGGGTGTGGGAGTGGGTAAAGGGGGGGGTGCTTAGTGGTGAAAGGGGAAACCTTACATAACTAATTATCAAGGGTGACACACCATAGAATTGTGGAGAAAGGGGGGAAGGGGGACCTTGGTGGTGGAGAAAGGTCCCCAAGGAACTTAGATAATTAGTTATCAAGGGCGATGCAACATATAATTGTTTTATGTTATTATATACTAAGTTTTAGTGGAGGTGAAAGTCACCCTCGTCAAGTCTTGACCACCAAAAATTAATCTCTTTCGTTCTCTTTACAAGCAGCATGAACACAAGCATTTGAGAGTAGAGTTCACTAGAGGCTCTCCACTACAACAGAATGAGGATTTAGCAGCAAAAATAGTAGTGCTTTTACAACTAGAAGGGTATGGAGATGTTGGGCCCATTTTATTGCTAAAAAAGGTGCTATTTTTGCTACTGCTGAGCAGCAAAAATAGCAGCAAAATATCGCTTCTATATGCGCTGCTTGAGTAGTAAATGAACTACATAGTAAAAAAAAGTTGGGGCAGCAGACTGAGGAGTCTGCATAGGACTCCCTAGTCTACCCCAACTCCTTTTTTTCTAATGTAGACATAGTAAAACTAACACAACTTCATGTCCTACTCATCATCATGGACAAGTGTAATGTAAAACTTGACAAATACAAAAAAAAAGATAATTATAATTCATGGTTTTAGGAATGTCAAAATTCAATTACAATACTTGGCGGAATTACATAAGTGCATGATTCCAAAAAGCTCATATATAAGATAAAGCGTAATGAAAATATATAGAGCTAGGGGATACATTGAGGGGGTCTACATCTCATGCATTGCGATTATTATTTTTCCTTGCAGCTCTACCCCCTTCGCTTCTCACATTTACATTGCTTCTTGCTTGGACATTTACACCACCATTTCTAGTAACATGATCCTAAAACACAATAAAACTAAAAATCAGTTTTGCAAAAACAAAGAGGTTTAGGATTTAGGAATGTAATTACTTGCCATGCTTGCCAAGCATGTCCTCCAATAATAACAATATATCCTTCATCTTGCACCCTTTCAAATAAAGCTTCCAAACCCCATTGTAATGCAAAATCATATCCATCTTGCGTAAGGGGCACGCCGTCCACCACTGCTTCAAGCTATAGACATACAAACAAATGAACATTACAATTATGTTGTTATTTAAGATAGTTTCTTCTTTAATTAAAAGATAAGATACAGTTTGAGACTAATATATACTTACAAATATTGTTGGGATATCGACGACTCCTCCACGTGTAACATTGCGCCGCAAGTTATTTGCCATCTATCCAGAAAAAACATAAATACTTAAAACTCTTATGCATACTCCAATACATGAGGCTTATGCATATGGCTAATGCATAAGGCTATCAGCATGCATTGGAAGCTACCGACATGCATTAAAAGCTACCGACATGCCTAGGTAGCTACTGGCATGCATTGGAAGCTACCGGCATGTAAGATTCCTCCCTCCAGCTTTTGAGGTGTAAAGGTGTAAGAACCTCTCCTTCTGTTCTTGAAATTATTCCCCTCTTTGAAATAGAAGAAAGATCTTGTTTTACACTATTTTGGCCTAGAGAGAGAAAATATCTAGAGAGAGATAATTCAAAATTGAGATATCTTTGGATATAAAAATCTTCTAGTGTCTAAATAGGATTCCCTTGAAACAGAAATTCAAAATGAACTTTCCAAGGTGCATTAGGAATTAATTGAAAATGTGTATAAGAGACCTTAGCCTAAGGGTCTACATTTTTAGAAATTTTTAGATTATGGTCCAATTAAGGTTCCAATGGGCCAATTGGATTAATCCAAGTGTTGGGATGAGATAAATCCAAAAGAATAAAAGAAAATACCAAATTCTCACCTAAGATGAAGAGTTGACTCAGTACAAGGTTTATTAGATGTGGATGGAATGTATGTGACGTGATGTAGATGCAATGAATGTGATGGATGTGAATGGGTGTGATGTGGATGCAATGAATGTGATGGATGTGAATGGGTGTGATGTGAATGGGTATGATGGGTTTGATTTAAATGGTGAGCTTCCAGTATGGTGGATGAGGGACCAAGAAAGCGGCCTATGAGTGAAGCGCTAGGTGACCTGCGAAGGAGCCTAGAGGGTGCTGACCATACGGTGCTCGGGCTCTGGGTCGCTGAAGATACCCATGCATGTGTCGAGGAAGAAAATGGAACAAGGTGTTAGAGTTGTTTTCTAAATACGGGCATGGATCTGGTTGATTGGCCTTGCTGGTCCTCAACGGATAAGTCCATGGCTCTTTTATATGGATCTGTTGGTTGATCTTGCTGATCTTCAATGGAGAGTCCATCTGTATTTTATTATGTGATTATATTTCCGGGTACTATGAGCTAGGAACTATTGATAAGGCCCTTGAGTGAATAGGTGGTGAGCGTTCTGGTTGCCAAGGATGCCATAGGTACATTGATGAAGGAATGATTGGAAATTAGAATTCAAGTTGGATATTTTGGAGGATTATGATACTAGTATGGTTTCATTAAAAGATTGTTTTAAAGATAGCTGAATTTGTGAAACAGGCAATTTCATATTGGGTGTGTAAGTGTGGTGTGAGTGTCTTGAAGTTTGTTTGAAGCGCCGGCTAGGGCGCCTGGGAACTCTTTTCCCTGGTACCCGGGGCAAAACACAACCAAATTTCTAAATGGATCCTATCACTATAGTGGTTGGGGGCGGTTGGCTAACCCATGGGATTAGATAGGGTTAGGCTAGACTGATGGATCCCTAAAATGAGACTCAATTCTATTAAGTTACGATAGTTGAAGTAAATCTCGGATAACCCTTGTTCTATGGAAAAGAATCAATGGCTGTGCCTCTTGACGAGGAAAAAAGCGTTGGACTCTATGATCCAAGTGCAAGTCTTTTCCTTGATCTGACCCTGTGGCTTACGGGTTCAGTCGGATCAGTTCGGTTAATTAAGGCTCTTGACTATGTTAGAATAAAAATATCGCCTATGTCTGCTGGGTGAGGGAAATTTTTTCGGGTTCGATTTTGGAAGAATCGAGGGATTAGTCTCTTATTTGAATATATATGGTGGGAGAGGCCCTAAGTGAGAGGTTTTGCCCTGCACAAGAAGTGCTACTTCCGCTGCTAGCACCCTCGAAATTCGTTGCGCGGAGGGGATAGGGATCTTTCAGTTCAGCTGGTATTAGAGCGAATTGGCTAAAGTGGAACAACCGAGATGCCAGAAATGTCAAAAATTTATGAAATACCAGTAGAAGATTGTAATTGTGTGATGAAATTTATACAAATTGATATTGAGAATGAAGATTCATAAATTGGAAACAGTGGGTCTTCAGATGGAAGTACCACAATTGTATGGAATCCCTGACTTGCTTGAGGCCTAGATATGATGGTATTTACCTTGTAGCTCCAAGGACCGTGACTACCCGTATATACCGTGGGTATATTTGCTACTCTTTACTGACAATATATACGAGTAAATCTAAGACCTTGAAGTTATAAGAAAAAATGCTATCCAGAGGATGAATTCGAATGCTGGTTGATATGATTTTAGAATTCTAGTTGAGAATTGATGAGTTGATTTGGATTCTGATTGAAAGATGATGATTCCTGAATTTTGGTTGAAGGAAGATAAGTTGAACAAAGCCACAATGAGGATGAATGGGACGAATCCCAGTGATGATGTTAGTAAGTGGAATGACGATTATGACTTCAGCAAATCACTATGAGATTAGTGGATTGTGCTAACAGATTGTTGTAACCTTTGACCCAGTGGGTCTAATTAAGGGATGACAAATTGAGAACCTGCATAACTGAAATTCTCGTGGAGGAATGTTCAGATGAAATTTTCGGTCCGATGGACCATTATTGTGTTAAGGGCATGAATGATATGTTCTATATGAATTGTTCTCTGATAATGAGTTCTGTATGTTTTTCTTGTAGAAGGGATCTTTATCCCAAGATTCTGCATGGGTTGACTAGACTATAAGGAGCCCCAGAATCAGTTGGATCTTAAGGTGAAAGAGTTTATCCTCCAACCGTAAAATGAGGACATCTCACGTTTTTTAAATGGGGTAGGATGTAAGATTCCTCCCTCCAGCTTTTGAGGTGTAAAGGTGTAAGAACCTCCCCTTCTATTCTTGAAATTATTCCTCTCTCTGAAATAGAAGAAAGATCTTGTTTTACCCCGTTTTGGTCTAGAGAGAGAAAATGTCTAGAGAGAGATAATTCAAAATTGAGATATCTTTGGATATAAAAATCCTTCTAGTGTCTAAAATGGATTCCCTTGAAACAGAAATTCAAAATGAACTTTCCAAGGTGCATTAGGAATTAATTGAAAATGTGTATAAGGGACCTTAGCCTAAGGATCTACATTTTCAAAAATTTTTGGATTATGGTCCAATTAAGGTTCCAATGGGCCAATTGGATTAATCCAAGTGTTGGGATGAGATAAATACAAAAAAATAAAAGAAAATACCCAAAAATGAGTAAATGCTCACATAAGATGAAGAGTTCATTGAGTACAAGGTTTATTAGATAAAAATTATGAGATATTACTAAAAAAATGAGATATTTTGGAATAATGATGCATTTTTGACACCTTGGTAAGGAGAGGGGGATTCTTGAGGTAGGCGCCTTTTTCACGTGTGGAAGTATTTTTAATTCAAAAAAATTGTGATATTTTTATCTCTCCTCTCTCCTGGATCAAACCAAATCAAAAAGGGAGCCAAAGTGGTCCAAATCTTGTCCAAATTGAGTCAAACTGAACCTGGAAAATTCTAGAACCGAGTTGGACTTGGTTAGTTGCCTCCCTCACCTATAAATAGACCCTTAGTCTTTTGTAAAAAAATATTGGAGCTATACCATGCCAGTATTATATTAAAATAATCATATTTTTCTTTTATCCCTTAAATTTTCCTCTCTCTTGGGAGCTCTCTTGGGAGCTTGGAGCTCTCTCTCTCTCTACAGCAACTCTTGGAGTTGCTCTTCTCCTCTTGGTGGACCAATTAATTGGTCGGGGGCTTCACTACTAATAGAGAATCAAGCCAAACTTGGAGGTAAAATCATTTTTTATGGTTTTTTTCAATTTATCTCAAATGACTTTCTTCTTCTTAACCCCTCGCAAGCTTGAGAAGCTTTCTAAATAATTGTTTTAATTCAAATCAAGCTTTCCCTTAAATTCTTAATGCTTAAGAGAAAGTTAATCTTTATGCTTCTTTGTAATGCTTTCTTTAAGTAAATCTCTCTCTCTCTAAAAGAATAGCCATCTTTATGGCTAAATCCCTTGAAAAAGGATGCTTCTCAATGATAGTCTCTTAATTCAAAGCTAAACTCTAGGCTTGATAAGCTAGAGATTAAGAAAATGGTATTTTTATGATTTTGTGTTAATAAAATATTGGTTATTTCTTTTAGATTATTTATAAGTAGTTAAAAACTACTTTGATTGATTCTAAATGAGAAATAGATTATCCTATCAATTTGGGAAAAGAGAAATAATGGAATTAGCTTACGTGCCGAGTATAAAGGCAATAATGCCACAATGAAAAAAAGAGAACCGTTTGGATTTTGGTCTGTCGACTCCTCGAAGTAGAGTAGAAGAAATCCAAAAAATAAAATCAATATACACATGTATTAAGCACCTTAAAATTGTTGGGGTCCATGCAAGGATACCTTGGTTAGAGTAGAAGAAATCCAAAAAAGAAAATCACTAGTGCTATGTTTTGGATCATCGATCCATTATCCTGATCTCACCGATCCCAATCCACACCAACAATACCAAGTTTTGGATTGCTGATCCCAAGTCTTAGTTTATTACCCTTTTTTGACCGCCAATCCCAATTTTAGATTACCATGAATTCTAAAATTATCAAATCACTAACACTTTTGGATCACCAATCGCAATTTTAGATCACTCACAATTCAGATCATCATAAATCTAGATTATTGATTCCAAATTTTAAAAGTTTAGATCATGGACTTTTGGGTCATTGCACAGTTGGATCGTCGATCCTACCCACTTGCCACATTAATGATATGACATAGATTTCTATAAAACACAGAGCCCAGACTATGTAGCTCATTTTGTCAACAATCTAAAGTGCAAGAGTGTAAGTTTATTAGCCATGTATGCAGTGAGAAGCATAACCAAGTCCTATAAGACCGGTAAATCAAAGATCCTAATGACCAAGGAGTTAGTACTCCCATATATTCCTTATAATATTACCCTAAGATTACCACCCATACGGTGGGATACTTTCGCATATGGAAGAGTTGGAGTAGGTGGGGGGCTACATGCTCAAGTTTCATGTCAAACATAACCACGCAAACAAGAGTTATTATGCAATGATTACATCTATAGAGTGACGTCACTTAATCTTGGATGATGTAGAAGTCAGCTAGATGCTTTAAAAAGTGGGGTGCATACACATCCACATCACATTCTTTCACATACATTCACATCCATTCTTTCACATACATCCACTCACATCCCATATCATTCATTTACATACATCCACTCACATCCCATATCATTTACATCCTGATTCACATGACATCACATCTCATCTATTCATTCACATTTATCTAATTCACATCACATCTATTCATTCACATCACATCTCATCTATTCATTCACATTTATCTAATTCACATCACATCTATTCACCTCACATCTCTTCACCCCTATTCACATCACATCCATCCATCCATTCATGCACATCTATCTGATTCACATCACACATCTCATCACATCTATTCACCTCACATCTCTTCACCTCTATTCACATCACATCTATCCATCCCTTCATTCACATCTATATGATTCTCATCACACATCTCATCAAATCTACTTACCTCACATCTCATCACCTCTATTCACATCACATATATCCATCCCTTCATTCACATCTATCTGATTCACATCACACATCTCATCACATCTATTTACCTCACATCTCATCACCTCTATTCACATCTCATCACATCTATTTACCTCACATCTCATCACATCTATTTACCTCACATCTCATCACCTCTATTCACATCACAACTATCCATCCCTTCATTCACATCTATCTGATTCACATCATTTCATAGAATTTAAACATAGAATTTAAGAGAATTCTAATTTTGATATAAAAATTCTTTATGCATCTATTTATACATAAAAATTAATTTGAATGAGAATAACACTTTTGAAATAAAAATAAATCCTTTATGCATCTTTCTATGCATAAAATCAATTTTAATGAGAATAACACTTTTGAAATAGAAATAAATCCTTTATGCATCTTTCTATGCATAAAATCAAATTTAATGAGAATAACACTTTTGAAATAGAAATAAATCTTTTATGTATCTTTCTATGCATAAAATTAAATTCAATGAAAACAACACTTTTATAATAAGAATATTTCTATTATGCATCTTTCTATGCATAGAATTTAAATTCAATGAAAACAACACTTTTATAATAAAAATTTTCATTATGCATCTTTCTATGCATAGAAATTAAATTCAATGAAAACAACACTTTTATAATAAATTTTTTTTCATTATGGGTCTTTCTATGCATAGAAATTAATTTTAATAATTTAATATCAGTGATATCCATGCATATTCATAGGTGAATAATTATATGTACATGGAGTAAATTAGAATATTTCTTTTAGAATGCAGGTGGGAATTACTCTTTTAGAATAACATAAAAATAAACTTTCTTTTCCACCAAATTCAAGAAAATTTTGCCATAACCTCCTTTGTATGGCTGACCATTTCTCAAATTTTAACATTCTATGTTCAATTTAAATTAACCCCAATTAGATATAAAGGACTCTAATCTACACAATTTTTAATTTCCAAGAGAGTAAACAATAAGAAAAATTTAATCAATCTATTTGTTAATCATTCTAGGATAAAGAAAGGCTGAATTGTAAACAAGAGAAGGGGATGGCGTTTTCATCAAGGCATAGCATCAGAATTTACTTTAATCAACTATAAAAAATAAGAAAATCAGAAAACCATAGATTTGAAATTAAAAAATAATTTTTTAAAGCTTACATGGAGTTGTAAGCTTTCCTTTGGCTTGAGGGATTGAGGGTTCTACTCTTGTTTGAAGCAAGAGTGGCCACCAATTACTTTGGAGAGGATTAAGCCAAAAATAATTAAATTATCAAGAAAATTCAATGTAATTGGCTCTGGGTAGGAGTAGAGTTACAGTGCATAAACACTATTAACCTTTTACAAAGGGGGAGGCTTCTATTTATAGGAAAAAGTGCATAAACACTATTACAAAGGGGGAGGCTTCTATTTATAGGAAAAAGTGAGCCTCTAACCAAGCAAACTGATTCTAGAGTTTTCCAGATCAGTTTGGTTAATTTTTGACCATTTTTGGGTTAGTTTAGCTTACTTTTTGGATCTAGTTGAAACAAGAGAGAGGAGAGATGAAAATATCTCATTATTTTTTAGTTTAGCTTACTTTTTTGATCTAGTTGAAACAGGAGAGAGGAGAGATGAAAATATCTCATTATTTTTTAGTTTAAAACTCCTCCACACATGTGAAATAGGCGCCTCCTTCATGAGGGGAGATCCCCACACTGAGGTGTCAAAAATGCATCATTTCCTCTAAATATCTCTTCTTTTTTAACTAATAAACCTTGTCCTTAGTCAACTCTTCATCTTATGTGAGCATTTACTCATTTTTGGGGGATTTTCTTTTATTCTTCAATTTATCTCCTCTCTACATTTGGATTAATCTTATTGGTCCATAGGAGCCTTAATTGGAGCATAATTCAAAATTTTTTAAAAATCTGGATCCTTAGGCTAAGGTCCTTTATACCTATTTTTAATTAATTCCAATTGCACATTGGAAAGTTCTTTTTGAATGTCTGTTTCAAGGGAAATCATTTTAGACACTAGGAGGATTTTCATATCCAAAAATATCTCAATTTTGAATTACCTCCCTCTAGACATTTTCTCTCTCTAGGCCAAAATAGATAGAAACAAGATCTGTTATTATTCTGAAAAGGGGATTGATTACAGGGGGAGAAACTGGACACCTGAGGGGATGGGGAGGAATCTTATAGGTTGCATGCTTGTGTTTGTGAATGCTTGCTTGCTTGATTGTTGTGTATGCATGGAGTGGATGGTGTTAGTCTAGCATCTCTTCTCCTCTCCCTTCTCTTGTCTTTCTCTCAAGATCCCTCTTGCATGCACATTGGCATTGAGTGCAAGTAGATCTCTCCATAGCTCCCTTGTTATTTGCTCATTATGTAGCTTGTGCATCTCCACTTGGGTGAAACAAGTGGTGGTGGAGTGAGCCCCTAGCAACCTTACATAGGGGAGTTAACCCTCATTAGAGTTGGCCAAATGCAAGTCTCCGAATCGACCCTTGCATGGCATTGTTCTCTTCTTCTCTCCCTCTCTTGTGTAAGTTAGTATGTTTTGGTTAACACGTGGCATGTAGGAACTATGCAGTGAGTACAAAATCTAACTCCACAAGTACCTCCCTAAATACATTTCATTGGGGAACCACAACCTCAGTCTTGGAGAGTGCAAGATTTGTCAAAAAATCAACCCACACCAAGTGCATACCTCCAAGGCTACACATCCATGTTTTCCAACCTCGTCACAATGATCCTATGAAATACTGCAAGATTCTTGGAATAACAAAACTTATAAGTGGACTACAAACTATATAACCACGACAAATGGAGAGAGTTGCTGGCATGGGTTAGAGATCATACCTGTGTTTTTGCTTTCCAAAAGTGTGAGACGGACTTGATCAATGTTGGAGTTGAGACCTAAGTGGAGAGGGTCCACCACTTGTGAATGGAAGTCTTTATTTAAACAAGACCAATCACGTGTTATTATTGTTGTTCAAATAATAAACTTATGTTAAAATCCAAACATGTTAATTTCACGTACTAGATCCTAATAGGTCTACGTTGTCTTATTTTGAACTTTGCAAGCCCTGCTCTTCGCTCTCACCATGTGGGATTACCTGCTCATCACCCCTTGCATGGTACTCACTGCTCATCATCCTCAGAGTTGCTATCCTCATCATTGTCATTCCCTTCCCACTGTGGCCATGACCTCTTTTTGGTTGTTGCTGACAATCGTGGATGATGGAGGTGCATGTTCATTTAGCTTCTTGCCCTTGTCCTTGGGCTGATTTCTTGCCCTCAGGGGCCAATTTCTCTCGATGAGAGGCTTCTTGCCCTTCTTTTCTCTTGCATTCAAACAACATAGCAATTTTAAACTCCTAAAAAATAGACTTTATAGTTCATACAAATGTGCTACCCCTACTACACAATGAAACATACTATGAAACTGCTCAACCTCACTAAGAGGAAACTCCCCCTCAGGGTAGTCTATCCACCATGGGCACAATATCCAAGTGTCGTTGCCCCATAGCTTATCGATCCACTCCTTGGGGTACAATCTTGTCTCGTATATCTGATTATACCACTTCTCCAGCACACCTAATATAGAAACATTTTAATTTTCTAACAAAATGATAAAATAATAATAACTTCTCCACCACCTACTACAATAAAATAACAATAATAGTATTGTGGCATGCTACTACATACCTGTAAGAGGTGTCATCCCATGCATGGCAAGTGTGGTTGCTGGTAAGGATCCATGGTGGCATGCATTTGTGCTTTCAAGCTTACGAGCACCTTTTCAGAGTGAGTCTTCCTGAAATCTTTGAGGGCATCTATGATACCTACCCTAGAGTCTAGTGTGGCTCTCTCATGCATGTCGGCTATAGTAGCGAGTGATCTCGCCTCCAACTTTGCGTATAGTTGTAGCATGCACTCAGTCAATTGGAACCAGTATACATGCGGATGTATCCACACAAAGAATGCGCTATTGGATGGAGGAATCTGGGCATCCCTCATTGCAAACTTGCCACCCGTCAATATGTCAACGAGCCTACATTTCCTACATTGTGAACCAGCTTATGTGTCTACCTATATATGAAAAAAACTTTAATGCATCGAGAGAGTTAGAGATCTTACTCAGCCTTTGGAATATGTGCCTAGGCGATCTCTACTAGCTTGGGAGGAGTAGTGAATCTGCTAGCCTTTTGTTAATCCTAACATACTACCTTGCACACAAGAGAGAGAGAGAGAGAGAGAGAGAGAGAGAGAGAGAGAGAGAGAGAGAAAAGAAGAGAAACAAAATGCAAGGGTTGAGTTTGGAGAGGTGCACTTAGCCAACCCTAATGAGGGTTAACTCCTCGATGTGAAGCCACTAGGGTCTCACTCCCCTCTACTTGTGTCACCCAAGTAGAGATTCAATAGCTAGGTAAAGAGCAAGAAGGAGGGAGATATGGAAAGCTCAACCTTCAAGGAGGGAGATATGGAAAGCTCAACCTTCATTTCATGCCACATGCAATGAGAGGGAGAGATAGAGGCAAAAATCAAATGAGACTAGTCGCCAAAGCGGGCATCCACATAATGCACACATAATGCACTCATAATGCACTCATAGCACTATTTGAGCATTGGCCCTTTGTTGATGTTGAAGGCCAAGCCCTGTGCGCCTTTGTGGTAGTGATCCCAATCAGGGAAGGCCTCTAGCAACATGATGATCAAGTTAAAGAATCTGATCGTTGCTATCACAAATGGGTCGGGGACGTGATCATATTTGCGTATGAACTTGTGGAAGCGCTTGATCATTGTCTCTTCCATGCAAGGTTGCTATGCCATCGGAGGGTAAACCATGGAAAGTTAAATTATAGCTTTGGGTCCTTTTTTTTTCTCCTCGTGGAAGAGGTTCCACGCCCACTATCTGTGGGGATGGGTAGGTACTCTGAGTTTATGCAGAGGGGTCGCGGCGCCTTGCAATATGTCTCCCAAATGAATGGCTTGAGCAAAAAGGGTTGCCTCCAAGCCGGTTGTTTGCTTGCCCATGAGATCAAAAGTTATGGGGAAAGCAGCGGGACAGTTGGCCAAATGCAGCCTCCTGGCTATCTGGGTGGATGCTCCCACATTCCCCAAGTGCAATGCTTGGCCTCTATGTATGGATGCAGGACATTGATGTCCAATGCAATCTATGATGCATGTAATGGGCATCGTCTCGAGCTATCGACCGAGCAGGATTTGGATCGCTTGCTTGAACTCCATTCTATTGAGAGGGTCCCACTAGTTGAGTGGATTGAGCAGAGGGTTGACTTCCTCATGCTCGAGCAGTGGTGGTTGTAAAAAATTCACCTTCTTCCAGGGTTGGGTGGGAGGGGTGATTAGTTGGTGAGGAGAGTGGAGGGGTAGGCGATGAAGAGGCTACCGTGTCGAGGTTGGCATCAAGTAGTGGTGGGGGCTTTGCTGAGGGCTGAAGGGATATCTCGGAATGCTACCTACATTCCCAAATTAAAGGACAAAGAGGGAGGTGAGGGTGGGGTCAATGAGGGAGGTGGGGTAGGGGTCAATGAGGGAGGTGGGGTAGGAAGGTGAATGGGGAAGATGATTGGGAGGGAATAGGGGTAGTGTTGAGGTGCCAGATGGGGATGGGGGTGGAGGTGGTGGTGGCTGGGGGGTGGAGATTGATGTGGGGGAGATGAGTGGGGGGGGCTCCCTAGCCATATGAGAAAAACCTAGTGCAAAGTTTAGCACTACTCCATGGGCTGCATGCACACTCTCTGCATATGGTTAGCTTGACCAAATCTACCTAACCTCACCCAACAGAGGGTCTCTAGCGTGTTGACATGAGAAGAGTGAGGGGAGGAGGGGCCTTCTTCTGTGACGTGAGGGGGGACATCTACAAAGCTGCCTAGGGGTGGGGTTTCATAAATATTTTGATTGAAGAAGTCCTGCTTTTGCCTCTCCTCCTCTGCAGCCTTTCGTCTGGCTTCCTCAGCTTCTAGCTCCTCTTGTGTAGGGTCTTGACTAGGCGGTGGAGGAACTGCTGGCTCCTTGCCCTTTGGTTCTAGGTGGTGGTGCTTTGCGGGTGGTGGTTGGGGAGAGGATGGCAGGGGGGAGACATGGAGATGGGTATTGCATCTAGGCCACTGAGCTGGATGGCTCGAGGTAGTTCCTCCCACCCGAAAGCATGGTAAAGAACTTTCATGAGGAGTGTGGCTGCTGCGAGATTCCCATGTGGATTGGAGCAAACTGCATGGAGCTCCTTGTACAAATATTCTGCCCAATTCACCATCTTCCCTTGGTGTACTCTGGCTAATGTGAACATGCTGCATCTACTGAACCTATCTGTTCAAAAGAAACTGTAGGGCACTTGCTGGCATGATCAGCTCCACATGTGTGATATTGGCCCATTCAACCCTGTCTTTATTGGTTGTGCCCTTGTAAATGCCCTTAGTCAACATGGGGGCATTTGTTAGCCACACATAAGGCTAGTCCATGCGAGGGAGCTGTAGGGGGCATCTATGATCAAGTCCACACTTAATTGCACCCCTCATTGTTAAGCACTTCACCTATGTGCAGGTTGGCATCATACGTTTCTATGAAATAGAGGCAGTTGTATAAATCCGGCCCCCATGGTTCCAGTGTTGGCAAACCTCCGATCCCCAGCTGCTCCAGACGTGTGACTACTGCAAGGTCTACTGCTACTGCCCTGTAACATAGCCCTGTGAAATAAAGGAGCTTGTGCTCAGCTTCTTATGGTTGTTCTTCATGAGTGAATGTACAGTGTGGTCACTGACGTGCTTCATGAGAGACTCCCCCAGATGTGATAGTTCTATGGGGTGGTAGGCATATTCCTCAAAGTGCCCCCCCACCAGGCGCTTTCTCCTCAAGGTGGGGTGGTGCTAGACCTCCAGGGAGGAATCCGAGGTGTCGGGCATAGGTGATAGAGGGTGCAAGCACAAGAAGGCTTGAGAGAAAAATTGGCAAGATTTTGGTTACAATGAGAACTGAAAATGAGGAAATGAGGGGGTAGGGCCCATATATATACTTTTCCAAAAGGACACGATCGTGGCAACCTAAATGGTATGGGCGTGGCATCTTCAGCAAACGGGCATGGCAACCAGGTTTGTATTTGGTATGAGTGTGGTATTTGTTGGAACAAGCATACCAAGTTTTGCTAAGAATGGAATAGGCATGGAACTTAAGTTGGGGGAATGGTATGACCATGGCAATTTAAGCAAAAGGTGGTGTGGCCATGGCAATTTTGGAATGCCTATGGCAATTGGGGTTGATGATGGAACGATCATGGCACTTCATTTGGGGGAATGGTATAGTCGTGGCAAGTTGAACAAAAGTTGGAATGGCCATGGAAAATTTGAAGTTCTAATTGGTGCGGCTGTGGCAAATGGGGGATGTGAATGGTACGGTTGTGGCACTTTTTTAAATGGGGCACCCTGAGTCAGGTTTTGTACCCTTTGGGCTATGCTGCCAACACCCCCATTGCGGGTTTTTTACTGACTTCGTGCCCAATTCGCCAAAGTGAGAAGTCAATTCCAATTAGGTGATGGCAAGGTGGGGACGTTCGATTCCTAGGGGGATGCATATGCTGATGAAGGGAGTACCTAAAATTGAAGAGGTTGATGGTGACATTGGAGTACTCCGAGGCAGCCTTAGAATAACGGGTAGATGCATTGCTGACGTTGAGGGTATATCATTTGGAAGGGTTGTCGTGGCAGAATGGGGGTTAGAGTGTCGTTTTGTGAAGCTTCTGCTTCCCTTTTTCTTGGGCAGTCTTTGTGGCAGAGGCCACCTTGGTTTTCCATTGAAAGGACGGTGACGGTTGCTAAGTGACACAAGGTGGGAGTTGGAGTTGGGGGGATTTGGGGATCCAAATGTTGTGATTGCCCTCATAGAAATGTTGGGCTCATAGTAAAGGTTTAGGGATCCACCTAGAGGTTGGTTTTGGGCACAGCTGAGGGTGTGATTGAGGATAGGTGGGCCGTGGAGAGAATTTGGGCTGGCGGTTGTCATGTACCCTGGAGGCTTGTGGTTTGTGAATTGGTTGCCTACGAGGGAGACGAGGAGCTCGAGGTGCCGGTGTATGAGGGTGAGAGTTCGATCATCAAGGGGTCCATAATCTAGACATACCCTCTTAATAGCCCTATGCAGTTAGGAGCATCTTAGGCACCCAATAGGGAGAAGGCATGCCGTGTGTGCGTGTGTTAGTTTAGTTAGAAGTATTAGAAGTATTAGTAGTATTAGTTTAGTTTAGTTAGAAGTATTAGTATGATTAGTTTTTTGTGGGGGGTCAGCAGCTTGTGTGGCTTTTGAGATGTGGGAGAGGCACAGTCACTGTTCCACATTGGAAATAATCTCTTGGAAGGGAAGTTTTATGTGATGCCTACAAGAACAATGTAAGAAGAAATACTCCTTGGAAGGGGTTGGATGGGACACAATAGGTGCAACATTGATTGGATGCAAGGAAATCTACCTTACAGAGTAGCTAGCCAAGTTACTGTTCTCATGTTGGATGAAGAGCCCGTACCCGTTGCTCCCCCATGCCAAGAAGTCACCCCTCCACTCCCCATCATCATTCCATCCTCACATCCCCACAAGTCCATTCCACTCAAAAAGAGGCCACTCATCCTTCCAACCACATCATTGCCTCACACACCCTCCCCACCACCAGACTGTGTGGCAGGGGTATCTTTCAGTGAAGGTTCCCCAAGGGAATGTCATGTTTTGTGAGACATCAAATTGTAATTAGCCCCTGTATCTACAAGAGCTAATTTTTGGACGAATGGTCATTCCTAACCACAACCGAGCAAGCTTCACCTCCCATTCTTCCTCTTCAAGGTTGACCACTTGGGCCATGTTGACCATGATTTGTTTTTGCTGAAGCTTGGCTTGGCCTCTTGTTGGGTGGCTTGTTTCATATCCTCATGGTCCTTTTTTTGTTGTTTCTTGTCGTGGATGGCTCTTAAGGTGGCTTCGTTGAGTGGCCCATAGTAGCGTTTTAATTTGCTACCATTGAAATAGCCAGCCATTTCAACACCATCAAGTGTCTCTATGCACACAGTGCCTTGTGGGGTCCTAAGCCTCTGACCTTGAGTTTCTTTTTGTGCATCGTTGTGTTGAATAGGAGGGCCATGTTGCCCTCGTTCATTTGTTTGTCTTTTAGCTAGTCGTCGAACCATTGTTTATGCCTTAGCTTTTTGACAATCATGCTGTAGATAGCTAGAAGGCGTGTTTCATCAAGCTTTTCAAGCTCAAAAAGGCAACAGCTCAAAAAGGCAACAGCCTAAGACATTTCCTATGAGCTTCTTTTTTACAATGATGCATAAGCTGTGGACCAAGAACTCCATTGGCATGACCGCTTCAATACCATAGGTTAAACTGAAGGGGGTGGCATTGGTAGCTACCTTATAGGACGTTCTATAGGCTCAGAGTGCTTACTCTCCTATGAGTGACAAGGAACTCTTGTAAGAGGAATTGGATCACCTCATTAATGAAATGCATTCCATTGTCATTCACAAGCTCTAGCGGGCAACCGAAGCATGTGATGACTAATTCATAAAGGAATTTTGCAGTCGATCGTGCATCAGCTTTTTACGAGTAGCCCGAGATTCAACCCACTTAGTGCAATAGTCTGGTAGTGGCAACAATTATACACCTACCTTGAGTGTATCTAGATCCTGGACTGATGGGTCTAATGAAATCAATGCCACACTTTTCAAATGGTTGCAAGGACACTACAATATTTAGGGGCATGTTGTCCTTAAAGCGAGGAATTATGCACATTGGCATTCATCACACCACTTGTTGATATATTCTGTTACATCCGCATTAAGGTGGGACACCATAACCTGGTTGCTACTGTGAGGACTTTGTATGTAGTGATATCTGCTGCAAAGTGTCCACTAACATAGGTAGAGTGAGCCTATTCTAGAAGGAAGAAATATTCATCTTCATGGGCACATCTAAGAATCTTTCCCCTACCTGCAATGAGTTGGTAGGGCGATGCCTGCTTAATTAGGTGATGAACATGGTCCTTGTTTAGGAGGGGGTCCACTGGTAAGACGATGGCTAAGAAGTGTGCTACCTCCTTGCCCCACTCAGGAATTAAGCATAGTTGGAATAGGACAGCATCTGGTAAATCATCTTCTACTCCCACGGGTAGCTCGTCGTTTAGGTGTCCTTAACATGTGGTCTGCCAGAACATGCTGAGTGTCTTTCCTCACTGTAACAGTGAAGTCAAACTCAAGCAATATAAGCAGCCACTTGGTGATCCTGCCTATCATACAAGGCTTGTTTACCAGGTATAGAAGATCTTGATGGTCTACGAAGAAAATGAATTAGGTTGCCAAAAGATAATGGCAAAACTTCTTAATGGTGTAGACCCTTCTCTTTCGATTGTGGTATAAATTCTCTCACCTTCATTGAGCTGGTGGTGGCTCACAAAGCTGATGGGGAAATCCATCTTGTGTTCACCCGGTTGGGCCAGCACGCATCCAACAGCAAAGGCATCGATGTGGACATGAAAAATAATGTCCTAGTTGGGGGACTTGTAAGAGAACTAGCCAAGGATTTCTTGAGCGTCGTAAGCCTATTGGCATTTCTCCGTCCACTCGAAAATGATCAAGATTCTATAAAGAGGTTGAGCTATATTAGCATACATAAAAATGAATCGCCGATAGTAGTAGCCGACGTGTCCCATGAAATGCTGGACTCCCTTAAAGTTAGTGGGTGAGGTAGCTCAAGGATGAGCCACACTTTGCCATTATCTATGGAGATTCCCTGCCTAGAGACATTGTGTCCCAAGATTACTCTATGCCTAACCCAAAATTAACATTTGAGTGGGTTTAATGAGATGCGATAATATAGCCTGCAGCTTTCTAACACCTTATGCAAATAGTCAAGGTGTGCCTTCCATGAGGAGTTGACACAAAGGTCATCCATAAAGACCTCAGGGAATTTTCAAAGATATTCCTTGTAGGCCATGCACATTAAACGTTGGGAAGGTGCAAGGGGAATTGGTCAACCCGAAGGGCATGACACGATATGCGTAAGTTCTCCACTCAGTGTTAAAGGCTGTTTTGTGTTGTAGTCGGGGAATCCATCAACTAGTTGTAGTCAGAGAATCCATCAAGGAAGTTGTAGGCTTCCTTTTCCTGCTACTCGTTCTAATACATGTTCCATGAAGGGTAAGGGGTAATTATCCCTTACGGTGGCGACATTGAACTTTTTGAGGTCTATGCACACTCTTACCTTCCCATTCTTTTTGGGCACTATCAGAATGGGTGATACCTATTCTATATGCTCTATTTCATCGATGAATCCGACGTCAATGATTTTGTCAATCTCCTCTCGGACCATCTTGGAATATTTTAGGTTCATAGGATATGCCCTTTTTTTGATTGGCCTTGCTCCATCAACCATCGGAATGGTATTCTTGACTACTTCATGAGGTACACCTTTCATATCCATGTACTTCTAGGCAAAGTAATCCTAGAATTTTGTAAGCAGAGCGATGAGCTCGGTCTCTTCCTCTATAGAGAGGTCTTCTCCAATATATCGGGTCTTTGCCCAAGCTTGCCACGTTAATTTCTTTTACCTTGGTTGGTGGACCATCATATGAGGTCCTTGGGTGGGACCTTTGAGCTGAGTCATATTGAAAAAATCTGTTAGCCATTTGAAAGTTCATGAAGTGTTTGGACACCTATTTGGTCTCTTCTGCCCTAGCACTTTCTTCTTCTACTAGCCTTTTGGCTTCTTTTTCTGCCAGCCGCCCGCTAACTTTTTATTGTGTGCCCTAGGCGTAGAGCGGCAAAGCTTTTTCGGTTCATGTTTGGGATCAACAGGTTTCATTGGCTTTGGGGTGGTCGTGTGGACTAGAAGGGAGCTATTGTGCTTTGTTGAAGTGGTCATGTGCTTCAACTGCCCCAACATACTTTAGCCAGTGGGTGTCGAATCATCTCAGAAGACATATCATTCTGGCCCAAAGAATTGATCGGGCTTGCGAGTCCTGTGGGAGTGTGTTTCCCTTTATGGTTCCACTTTAATGGCATGTTCAAGTTCCTAGGTGGCAATATTAGGCAGGTATGCAGTGCTAAGAATGTATAGAGATGTGATCTCCTACCCGTTTTCCATATTAAACCTCGTGCGAGTGCACTCTAGGAGGTCTGTTTAGGGTGGCAAGGATATGCATGCAATTCTTAGAGTCTTCTGGCTTCGGAAGAGGTGCACATTCCTCACTATCCTTTTTATCATCTAGTGTCTTGTGGCATGTTTGACACAGATGGACTGTATTGGATCTAGTTGTTGTTAGTGAGTCCTCCGTGAAGGGTCTGCCACTCATTGGGTGTACCTTCCACATGTGTAGGCTGATCTGTATTGTTTGATCTTTTCTTCGAATGTAAATGTTGTCGGTATCCCAATTGTGGATCATTTTGGATTCCCTCATGGATGGTCGCCCAAGGATGCAGTCATGAGAAACGGGCTGACGTCCAAAGTTCATCACCAACCACAAAGGTGTGGCGATAGGTAGTTCCAAGGATATTTATTTTCAAATCCTTTTGTAGATGAATGGGTCTAGTTGTGGCCCCGTCAGCGAGTTTGACTAACAATGTGGTGTCATCCATGGCAGGTGCTCCCCATTTTTCCCAGCATTGTTTTGTAACAATGCTCACTCCTACTCCCCCATCTAGGATTGTTGTGACTTGGAGGCCATAAAATGTTATCGACAAAGCCGCATTTAGTTCGCTGTCTTCAAAGTATTGTCCAAGATTGTTTACTCGAACAGTGGGGGTGCTAGTGATTTTGTGGGGTATAACAAGTTCATCTTCCTCTCAGACTCATTAAAGCTATCTAAGCTCCATGGGTTCTTACATGCCTTCCCCGAGGTGTCTCTCCATCCAGTCCTTCGGATCTTTCCATAGGCTCGGGATACCTTGAAGTAAGGTGCCAATAGGGATTTGAATCTGAGAAGAGAGGAAGGAAGAGAGACTAGTAATGTCTCTAGGGTTGGAGGCTGTTCCGTTTGAGGAAGGTTGGAGGCTGTTCCGTCTGAGGAAGGTTGGAGGCTGTTCCGTCTGAGGAAGGTTGCTTTTGCTTAATCTTAAGCTCTTATGTGTATACGGGATGTGGACATGGATTTTTGTATCCATTCTTTTAAGATGGTCATCACTCAGATCTTTGAGATATTTGGCTACCCGGTTTCCCTGGTGGGGGTAGTTGTTGTAGTGGATGTTGCTACTTCTATTGGCCTTTGTGGGGGTGACAAGTATAGGATCTCTCTAGAATATACCTAAGCCTCTTCAATAGGTCTCAGATTGGATACTAATAGGACATGGCTCAAGGTAGGCAGTAAAAGGCTCGTCTTCTATTTGTTTGTGCTTATAGCAATCCCATACCAATTCTTGTGCTACCAAGAGTCTTTCTTTATCCTCTATGGGGTTAGGATATTCAGCAAGCTTTTTCGAGAGCTAGTTAGCGTCAATTGGTTCCTGGGATCAGGTAGCTAAGAGTACCAGATCTTCCTCTTTTGATCAAGAGATTGATGCATGTGTTGTCGTGCCATCTTCCAAACCACTTTGAATAACTACTCGATAGTTTCCCTCGCTGATCTTTGTGGATTTCTTCTTTGAGTGCCTAGACGCTCATGCTTGTTCAGGGACATTCTTTGAGGATAAGACCTTTGCTTGTCCCTGGTCATGTGAGGTAGATACCTCTACTGTAGCATGAGCTATGGCCCTCTATCTGTTTTTTGTAATCTGGTTACGGCAGCGATGAGAGGAACCGTGTGGATGAAGCCATCTTTGACACTCAATAGGTTAATGCAGGTGCTGGGATTAGCTTCACGAGCCTTCCCCATTGTTCTTGTTCTTAGCAGACAATATTTATACATATGGTCAATTCCACACCCAACGCATAAGGGGGTCAATGCGGGAGCACCTACAAAGGTACTTCCATCCCTTTCTTGATAGGACACTTAGTCACTCGGTGAGGTCCTGCGCAATGGTAGCATTGCATAGGTGGTCGCTTCACCATCGTATTCACGGCTCTATCCTGTGGCATTGGGGCGGCTAGGTACACTGGGTACATTTGGTCTCCCTCCATAACATAGTGGCTTAGAATTTAAGAGGGTGGACTTGTTTGGCTCAAGGGTTTTGTAGGTAGGAACTTTTGGAATTTCCCCCTCATCTTCAAAGATTTCTGTCAGGGTTAACTAACAAACTGGTGTGATTCATAAGCAATAGAGGTTGAGATGGGAGAACCGAGGGTGGTAAGGGAACTTCAAGTACCCTAAGAATTCCTCTTTAGGCCACTTCTTGGCCTAGTCAAGGTGAATTAAGGAGAGCAGGTGCTGGCAAAGCCAGCAGTTGCTTGGGGTTTGCAGTAGGCAAGGCCTGAGGTAGAGCGTGGGCTTGAGCAACCCTTTGCTGGTAGCAATTCGTAACTTCATGATTGCCCCATCTTAGGCAATATGTGCAATAGAGGGTGGGACGGGGTCACAAATGTGGACACTCTGTGCTAGTATGGTTAGCTTGATAGATCGGGCACCATACTAGCTTCCTCTTTAGATAGAGATGGGGTTGGCTGACCCGATCCTGGCCTTGGCTAGTTCCCCAGTGTTGGGTCATTTGCTGCAAACAATTAATGCAGTGGCCAACTACTCAACTTGTTGTCCAAATGTGGACAGCAGATACATGGTTTTTGTCTACCATGTGTAAAACTGCTCCCCATTAAATTTGGCTATTTCTTGTGCTGTACTCATGATAATGTGAAGGGAGTCTTACCTCTTGATCCAATTTCAAGATTCAAGGGTAGTGTCTACCCTTTTACAACTCAATTTGGTGTTTAAGAGATGATTACAACAGATTTATCAACAGATTTATCAGCATAAAATCACCAGAAATTACATTAAATCAAGGGTAACCAATTTGTACAGAATGGTTGGAGTATCAAACCATCTCCGAATTGCAATCTGAAGTTATAGGGATCTGTATCAGATACCTAATGGTTAATTTGAACCCTCAATTGTACCAAAATATAGTGATTAGCACTGATTAATCATTGATTAACAAATTAATCCTCTGTTTTGTGTGCAAAAAACAGAGTATGCGGGGAGCCCAGATCTGAGGCCTTAGAGTTCAAATGAGCTCAAATGCTTTCAAGGCCATCAATAGCAATTAGTCTAGTAGAGGATTAAGCCAAGAAACACAAGATTTGACCAAACATTGAATGCTTAATCTCCATTTTACCAAAGTCACCTGCAGATTTGATGAAGAGCTTGGATCTCATTGTAGACTTGATCAAATCAAATTTTGACTTCACCAACTTGTAGAGCATGCTTGAAAACACCTAGGGCTAAGAGGAATTAGACCCATTTGATTGGATGAAGTAGAGATCTCAGTTTTTCTCCCAGAAATAGGTGCTTGACAAAATCGCTAAATTCGCCGACGGTTTGCGCTTTTGATTCGATGGGCTGAATCGTGGAGAGGCTGGCTATGTTGGGCTAGAAGGGTTTGGGCTAATTTTGAGTGTGCAAGGAGAGGGAGCTCCTCCATTGGCTGGGGGTACAATGGGTTAGTTGAAAAAGAGGAAAAAATATTAATTAGCTACTAATCATCTACTAATCCTAATTAATTAGATAATGGGCTCATAAACTTGATGGATTCTAGGCTAGGCTCTGATACCATGTTAAAATTATAGCAATGTGATGAGCTATGGTGGATCAAATGCAAGAACCAACATCATTAACAAAGAGATTAGATGATAATTAAGATTTAATGAGCAATTAACTGATAGCTTAATGTAGGCATGGATAATCAAAAAACCAGCAAATTCTCATTAGGCCAATGCCTCAATTTATAGAGTTTACATCCAAGCATCTAATCCCACTGATTTCTCCTTGATTCACTCCACCTCTTTTGCTTGATTCTCTCCACCTCTCCCAGAATATCTCCACACCTCCTAAATCTCCTCATGCTACCCTTTATTCTCTCTCAGTAGATTCTTCTCACCTTTTCACAGGTTCTCTCACATTTACACATTCTCTTTTACAGCCTCTAGCTAAGGGCTTGTTCCCGCACACACCCTATTCACTTGTATATTTCAACATCCACAACTTCACAGTATAAACTACTGAGAGTAACTCCAAGTCATGGACGGCATAATTTCTCTCATGTGTTCTGAGTTTTTTGGATTCATAGGCCACTACATGACCTTCTTGCATAAGAGCACCGCCTAAGGCAAACCCACTGGCATCAGTAACTACCTCAAAAGTTTTGGTAAAATCTGGCAACTTAAGGATAGCGTTGGTTACTAAGGCTGTCTTCAGTTTATCAAAGGCACTCTGACACATAGCAGTCCACTGAAAAAGGGTACTCTTCTTGAGAAGGTTAGTTAAAGGGGATGCTATCTGAGCATACTTGGGTATTAAGATCCTATACCATCCGATTAATCCTAGGAATCCTCTGGCTTCCTTTACCATCTTGGGTTCCAGCCATTCTACGACTGCTTGGATCTTAGGAGAAATCCCATCTTTTGACACTATGAATCCCAAGTATTCCACCTGGTCATCAACAGAGAAAGAACACTTGCTCTTTTTTGCAAAGAGTTGGTGTTTCCTTAGGATTTCCATGACCTTGCGCACATGATCTTCATGATCTACAACATTCTTTGAGTATATCAAGATATCATCAAAGAAGACAAGAACAAAATCATCCAAGTATTCTGTGAGAATATCCTACATATAAGATGATTAAACGTCATCGGGGCATTAGTCAATCCAAATGGCATGACTGTGAACTCATAATGCCCATAGCGAGTATTGAATGCTGTCTTCGGGATGTCCTGTTCTTTGAATCTGATCTAGTAGTACCCGGATTTGAAATCTATCTTTGTGAACATTTAGGTCCCACTTAAGCGATCCAGCAGTTCATCAATCCTAGGGATAGGATACTTATTTTTAATTGTTAATTGATTCAATCCTCTGTGGTCAATACAGAGTCTTAACATTCCATCTTTCTTCTTTTGAAAGAGAATGGGCGCACCCCAAGGTGAGACACTAGGTCTGACGAATCCCTGCTCTAACAGTTGTCTTAACTGTTCCTTAAGTTCTATGGCTTCAGGGGGACTGGCATTTTGTATGCACGCTAGGCTATTGGCTGAGCTCCGAGGGTTAACTCGATCTCATGATCTACTTCGCGAGACGGAGGCATCTCAGTCAGCTCTTTAGGGAACACATCTACATACTCATCTAACCACTCTGGTTCTTTAGCCTTGCATTTTATGTCTACCGGATTCATCTTAACGACATAAATAGCTTGCCTCTTTCTGAGCACTTTTAACAATTTAGAAGCCTTGACTAATTGTAGCACTGGGGATCTGGAAATTCCAGTTCCTTGAACTTTATCCCCGTGAAGGTCAAGGAAAGAGATGGTTCCATTGTGACAATGAATGTCAGTGTGATTCTTATGGAGCCAATCCATTCCAAGGATTCCATCATAGACTCCCAAGGGTAGGACTCTGAACTGGCACTCTATTATGTTCCCATCTAGACTAAACTGAATAAGGTCTGTCTCAAGGTGTGAAAAGAATCTTTCCACTGGCAAAACCACTTGCATCAGTTATTACTACCTCAAAGGGTAGAGAGAAATCTGGCAGCTTCAGAACGGGACTGGTTACCAAGGCAGTCTTCAGCTTATCAAAAGCACTCTGGCACCTGGCAGACCACTGAAATGGGGTATTCTTTTTGAGAAGGTTAGTCAGGGGGGAAGCTATGAGAGCATACTTTGGTATAAAAATTCTATACCAACGAGTCCATCCCAAGAATCCTCTGACTTCTTTCACTATCTTTGGTTGAGGCCAATCTATGACTGCTTGGACTTTTGCGGAATCTGGAGAAATTCCATCTTTGGATACCAGAAAGCCCAAGTATTCAACGTGGTCGGCAGAGAAAGTGCATTTGCTTTTTTTGGCAAAGAGTTGGTGCTTCCTTAGAATCTCAAGAACTTTTCGGACATGAGTCTCATGGTCAGTTGCATTCTTTGAGTAAATCAGAATGTCATCAAAGAAAACTAGAACAAAATCATCCAAGTATTCTCTGAGGATGTCCTGCATTAGGCGATTGAATGTAGCTAGGGCATTAGTTAATCCAAACGGCATGACAGTAAATTCATAATGCCCATAGCGAGTATTGATGGCTGTTTTCGGTATATCTTGATCATTGATCCTGATCTGGTAATACTCGAATTTGAGATCTATCTTTGTAAAGATCTGGGCTCCATTTAGCATGTCCAGAAGCTCATCAATTCTTGGGATAGGATACTTATTCTTAACTGTCAGGCTGATTTAGACCTCTGTAGTCCACACAGAGTCTAAGCGTTCCATCTTTCTTTTTCTGAAAGAGAACTGGCGCACCCCAAGGTAAAACACTGGGTCTTACAAACCCTTATTCTAACAGCTGTCTAAGCTGTTCCTTGAGTTCAATGGCTTTAGGAGCTGGCATTTTGTACATTGTACATGCACAGGGCTATTGGCTGAGCTCCAGGGGTCAATTCAATCACATGATCTACTTCCCGGATTGGAGGCATTTCAGTTAGCTCCGCTCGGAATAGATCATCAAATTCATTTAACCATTCTGGTTCTTTAGCCTTAAGCTTTGAGTCTACTGGGTTCATTTTGACAACATAAATTTACTGCTTCTTTCTAAGTCCTTTCAGCAACCTAGAAGCTTTTACTAACTGAAGGTCTAGGGATCCAAAAACTCCGGTTCCTTGAACTTTGTTCCCGTGAAGGTCATGGAAGGAAATGGTTCCATTGTGACAGTGTATGTCAGCTTGATTTTTGTGGAGCCAATCCATTCCAAGGATCCTGTCAAAAACTCCCAGAGGTAAGACTTTGAACTGACAGTCGGTTACATTACCATCTAGATTGAACTGGATAAGATCTGTCTCATGGTGAGTGAAAAGAGTCTTCCCACCACTGGCCAATTCAACTTGCATAGGTTTCCATGATTTCTGTTCTAAGACTAGCTTACGCAAGCATCCAAGGGAAATGAATGAATGAGAAATGCCTGAATCAATCAAAAGCTTAAAAGGCTTACCCTGATATTCTGCTGGAGTATGGATGACTGAGAACTGACGGTTAGGTCCTTGGTTTTCAATTGCAGCAAAGATCTGCCCTCTTTCCTCTTCTACTACATCTGAAATTGTGACTGCTCTGGCTGCTGCAGTCTGAGGTGGAACTTTTTCTTTGTGGTTGCCCCAGTTCTAGGAGGGAGTTCTGAGGTTACTATGGACAGAGGTAGATGGCTGAGCTGGAGTTCTTCTGGGGTTTCCTTGGCTTGGGTGAGGCAGACCCTGATTAGACTGGTATGAAGGGGTTGGTCTCTGAACTCGGGGTCCTTGACTTCCTTGTCCCCTTGACATGGTAGGAGTCGGGCAGTCTTTCAGTTGGTGTGACCAAAACCTTGGCATCCAAAACATCGGTTTTCACTTCTGAGTTCGTCCTTCTGATTTCTTGAAAGAGGTGGGGCCCTTGAGAAAGTATTCTGGGGGAAGGGTCTTCCTTCACTTTGGAATCTTCTTGCATCCTGATTCTGATTTGGGCCTTGCTGCCTCTTCGGGGGTGGAAAGTTTGAAGTACTTCCCTGGGCTTGGAATCTTTTAAAGTTAGAGGGTGTAGGCTTTGGCGGGACCTTTACTACAAAGGCTTTGGCAAAATCCTTTGCCATTCTAATTGCTTCAGCCATGGACACTGGCTTGGCATTTTTGACCAGTGTGTCCAAGGGTTCGTTCATTCCCCGAATGAACCTGGCCATGAGTTGTTCTTCATCTAGAGGTGGTGAATATTTGAGTAGAAGAGCAAAGGCCTGGTGATATTCCTTGATGGTTTTGCTCTCCTGCTTTAGCTTTAAGAATTCGTTCATTTTGATTTCCAAAAATCCAGGGGGACAAAATCTCTTTCTCAAATAGGTTTTTAGGTCGTTCCAGACTGAGTATTTCTGTCCAGACGGTTGGTGTCACAGTGGTTCCTCCATGCTACCCTGGCTATTTCCACTATTTTCTCCCGGGCAAGAGCCATTTTGCTCCGCTCATTGTAGCATGTGACGTCAAAATATTCTTCCATGGCTTCCACCCATTTCTCCACAGCCTCACCTAGGTTCTCCCCTTCTCCTTTGAAGGGTCTTGGCTGAGTCCTATGAAGAGCCTTGCAAACATCAGGGTCAAGCTCGTCATCTTCAGAGAGAGGGTTTGGCTGACGGCCACGGTTTCCTCGTCTCATGATTCTGCCAAAAATTTATATATTATTGAATTTCTATTTTGATATCATCCATGAGATCCTAAGACATTATGAGGTTCGAAAAACAATTTCTTAAACAAGACAATGATCTTGTTGGAGATCTATGACATATGTCTGATAACAGATTTTTCTTTATCAGATCGTCCATAAACAATCACTTATATAACAGGGATTTTTTCTCTGGAAAACATTTCTTTATTTATATAAAAGTTGCAATATGTACATAGAATAGCTCGGCTCCAGAATTCAAAATCTCCTCAGGAGTCGCATAAGACGACGGTACTGGTGGACCATAGCCATGCCCTGATACAAACGTTCACTTATTGACAAGGGAGTTATTATTTTCTCCTTAGAAATAAAACAACTAAGGAGTCTGTAGACTTGGCATGAAAGTCTAAAATTTTGAGGCATCGAATGATATAGAATGACGCCACGCACCATTTTCGGCTTTAACAGAATCATAGCCAATGAGAGGTTCTGCCACAGCATTGCATGACGGTCACAAGAGGCGTGGACATACTACCCTGCAAACCACTTATGCTGTGGTCTCTCCACTGGGTTAGGAAAATATAAATCCTCGAAATGGCGTGCGAGTCTTGCTTGGCTTGTTCGAGTTGAAGCGAAAGAAATGAGGTGCTCGAAGGCAAAAGCAGTTATATCTTGAGACTGGGTGAGGTCGAGAATACCAAATAAATAGGGAACTTCCATCTATAAAAATAATTTCTTTGATTAAAAATTCTTCATTAAAGAAGCTTACGGAATGAAAATACATTATGAAAATGCTTTTTTTGAGTTTTTATTATCAATTTTTGATAAGAATTTATTTATCTTTATTAGCTTTCAACAAAGCTCTGATACCAACAACTGTGAGATCTCTCTGTCCCCTCCACGCACTGGACTCCTAGTAGCTGACAGTGGAAGCAGTCCCCTCATGCGCGGGGCAGGGTTTCTCACTCGGGCCTCGCCCAAGAATGTCCGGGCACGAGACTAGGTTGGTAGTCACTCCGAAAACCAAAACCGGGAAAATTTCCCATGCCCGAAAAGCGGGGACGATTCCATATTTTTGAATTTTCTTAACGATTTTTTTTCTAACGTAATCAATTCTAAACTATCCTTCATCTCAATAAACCAGATAGAAGGAAACTATTGCTGATATAATTTGATCATTTGAGTAATTTCAACGCTTTTTTCCTAATCAAGATCAAGCGCACAGCCGTTGATCCACTCAATTGAGAAATTTATCAGGGAATTAACTAACTACTCGAATCCTAGTGTAATCCTAAGATTTCTCAGTTTGATTATTAAAACTCCACTGATTCCAGCCTAACCCCATCCGGCCCATGGGTTAGCCACCACCCTACCACTGGAATCGGTGGAACCAAACAAGTACTCACCCACCCATAATTGAAATGCCTTTCTTAACTTTAGCTTTAGAAAACAGATACACACACACTCCTCTTTAAAACTTTAATATAAAAATAATCCATTGACAAAACAGATATGATCACAGATTTCATAATTCAAAATTTCCATTCAATCCCTTGTTTCACAAAAGCAGTACCACTCTGGACTCTCCGTTGGGACCAGCTGGAGAGCAACGAGATCCAGTAACAGGTTACAATAATCACTTCGTCAACATACATATATATATCTTCCTCGACATACGTATGGGTGTCCTTAGCACCGCGAGCCCGTGCATCGCCTGGTCAGAACCCTCCAGGATCCTCCTTAGGTGTCCTGGTACTTCACTCATGAAAAGATGCAGGGGGGAAGAGAGCTTGAGCTCTTGCAAGCACACACACACACTCACAAAACCCTAATAGAGAACACACAAGGTGAGAGGCTGAAAATCTTCTTCTTCTCTACTCAACACTCAACACTTCATATACAAGAATAAGAGTACACATAATATGAAAGGTACTCAACCAATACATACACGGGTTCTCTATAGTGTGAACCCGACTAAATGAGCTGGCGCTATAACTATGCCAGTCTCTAGAATGGCTGTCACACAGCCTGTCATCCCACTGGCCGCATATCACCCAAGATCTCACCAACCATGCCAGTGGTGTAAGTGTGGGGCCTATCCCCAGGCGGGTCATCAGTGTGTCCACCGCCTCACTAGAGCTCGATATCTCAACACTCCCCCTCGAGCTCAACTCCATCTCATGTACACCAAGCGAAGCCCTGAATCTGCGGAGCTTCTCTGTACCTAATGCTTTGTTGAAGATGTCAGCTACCTGATCCTCTGTCCTGACATAAACAAGGTCAAGATCTCGTGCCAAGACCTTCTCTCTGACGAAGTGGTAGTGGACCTCTATGTGCTTCGTACGAGCATGAAAGATTGGGTTCCTGGCCAACTGTATATTGCTAATGTTGTCACAGAAAATGACAACTTGTCTATCCACTGATAGACCCAAATCTGCAAGTAGCTTTCTCAACCCCAAGCTACCTCACATGCTGCCATAGCAGCTCCTCTGTACTCGATAGAGCAACCGTAGGCTGCTTCTTGCTGCTCCAAGTCACAGCAGCACTCCCCAAAGAAAACATGAATCCACTGGTAGATCTTCTATCTGAGATACTACCAGCCCAATCAGCATCTGTGTACCCATGTAAACATATCTCTGTCCCAGTCTCATAGAATAGTCCACAATGCAAAGTAGACCTCACATACCTCAGTATGCGTCTCACTGCATCCAAATGCGGTTTCCGTGGAACCTGCATAAACTGACTCACCAACCCAACAGCATAGCTCAAATCTGTTCTGGTGATCGTCATGTAGATCAAACTTCCTACTATGCGCCTATACATAGTAGGATCCTCTAAGATCTCTCCTGAATATGCACTCAACTTGCCATTCTGATTCAATGGCACAGAAATAGGCTTACAGCCTGTCATACCATACTTGGACAATATGTCCAAGCCATACTGTCTCTGCAATAATCCAATACCATGTGGTGACCTAATCACCTCAATGCCCAAGAAATATCTGAGCTCCCCCAGATCCTTCATCTCAAACTTCTGTCTTAGCAAGATCTTTACATCAAAGATCTCTGCATCATGGTCCCCCGTAATGATCAAGTCATCTACATAGATGACAACAAGCACAACTCCTCTATCACCATGTCTCACATACAATGAGAAATCTGCATTGGCTACATGAAAGCCAATAGTGACAAGATATTCAGAAATCTTGTCAGACCATGCTCTTGGTGCTTGCTTTAAGCCATACAAGGCTTTCTTCAACCTGCAAACATGCTCGGGGTGACCCACATCCTCATAACCAGGTGGCTACAACATATACACCTCTTCTTGCAAATCCCCATGCAAGAATGCATTCTTTACATCCATCTGATGTAAAGACCATTGCTTTGACGCAGCCACTGCTATCACAACTCTCACCGTTGCCATCTTGGCAACTGGGCTGAAAGTTTCCTCATAATCAATCCCATATGTCTGCGCATATCCTTTGGCTACCAATCTAGCCTTGTACCTGTTTATGCTTCCATCACTATTATGTTTAACTTTGTACACCCACTTGCATCCAATGGCTTTCTTGCCTTTAGGCAATTTGCACTAAATCCCAAGTTTCATTTCCATATAGTGCATCCATCTCCTCATCCATGGCTTTCTCCCAATACACATTTCCAACAGCCTCATCAATGCATGTGGGCTCAACAACCTGCACAACCTTTGCCATATATGCATAGTGATGTGCCACATAACCATCATATGTAAATCTCTGCACAGGGTTCTTCACTCTCCCTGATCTTCGCAGCTTTTCATTCATGGCTTCCATAGCCTTCTTTACACCAGGTGTTCTCATAGCTGGGATTCCAAGCTCCTCATCAAGGCTCATATCTGAGCCACTAGACTCTCCATCAACATGAGAATGCCCTGCAGAAATGTCAGGCATACCAAGGGGCTCAACCACTTTCTCTTTTCCTTTACGTGATATACTAATCACATTTGCAGGACTGGTATTATGATGCAGCCTGCCACTCCATGGTCTATTAACAGACCCACTAGATGAGGACTCTCCTGGTCCACTCAAAGACTGTGATTGCTGACCTGCATTCTGTGCAACCACACTTCCACTCACATCAGCCCCAACAGCTTCTTTTTCAGCAGCATACCAGCTGCTCATCTCATCAAAGACAACATCCCTGCTTACCCTCAACTCACGTGTAGCAGGGTTGTAACACCTGTATCCCTTTTGCTCAAGGGAATATCCAATAAACACACATTTTTCAGCTTTCGGATCCAGCTTGGTTCTCAGCTCATCTGGCACATGCACATATGCAATGCATCCAAAGACTTTTAGATGAGACAAATCTGGTTTTCTGCCAGTAAACCTCTCCTCTGGAGTTACATCATGTATGGCTGCAGTTGGAGTCCTGTTCATGATATATACTGCTGTAGAAACAGCCTCAGCCCAATAGCTATGTGGCATATTCTTCTCTTCCATCAATGCTCGCGCAATCTCAGCAATGTGCCTGTTTTTCTGCTCAGCAACTCCATTTTGCTGCGGAGTGTATCTGCATGTAAACTGTCTCCGAATACCATTCTTCTTCAAAAATTCAGAGAACTCATTGGAGAAGTACTCTCCCCCTCCATCTGACCTTAGGCACTTTACATATTTTCCTGTTTGCTTTTCAACCAAAACTCTGAAATTCTGAAAGTGAGTGAACACCTCACTCTTCTCCTTCATGAAATATACCCACACTTTCCTTGTGTGGTCATCAATGAAAGTCACATAATACCTGCAGCCTCCCATAGATATGGTCTTCGTAGGACCCCATACATCTGAATGCACAACATCTAGTGCATTTCTGCTCACATATCTGTTACGTGGAAACACATGCTTTGTTTGCTTCCCAAATTGGCATGCTTCACATATTTTCTGCATACCTTCCACTTTAAATTTTGGCAGCCCTGTCACAATTCCTTTTGTCTACATAGACTTCAATCTCTGCACATTTACATGTCCAATCCTTTTATGCCAAACGGTGCCTCTTCATGCTCACCTTCTATGTAGTCCCAATAGCCTTTTCCCATCAGGAAATTCGTCAACCTAAACCTCCAAGCATGGAAGTTATTCTTATCCAACTTCTCAGCCACAATCTGTGTTATGCCATCATTAGACATCTTGCCAAACACACAATTTTACCAGAAACTACACTCTGGTTTTTCCTGCACAACTGCTGTATTTTCTGCACAGCGGTACCGCAGTCCACTCAAATGTCACAACCAGTGACCTCAATGTGCATACATACACCCAATGGCAACTGTAGACCTCTTTGCAGCACCCACAGTGTCTGCACAGTCAATCTGTCTTCCTGCAGTTCTTAAAACAGAGTTCTGCAGAGAATCGATGACTTACCCGCAGTGCTCGAATTCGCCTGCTTTCTGAAAAACGGAGGTCCAGACGTGCCCGAAACGTGTTTTCGGCCCACAAAATTTTGTCCGATAGGACACTATAGTTGCTCTATAGCTTTACTCCCGCGAAGAAAGCTCCTCAATCAGAGATCGTTGCCGGTGCCTCCCATAGAGCTCCCGACAAGGGTGTAGTCACCAACACAAATAGGGAAGAGTAGTTGAAGCTCTTACCCTCGTACCGCTTCCTGTGGTTCTCTTGCTTTGCAGCTCAACCCTTAGCACGAACCAGGCTCTGATACCATGAAAAGATGCAGGGGGGAAGAGAGCTTGAGCTCTTGCAAGCACACACACACACTCACAAAACCCTAATAGAGAACACACAAGGTGAGAGGCTGAAAATCTTCTTCTTCTCTACTCAACACTCAACACTTCATATACAAGAATAAGAGTACACATAATATGAAAGGTACTCAACCAATACATACACGGGTTCTCTATAGTGTGAACCCGACTAAATGAGCTGGCGCTATAACTATGCCAGTCTCTAGAATGGTTGTCACACAGCCTGTCATCCCATTGGCCGCATATCACCCAAGATCTCACCAACCATGCCAGTGGTGTAAGTGTGGGGCCTATCCCCCAGGCGGGTCATCAGTGTCCATCGCCTCACTAGAGCTCGATATCTCAACAACTCAGGGACCGCTTCGTCGGCCCTCGCCTATCGTATCGGAAGCACACCATTTTTCACCATACCCAGGCTGGTCAAGACCTAGGCAGGTTTTTGCCGCGTGAGCTATCCCTCGAACACTCCCCGCCAGCTATTGCAACTGAACTTCCCTTAGATAAACATATATGCCAAATACTCTCTCCAGCATTTTGGCGTAAGACAGTCCTTTAAGAAAACAGGGTTTCTATGTAAGTTTTCAGTTTTGATTTTGTCTGAAAACCATGAATAATCTTAAATCCGTATCTCAATACTTCTAGATCCAGGTCTGAATTCCAAACAGAATTCCTCGAATTCTGTTAACTTGATCCTCAGATCAAAATCAAAAGTCTTAACTTAGTTTCAGATTCGGTGGGGGATTTGAGTGCATTTTTCTTGAACTGGGCACATCGTCATTGATCGAAACTGACGAAGGAATTAGGCCTTAGTCAAAAGTCTGAATGAGAGTTTGGGTCTGGAAAGGTTCTTCCTAAACTATCTTTCTTGAAAGGTACTATTTCAATTTCTCTTTTTCTAAATTTTGTTCGACGAATATTTGCTTACAGATTTCTAAAACATGAATTTCTTATGAGGAATAAAATAATCATTTATCTCGATCTCCGACTTCGATAGTTTAATTGAATTTTCTCATTACCATCTTAGTGAATATGAAACGGTAGCATTTCTTCTCACAGATTATTTGCTTATTCATTTTTCTAATTTTTACGAAAATTAAACAGAGGATTATGAGAACCCTTATTTAAATATAATCATTCTATATGCATCTATTTATGCATAAAGTCTAATTCTGCTGAAAGTCACACTTTTATTATCATAAAAATCATTTATGATGAAAATCACACTTTTAATATAAAAAAAATATCCTTTATGCACATGTTTATGCATAAAAATCATTTATGATGAAAATCATACTTTTATTTTAAAAAAAAATCTTTTATGCATAAAAATCATTTATGATGAAAATCACACTTTTAATATAAAAAAATCCTTTATGCACATGTTTATGCATAAAAATTATTTATGATAAAAATCACACTTTTAATATAAAAAATATATCTTTTATGCATAAAAATCATTTATGATAAAAATCACACTTTTAATATAAAAAAATATCCTTTATGCACATGTTTATGCATAAAAATCATTTATGATGAAAATCACACTTTTAATATTAAAAAATATCTTTTATGCACATGTTTATGCATAAAAATCATTTATGATGAAAATCACACTTTTAATATAAAAAAATATCTTTTATGCATATGTTTATGCATAAAAATCATTTATGATGAAAATCACGCTTTTAATATAAAAAATATATTCTTTTATGCATAGAAATCAATAATGATAAAAGTAACACTTTTATAATAAAAAAATATTCTTTTATGCATAGAATTCAATAATTATAAAAGTAACACTTTTATAATTAAAAAATATTCTTTTATGCATAGAATTCAATAATGATAAAAGTAACACTTTTATAATAAAAAAATATTCTTTTATGCATACTTTTATGCATAAAAATCAATATGATGAAAGTAACTCTTTTATAATAAAAAATATACTTTTATGCATTATTTTATGCATAAAAATCTATAATGAAGAAAGTAACACTTTCATAATTAAAAAAATTATCAATATGTATCTTTCTATACATAGAATTTAATTCTATTGAAAATCATTCTTTTATCTTGTGTTCTTGGTTTTGGGTTGTATCTCCTTGCCAAGTTCTGAATTGGCCCCTGTGTCCAAGGAGTCTGAATCTTCATCTAGGTCCCTCATGAAAACGGGCTCTTGAGGTGTTCCCATATTTATCTTTTTAGCCTCTTTTGTTTTCCCATTCTTAATTGACCTTTTTATTCTATGGCCCTTCTTCTTCTTCTTAGACTCTAGTACCAAGGCCACAGATTGTTGCTCAAGAAATGTTGGTTCTAAGCTTGTATTTGGGTGATAGCATTCAAAGTTGTGGGATCTATATTTTTTAAGATCTACCTTTGTATTTGATTACTTACCCCAATCGTGTTTAGGGGTGTGATGATGGGCTCATTTGTGGATTTGTCACCCCACATAGACTTGTTGGTCCAATCTTTAATCCAATGATCTATGCCACAATGGTTACAAAGTAACCGATGGCATGTTTGAGGGAATAACTTGGTTGAGTTGAGGAAACTTTATAGAGAATTTTGAAACTTGATGGGGACCTTAATAGTGGTAACATTGAAGAGGCATTATCTTGCATTCTCCTTCCCGTTGTTGCATTAATGTTCCATCCTCTTGTTATAGTGGCAAGTTGGTAAACTTGCTTGACCCCCCTCTCCTATCCACTCACTACATAATAGTCCAGATGAAGCTGTGTGGGGTCCTCAAAGAAGTGTGAAATGGGTTTAACATCCACCACCTCATATTCTTTGTAATCAGTAGGCTCCTCAAAGCTTACTTTGATTAAGAGGTGTCACCCTTGGTGGAGGTGATTGTGGTCCTAAGACTGGTGGTGCATTGTGCATGTCCGTTGATAGGAGTTGTTACATGGGATGCTCAACGATTTCTTGATTTATTACAAGACCGGGGCTAGTATTTATGGCAATGCCGACAAGGCTAGCTGTGGTCGCGTTGTGTGGCAATACTCCATAGGCATGTTAAACAATGTCGGGCTTCATGACCACAACATCCACACAAAAGCCATAGTTACCATTGTAACAAGCCCTTAAGATTGGACATTCATTGGTTGTATGTCCTTCATAACAAATGGAACACCAACGAAGCTCTCTCCTTGGGTATGTGTACATTGTTTGAAGATTTATTGGTCTTAATTTCCTTTTAGAGAGCTTTTGAGAAGTCAGTCCAAGTCATTTTTGCTAAGTATTACCTTTAGCAATATAGGTTTACCAATGGTGGTGCTATGACCTGCTGGTTGCTTTTGTTGATGCAACAGACTCAAAATCTAAAGCTCTGACTCCCCTCATCAGGTTATCCTCAAGTTGGATGGCATTAGCTATGATGTCCTCCCAAGTGGTGGTGATACTTTAATGACCAAACCATTATAGATATATTCATGTTTGAGGTTGTGGATGAATCAATCAAGCAGTTGATTGTTGGAGAAGCACTCGTGTAGAGCACATCAAGAGTTTAAATGCTTGAGATGACTAATAAAATCTCTCATTGACTCATCTTCTTCTCTCTCAACTTTGTGTAACTATGAAGCCACGCTCCTCATATACAAATTGCTTTGGGAATAACCGCCGTGAAGACTTGTAAAATTTAGGCATTCTTCAACTCTTAGGGTGTGATACCAACACTAGCCTTGCCATCTAGTGTAAGGCTAAAGGTTTTGGTCTTTGCAAGCTCGTTCATGTCACCTCTAAGGCCTCACAAACTTGACTAAAGACCTTGAGATGTCTTGTAGGATCTCCCTCTCCATTGAACTTATGCCGCCTCAGCTTCACGATTTGTGCAGCCTTTCCAAAGCTGCTCCATTTGTTATCTTTCATGTGACTCGCCCTATAATTTTGACCACTTATCTCCCTAATGCTTGTGCAAAGGCTATTAGATCAATTAGTTTATAGGGTTGCTTCTACTGGAAGGATTGGTATAGTAAGGTTAGCATGTCGTTACGAAGGGCGCTACCTCTACGAGTGTAATGGCATGAATCTTGGAGGAGTAACACGAGTCTGGTAGGTGGGGGATTGTACAAAAATTCCCATGGGTACCAATGACGTATGAGCCAAGGGTGGCATTACTCCAGTCATTTGTGAGGATGTCCCCCTTGCTCTAGGCTACAATGGCAAAATAGAGGGAGATGCAAAGAATCAAGGATTTTGGGTGAAAGTTCCTCTGTCTCTGTGGCACTAGCAATAGATGTATTAACTAGGCATGGAGCCATTGTTGTAGGGATGGACTACTACAACCGTGGATGTCATAGTTATGACCGAGAGCATGAGACTAACAGGCAATGTTGTGTGGTTGGTCATGGGTGGTGTGTTTATTTTTTTGTTGCCAAAGGATGTCTGAAGTGGGTTTTAAGCACTATCGAACGCTACTGCAAAAAGAAATAATACACTTTTTTTGGCCAACCAGAGGTGGTTTCCTATAGTTGGGTCCCTTTACTATGGGAAATTATAAAATTTTTGGGTCTTGTATAGGTTGCGCCAAAATGGCCACAATGGTAAGTTTGTGTGTGTATACTGATATATATATATATATATATATATCTTTGCCAGGCAGTAACTATTTCTTTTCTTATTTTTAATTTTAAAATTTGTTACTTTTGAATTTTTCAATTTTGAATTTTTATTTTTTGTGGTTTTCATTTTTGGCTTCATAGATTACCCGAAAAGTAGTGTCAAGATTGTTGAATTTTTCCTAGAATCCCTTTGATCTGTAACCTAAAAGCCTGCACACATTAAATGTGGCCACCAAAAGGCTAATAACTAGTGCTCCGAATTTCATGAGGATTAAGCCCGTATTATTATTGTGCAAAACATAAAAATTAATTCGGCTTACAAATCCTACCCAAATCGTTGTTTTTATCCCAAATTCTCTATATAAGGAGCCAAATTTGGGATAAATCCCATGCTCGAAATCTAATTTTCACATCTATTTAACCAAATTGATTCGATTTTAGGCCCAAATTAATGTTTTTTCTGTGCAAAAATGAAAAATGAAAAATGAATAGAAAATGTAGAAATTGACCAAATAGAAATTGTAAAAATTAAAAGGCACACAGTTTTAAGGGTAGTAACAAGAAAAACTAAACACAGATTTCTTAAGATAACAAAAAAACACAATATATTACAACATTAATGCAACCAAATAAAGGATTTTTTGAGATTTCATTTCTACTCCATTCTTGTGCAAAAAACTAGAAATACAACATAATTAAATCATTCACAAGCTTTCAAAATATATTGTGGCTATGTGGTGGGGCTATTCCCCAGTAGTGCTGGCGCCACTTGTGGAAGGCTAATGGAAAAAAGGACACAAGGAACAATCCAATATTATGGGGGCTTTGCCCAGCTATACTGGTGAAAGTAGGTTGCTGCGTGGGATTCTCATAGGTAGCATTATCATCGTGCAAAAGCACCCAAGAGCTCCACTTGGCCATCACCACCGGCTGCCCACTGCACACCAAGGAAACTCGACCCTCCTCTAACTCAATCTCTCTCTCACACACACACTCACACGCAATGTAATGAGCATACAAGATCTCTAATCATAATAGGCAAGAGAAAGGCAAGAGGCAAGAGAGTAAGAAGAGCACTCTTAGATTTTGTGTAACATAATGAGAGGTTTTGGTTACAAGAGGCCTTACCTAATTCGTTTTTAGGGTTTACACCCTTGTGTGGCCAAAGCTTAAAAATAGGTCCTTGAGCATCCTAGGCCTCCTACACTAGTGCAAATACTTATCCTTGATAGTAGCCTCAAGATAAGGTCATGTGGTGTGCCTTCAATAGACAATCAACAACACACACATAAAATAATACATTACAATGCTCAATAATGAAAACTAGGCTTCTAAGCGCCTGTAGTGGGCAATATAAGGTAGAACTTGTTCGGTGTGTTTGACATCAATGCTAAGAAAGTCTCCGGCAAGGGTTAAATAATGTCACAAGAGTGCTAGGTAAAACATCAACCATGAGGGAATGATGAGGGAGTGAAGCGGTGAGAGAGAAAAAATAAAAAGATAAAGATCTAAAATAGGAAGGTATGGAGATGGAAATAGGAATTTTTTTGGTGAATTTTTTCTTTTTCCTTTTCTTTTACTCTTTTTTTGGGTTTTTTGAGGTGTGTGCTATGTGTAGACAATGGCATGGGGGAGGTGAGCAAGGCAAAGCCGAGTAGGGGGTGAAGAGTGGGGTGGTGCGTGGGATGGGTTGGACGAGAGGGGGACAAGGGATGAGGCGAGGTGGAGAGGAGAGGGGATGGGGATGGGGGAGGCGCAAGGGTGCGAGTTAGGGGTGAGGGGGTGGAGAGTGGGGGGGGGGAGTCATGACGATTAGGGTGGTGCAGGGGATAGGTCAGAAGAGAGGGGAACGAGGGATGAGGCAAGGTGGAGAGGAGAGGAGATGGGGGAGGCAAGGGTGTAAGTCAAGGGTGAGAGGGAGGTGAGTAGGAAGTGGGAGGGAGGGGAGGAGGAGGAGGCAGAGGGGGAGGTGAGTCACACATAGGGGTGAGTGAGGCATGAGAGACTACAAGGTGAGTCGGACAGAGGGAGAGAGGGGGCGAGTTGTAAAAGTGGGTGAGGGAGTTGGGAGAGTGGTGATTCTGATAGGGGGCAAGTGGGATGGTGGAGGGGGGAGGTGAGTGAGACAGGTGTGAGGGAGGCAAGGGGCAAGTTGGAATATGGGAAGGGGGCAAGTTCAAAGATGGGAGAGGGCTGAGTCGATATGTGTGACAGAGGTGAGCAAGAGGGTGGTGGAAGGTAAACTAGAAGTGAGGTGAGGGGAAGCGAGTTGGACGGTGAGGGGGAGGCGAGTGGGATAGTGAGTGAGGGGACAACTCAGACAAGAGAGAGAGGGGACAACTCGGACAAGAGAGAGAGGGGGGGTGAGTCATTTACAGGTGGAGGGTGTTGAGTGGTTTTATGGGCACATCAAAGTATGAAAAGGGATACCCATCACCCACTTGGTCGCATAATATGTGGTGGCAACAAGAATGTATCTACACTAGCTCATGTGTGCCATATGGTTGATGGGCCCCACAAAATCAATACCGCATTTCTCAAATGGGGACCGAGCTAGGGAGAGGCCAGTGAGATTGTGGCAAGTATCACAAGATTAAATTGGCAAATTGAATGGAATCTTTGAACATTGTTGGCCACCACAGTCATGCTAGAACAAGAGAGCACCCAAGATATGACTGAGAAAGTGATGACCACAAGACTAGAGTGGGCATCTTCACCCAAGTGAGGAAATTTATGAGGGCAAGTTCATGAGGGCACCTTCATAAACACCATCATGACTAGCTTTGTAGAGCTCACCAATTATGATTTGGAAGGGTCAGCTCTTCACCAAAAGCTGGCGCTTGTCTTTGGGACTAGGACCAACTAGAAATTGTCATGTGGAAAGCAAGGCAAGAACATCCCCATACAAACAAAGTGTCATCAACTTTAAAAAGGACACCATTAGGAAAGTCATCAACTTTAAAAAGGACACCATTAGGAAGGTCATCTTGAAAACTTGTTGCATGCTCTCCCCAATGTTGATGTGAGAGAGGTGGTCTGCCATCATAATGCAATGTTTGCCTAGTTGAAGGAGGATCTCAAAATCAAATTCTTGGAAGAGCAACCAACCAGCACCCGACATGACCCGCGAGACGATGAAGTGGGAGCCCAAGTAATAATGTCGGAACTTTTGGCAAGCATAGACTATGGCCAAGCCTTCCCACTCAGTGGTGTTTTAGTTTTGTTTAGCAGATGTGAGTAGGAAACTAGCATAGTAGATTAGTTTGTCTATCTTATATTCATAACACTAGGGTGAGGAAGGACCACACCCACATCAGTGAGGCTTGCATGTGTATGAATGTGAAAGATGAGCATCCAATTGGGTGGGATGAGAATGGGAGCTTCAATGAGGCACTTTTAAGGTAGGATAAAGTAGTAGAGGCAAGGTCAGACCACTTTTTAAGGTAGGAGATGGCAGTAGAGGAAAGGTTGGACCACTAGAAGATCATGGATGGCTTGAGTAAGCAAGACGGTGGAAGGGCCACATTGGCATACATATTGATGAAAGAAGATGATATTAGCCGGTGTGTCTAACAAAGACTTGTGTGCCTTTAAGGGCTAATGGGAGGTCGTAAGTGAAGGATGGTCACAATTTTATTAGGGTCGAGAGCCAAACCTTTGGAAGGTATGATGTGACTTTGGAGTGTGCCCTAGACCACCACCAAGAAATGACACTTAAAGGGATTAAATCGTAGAGCCAGGAAGAGTGAAACTTGGCAAAAGCTAGAGCTAATTGAGCAAGATGTTCAAAGAAGACCTCTATTTGGGAGACAAGATGAGTGCCTATGAAGTTAGAAAAATCATCGATGATTGAAAGTATGGAGAAAGTTGAGGATGTACGAGGTATGTACTCTCTAAAGATATTTGCGACAATCCTTGGAAGGTGGAGCATTTTGTAGAGCCCAAAGGCCATCCTGTTGTAGATGTAGGTATCCCATTGTGTGATGAAGTCTATCTTAGGGGGATTGTCTAAGTGGATGGTGACTTGGTTGTACCCAAGAAGCTATATAGGAGGGCATGCCCGACAACATCCTCTAAAACTTGATCCATGAATGGGAGTGGAAATCCATCATTGATGATTGCTTTGTTAAGGGACTGGAAGTCCACACAGACCTAGATCTTTTTGGTCTTCTTATTGGTAAATATGATCGTGGGGGAAAGCCATTCGGAGTGTTCCTCTAGTGAGATGATTTGGGCATCCTCCATCCTTTCTAGCTCCACCTTGACTACCTCTACATCCTTTGGGTTGAGCTTGTAGGCCCATCCATGCAACAAGTCAACTTCCTTATTGGAGTGGTATGGTGTGAACACAAATTTCAGCTGTAATGGTATGTCCATGTGAAGACATCCTTAATAGATTAGAGGAGGGTGGCAACTTACTCAAGTAGGGTGGGGTGGTCCCACAATCAAGAGGCTAACAGGATGGGACAAGGCTCCTCTATGGTGCCGAGATTGATTTCCGGGGATGGGGTCTTGGTAGGTAAGGCTAAGAGGTTCTCCTATCTAAGTTGATTTGAAGAGGAGGCTAGGGTTGTGAGCTGGGTGCTGGTGGTAAATTGGGAAGGTGCCGTAGTGTTTTTCCATCTAAGGCTTAGGACACCCCCCCAAAGAAAAGGTTGGTTCTTCCATAGACACCTATGGTGGGTCTCTCTGTTGAGGCAATGTGGGGAAGTGGTCGGGCCTGTGGTTAGGTTCTTATCGACCTTGTGTGAGAGGGATTTTACCATCTTACACCTTGTGTGGCAACCCGTGATGGGTTCCTTCATCCCTACCACCTCATAGTGCTCGGAGGAAGGGTTGGTGGAGTCATTTGTGGTAACTCCCTAATGTCCACAATTTAGGATACCATGCCTTCTACTAATTAGATCCAATCAAGTAGCTTTGACTCATCACACCATGGGGAATAAGGCCTTCTTTAGGCATATGCCAAGATGTGGTCTTATGAGGGTTGGGAGACAAAGTGGGGGCTACTATGGCACCATAGATCCCTTGGTCCATACCTTCCTCCAATTTTAGCTCCTAGGGAATCCACAAAGGTTGGAACCTAATTTTGATTCATTTTTGATATCTCACTCAAGATATATTAAATAAATTTCCAATTCTTTCCCGTGAAATATTTTTCTTCATTACCATATCTCACCCGAGATATAGTAATTCAATTTCATGCATATATTAATTCATTTTTGGTATCTCGTGAGATATGGTAATTGAATTTCATGCATAGTTTAATTCATTTTTGGTATCTTGCCTGAGATATGGTAATTCAAAACCATATATATTTTAATTCATTTTTGGTATCTTGCCTGAGATATAGTAATTCAATTTCACGCATATATTAATTTGTTTTTGGTATCTCGCCCGAGATACCAAAAATGAAATTTTGTTTCTCGGCTGTGAAATATTTTCTTCATTACCATGTCTCGCCTGAGATATAGTAATTCAATTTCATTTTCAATATCTCGCCCGAGATATACTAAATAAATTTCTGTTTCTCACTCGAGAAACATTTTCTCAATTTTCATATCTCGCTCAAGATATGGTAAATCAATTTCATGCATATATTAATCCAATTTCATTTTCTCGGTATCTTGCTTGAGATATATTAAGTAAATTTCCGTATCTTGCCCAAGAAACATTTTCTTAAGT
>NC_141051.1:16433691-16593691 GCF_041138505.1 Cibotium barometz
TATTAAAATGAATTCCCCTGAAACAGAAATTCAGAAAGAATTTTCCAATGTACAATTGGAATTAATTGGAAATGGGTATAAAGGACCTTAGCCTAAGGGTCTAGACTTTCAGAAATTTTAGATTATGGTCCAATTAAGGTTTCTTTGGGCCAATAGCATCAATCCATGTGTAGGGAGGAGATAAATCCAATTTGTAAAAGACGATACCCAAAAATGAGTAAATGCTCACATAAGATAAAGAGTTGACTATGTACAAGGTTTATTAGTAAGAAACTATGAGTAATATCAAAAATATGATATATTTTGGGTATCCAAAAATGAGTAAATGCTCACATAAGATGAAGAGTTGAAAATGTACAAGGTTTATTAGTAAAAAAACTATGAGCAATATTAAAAATATGAGATATTTTGGGTATCCAAAAATGAGTAAATACTCACATAAGATGAAGAGTTGAAAATGTACAAGGTTTATTAGTAAAAAAAACTATGAGCAATATTAAAAATATGAGATATTTTGGGTATAATAATTCCATTTTGACACATATGTAAGGAAGGGGAGTCCATTAAAGGAGGTGCATATTTCACTTGCTTGAATGAGTTTTAAACTCAAAATTAATGTGATATTTTTATCTCTCCTCTCTCTTGAATCAAACCAAATCAAAATGGAACCAAACTGAATAAAAAAGGAACCAAACTAGATCCAAATCTAGTCCAAATTCAACCAAACTGAATTTAGAAAATTCTAGAATTCAGTTAGCTTTGGTTAGAGCTTCCCTCTCCTATAAATAGAACATGAGTCCTTTGAAAAAAATAGAAGAATTTTACTATACTAGAGTTATGCTGAAATAATGCTAATTTCTACTATTCTCTAAAATTCTCTCCAAATTGAAGAAATTGGAGCTTCCCTCTTTCTTCAATCCCCATTGGTGGCTCCATCAACATACTTAACCAATTGATTGGTTGGGGGCCTCTACCGTGAACAAAGAATCAAGCAATTTGTAAGGTAATTAGTGAATTTTGATCATTTTCTATAATTTCTCAATGTTTCTCTCTTCTCAACCCCTCTCAAGCTTGAGAAGCTTAATTGGAATGGTTTTTGAATGCTATTGAAGTTAATTGATGAATGGTAGTGAAGAGTTACATAATTTGATGAATGCTATTGAAGTTAATTGATTAATGATAGTTAAGAATTACATAAATTTTTATTTATGCTTAATTCTAATGGTTTTTATGTAATTTCTCTCTCTCACTCAAGAAATGGTCATACTCATGACCCATTCTCAATCCAAATGAAGCTTTTCATAAAGCTTTTCCTTAATCCAAGATTAATCTATGCTTGAGGTCAAATTAATGGCTTTTTTCTATGCTTTTAGTTTATGTATTTCATGAATATTGATGATTCAACCCATTATTGGGTTAATGATCCAATTAGGGATCATTCTAATCATTTCCTTAATGATAAGCTTTATCCTTCAAAATAAATTGAGATTTATCAGTCATAGTAGCGGAGCTATGGTAAATTTTTTATAAAAATTACACATAAAATAATTTTATTCAAAGCATGAAAAGAGAACTTCCTACCATATTCTAGGAATTATCATCCTAGATTAATTGAAAGAATTTTATTGTAATCATGGAGAAATTGATTTTTATGTTATGCATAATTGATGATTATTTTATTGTAAAAGTGTTACTTTTATCATATTTGGATTTCATGCATAGAGGTATGCATAAAAGAATTATTATTTTAATATAAAAGTGTTTCTTTTATCATATTTGGATTTCATGCAGCATAGAGGTATGCATAAAAGAATTATTATTTTAATATAAAAGTGTTTCTTTTATCATATTTGAATTTCATGCATATAGAGGTATGCATAAAAGTTGATTATTTTATTATAAAAGTGTTTCTTTTATCATATTTGAATTTCATGCATAGAGGTATGCATAAAAGTTGATTATTTTATTATAAAAGTGTTACTTTTATCATATTTGGATTTCATGCATAGAGGTATGCATAAAAGTTGATTATTTTATTATAAGACTTTTATCATATTTGGATTTCATGCATAGAGGTATGCATAAAAGTTGATTATTTTATTATAAAAGTGTGACTTTTATCATATTTGGATTTCATGCATAGAGGTATGCATAAAAGTTGATTATTTTATTATAAAAGTGTGACTTTTATCATATTTGGATTTCATGCATAGAGGTATGCATAAAAATTGATTATTTTATTATAAAAGTGTGACTTTTATCATATTTGGATTTCATGCATAGAGGTATGCATAAGAATTGATTATTTTATTATAAAAGTGTGACTTTTATCATATTTGAATTTCATGCATAGAGGTATGCATAAAAGTTGATTATTTTATTGTAAAAGTGTTACTTTTATCATATTGGATTTCATGTATAGAGGTATGCATAAAAGATATTCTTTTTATACTAAAAGTGTGATTTTCATCATAAATGGATTTTATGCATAACTTAGATGCATAAGAGAAATTCTTTTATTCTAAAAGTGTAATTCCTACCAAATTGAATTTATGCATAAGAAGATGCATTCTCATCTAAATTGAATTTATGCATAGGAAGATGCATAAAAGAATGGAATTTCAATTCAAAAGTGTTATTCTCATCCAAATTGAATTTATGCATAGGAAGATGCATAAAAGATGGATTTTTAATTCAAAAGTGTCAATTCTCATCTAAATTGAGTTTATGCATAGGAAGATGCATAAGAGATGGAATTTTAATTCAAAAGAGTCATTTTCATTTAAAATGAATTTATGCATAGGAAGATGCATAAAAGATTGATTTTTAAATGAGATGTGATAATATGTGATAAGATGCGTATGGGAAGTGATAGGATGTGATAAGAGGTGTATGAGATGTGATAAGATGTGATAAGATGCGTATGGAAAGTGATAGGATGTGATAAGAGGTGTATGAGATGTGAAAAGATGTGTATGAGATGTGATAGGATATGATAAGAGGTGTATGAGATGTGATAGAATGTGTTAAGATGAGTTAGGATGTGTTAAGATGTGTATGGGACGAGGTAGAGAGTGTATCTGATGGGATAAGATGTATATGGGATGTGTTAGGGCGAGAATGAATGTAGTATGGATGTATGGATGTAGATACGGATGTATGTATATATGTGGATGTGGATGTATGAATGAGGATGTAAAAATGGATGTATGTATGTAGATGTGGATGTATGGATGTGAATGTGAATGAAGATGTGGATGTGGATGTATGGATGTAGATTCAGATGTAGATGTATGTATGTGAATGTGGATGTATGAATGAGGATGTGAAAATAGATGTATGCATGTAGATGCGTATGTATGAATGTGAAATTGGATGTATGTATAATGTGGATGTATGAATGAGGATGTGAAAATAGATGTATGCATGTAGATGCGTATGTATGAATGTGAAATTGGATGTATGATGTGGACGTACGAACATGGATATGTATGTAGAATAATGAATGTGAATGTGTATGTGAAATAATGTGTAGTCTATATGAGTGAATGGATGAGAATGAGTACATTGAAATGGAACAGGGAATAAGTAATGTGGTCCAAGAGTGGATAATGTGGAAAGACGAGTTATAGAAACTATATTTTGTGATTGTTTGTAAATGACTGTTTTATGTCAAGAATGCTGGGGAAGCATTTTGATCGTCTTGAGGATTAAGGTCATGAAGACCGAACTGATAAAGTTGCAACTGCTGACGGAGAGTCAATGGAGGACGTCTCGCGTAGCAAGGTCGGGCGAGGTCTTGACCAGCCTCGGTTTGAGTTAAATGGTGAGCTTCCGGTACGGTGGATTAGGGACCAAGGAAGCGGCCTATGAGTGAAGCGCTAGGTCACCTGCGAAGGATCCTAGAGGGTGCTGACCATATGGTGCTCGGGCTCTGGGTCGCGGAAGATACCCACACGTGCGTCGAGGAAGATATTGGAACAAGGAGTAAGAGTTGTTTTCTGAAACCGGGCATGGATCTGGTTGATTGACCTTGCTGGTCCTCAACGGATGAGTCCATGGCTCTTTTATATGGATCTGTGGGTTGATCTTGCTGATCTTCCACGGAGATTCCATTCTGTTATATGAATATATTGCCGGTTACTATGAGCTAGGAACTATGGAAAAGGCCCTTGAGTGAACAGGTGGTGAGCGTTCTGGTTGCCAATGATGCCATAAGTACACTGATGAATGAATGACGGGAAATAAGGATTCAACCAGAGACTTTGAGGATTGTCATCAGAGCGACATAATGGTTTCATTAAAGGATTGTTTGAAAGTTAGTTGATGCTGAGAAAAAGGCAATTTCATATTGGGTGTGTAAGTGGTGTGACTAGTTTTATGTTTGCATGAACTTCCGGCTAGGGGGCCTGGGAACTCTTTTCCCTGGTACCTGCCGGGACAAAACCTAACCAAATTCCTAATTGGATCCCATCTCTACAGTGGTTGGGAGGTTGGCTAACCCATGGGACTGGATGGGGTTAGGCTGGACTGATGGATCCGTAAATCAAGACTCAATTTCTGTTATTACGATAGATGAAGTAAATCCCGGATAGTAATTGTTCTATGGATAGGAATCAACGGCTGTGCCTCTTGATGGGGAAAAAAGCGTTGATCCCAATGATCCAAGTGCAAGTTCGTCCTTGATTGACCAAGTACCTTTAAAGGTGCAGTCGGATCAGTTTGATCAGTAATGGTCTTGACTACGTTATCGCCCGTGCTTTCCGGATAAAGGAAGTTTTTCCGGGTTCGATTTTGGAAAAACCGACGGATTAGTCTTTTGTCTGGATATCCGTGGATGAGGCCCCGAGTGTGGGACCCTCGCCCGCACAAGAAAGGCTACTTCCGCTGCTAGCACCCCGAATCCGTTGCGCGGTGGAAACAGGGATCTCACAATATATAACAAGAATGTGTCTAGTTTTACTGGCCTTGACCCCTTTAAGCAGTGCTAGGAGTAATTGTGCTAGTCCTTACGACTAACAAGAACCCATAAAACCTTGGTAATAAGGACATTTTTAACCATGAAACTCTAGAGAGAGTAATTTGACCCATATAACTTATCTTCTCTTGAGAGAATAACAAACAAATTATTGGATAAGTTATTGAACATACATAACTGCTGTTGAATTTGAGGAAGAGAGATGTTAAAAATATCTTAAAATGAAGTCACCAGATGCTAATGCCAACCTGTCAGGTTTGCTAAAAATATGCACTTGAATCAAACATGATTGAAGTCCTAGATTGGACGATTCTTTAAGTAGAATAAAGTGATCAAATTACAGTAGAATCAAGTGATTGAAGAAGTTGAATCACTCTATCAAAGAAGTTAAATCGTCAATTGAAAGTTTGAATCAAACGCTCAAAAAACATCAAATCAAATGATCAAAAAAGATTAATTAGTCAGCTGATAAAGATGAATTATGCGATTGAAGAGTTGGATCATCACTCATCATCACGGGCGATTAAACTAGACCTAAATCAGCAATAAAAAAACTTATGTGTCACATGGTAGGTTATTAGCCATGCGTTAAATCGGGTGAAGCAATGAGTTAAGGGAAATAGCTAATTGTTGGATGGCGTCATTGACAAATGTTAAATTTGTTGAGATGTTAAGCTCAACACAAGCTGACACTCATGGCGTGCCTAGGTGATTGTTCCACCTTTATGGAAAGTTTGATATCTAACACAACAAATCTTCACCACCAGTGGTTTTACAGCTAGACTACACCTACCTAATCCAATCGAGTTATGGCACACTTATCTTGCCAGCTCACCTACTTAGCATGTTCATGTTATGGACCGCTTGCACATAGTGCTCTAGTACTTATGTTGGTTTTCACGTATCTTTTGTAGACCTCTTTTGAGAGCAATAAGAAGAAGAAGATTTCAGCCTTCCATCTTTGTGTATGTCTTATCCATTATTGTGTGAGTGTTGTGTGTGCTTATAAGATCTCAAGCTCTCTCTCCTCTCTCAACCTTTTCATGGTACTAGAGCCTAGTTCATACTAAGGAGCTGAGCAGCACAAGCAAGGGAAGTGGTACAAAGGTAAGAGCTTCATCATCTCTTCCCCTTCTTGTTTTGGTATGACACCCCTTAGGTAGTTCGGGGCTAAACTTCTCCGATTGAGAAGCTATCTGTTAAGATATCAAGCTCAACTAGTGCTGCAAACATTGATGACCCACCTGGGTGATAGCTTCTGCACTTATACCACTCGCATGGTTGGTGAGATTATGGTTGATATGTCACCAGTGGATGACAGGCTTTGTGACAACCACTTTGGAGTACTAGAGTTATGGCATAGTTATAGTGCCAGAGAGGAGCTAGGAGGAGGTTGATGGGGGGGAGATAAAGGTGGGGATGGCTGAGGGGGGTGGGTGCCTAGGGCTCCTCTACCGCCATTGTTGTTGTTGTTGTTGTCCTCATCCGAGTCTGTGTTGTGAGGGATTTTGGAGTGAAAAAATGCTTTGGCATCGGGGGTGAATTCCATGGGGAATGCCACATGTGAATTATCAAACTGCATGATTTCAATTGCCAGGATAACCTCCATTTGTAAATGGCAACGCTGGTACATAATGAGGAGGCCCTTTACTAAGCATGGCGGGAGCTCATAGCACCTAAGGGATTTGTAAGCCATATATAAGATTTCCCAACCTGTTCAGTGTAGGAATTGGAGGCCTTCTCCAGTTTTTGGGGAGGAATAAGGGTAAGGGCATAACCCATCTGTACGACAAGGTCTATGGGTTCTGTGTGTTCGGTTTTCTAGCCGTAGAGAAGGAAATGGGAATTGGAGGCCTTCTATAGTTTTTGGGGAGGAATAAGGGTAAGGGCATAGCCCATCCGTACGACGAGGTCTATGGGTTCTGTGTGTTCGGTTTTCTAGCCGTAGAGAAGGAAATGGGCCCAGTTCAGAAGGTTTTCTTGGAGAGGATGGACAGAGAGGTCGAAAAAGATGGAGGGGCGGGCTAAAGAGAGTTGTCCCTGAAAGAAGAGTGTGGCTAGGAGGGAGATGCTATGGGGTGGGAGTTTGGTTAGTATATAAGCAAAGGTGGTCTGGCATAGGGGTTCATTGATAAATATATCATGTTGTAATAGGTTAAGGCATATGGTGGGGAAATTTAGCTTAAGGGTTTGTGAGGGGTTTTGGGGAGGAATGGCCAGAAAGGGAAGCTCAGTGGCGGTGTCCATCAATGTAGTGACCTTTCGTTTGACTGCGCTGGGGACAAGGCCAGAGGGGGTGGGTGGGTGTTGGGCTGCTCATGCTTCAGTGGCTTCTATCTGTGCGGTTTTTTATGGAGAGCCTCCTTTGCGACCTCGCGGTAGTGCTAGAAATCAAGGTTGGTTTTGCTGAGGCTTTCTTCGGCCTAGGTTGCCCTTTGGGGGCGGTGGTGTTGTGCTATGGCCTGAGCAAGGGAGAGTTCCTGCAAGGCCTGTTGCTTTTCTTCCTGTGCTGTCTATAGATGGCCAATATCCGCTCTCTATTCTCTTGGGCCTATTGGAGGTTGATATTGTTAATGGTGGCAATATAGAGAGCCACCTGGCTTTGCTGTTCCTGTGCCTTTACAAGCAACATCTATCACTATGCCACCTGTAAGATCCCTGTTCCCACCGAGCAACAGATTCGGGATATTAACAGCGGAAGTAGCACTTCTCGCGCGGGACAGGGGTCCCACATTCGGGACCTCACCACGGATATCCGGATAAGAGACTAATCCGTCGATTGTTCCAAAACCGAACCCGGAAAAACTTCCTTTACCGGAAAGCACGGGTGATTCCACCAAGATAACTTTTTACTCTAACGTAGTCAAGATCATTTCTGATCGAGCTGATCCAATTACATCTATAAGGTACTTGGTCAGATCAAGGAAGAAACTTGCACTTGGATCATTGGGATCAACGCTTTTTTCCCCATTCAAGAGGCACAGCCGTTGATTCCTATCCATAGAACAGTTACTGTCCGGGATTTATTTTATCTATCGTAAAAACAAAAGTTTGAGTCTCGATTTACGGATCCATCAGTCCAGCCTAACCCCATCCAATCCCATGGGTTAGCCAACCGCCCAACCACTGTAGTGATGGGATCCAATTAAGAATTTGGTTAGGTTTTGTCCCGGGTACCAAGGAAAAGAGTTCCAAGGCCCCCTAGCCGGATGTTCATGCAAAATAAAACTAGTCACACCACTCACACACCCCCAATATGAAATTGCCTTTTTACAGATTCAACCAGTTTAAAACAATCCTTTAATAAAACCATAGTATCACTGATCACCATCTTCCAATTTATCCAATTGATTCTTAATTTTTCCATCATTCCTTCATCAGAGTATCTATGGCATCATTGGCAACTAGGACGCTCACCACCTGTCCACTCAGGGGCCGTTTCCTAATCCCTAGCCCATAATACTCGGCAATATAATCACTTATCAAGATGGACTCTCGTTGAAGATCAGCAAGATCAACCAACAGATCCATATAAAGGGCCATGGACTCATCCATTGAAGACCAGCAAGGTCAATCAACCAGATCCATGCCCGATTTCAGAAAACAACTCCAACTCTGTCCCAATATCTTCCTCGACGCACGCGTGGGTATCCTAGGCGACCCAGAGCCCGAGCACCGTATGGTCAGCACCCTCTAGGATCCTTCGCAGGTGACCTAGCGCTTCACTCATAGGCCGCTTCCTTGGCCCCTCATCCACCGTACCGGAAGCTCACCATTTTAATCGCACCGAGGCTGGTCAAGACCTCGGCCGACCTTGCTACGCGAGACGTCCTTCATTGACTCTCTGTCAGCAGTTGCAACATTATCAGTTAGGTCTCACGACCTTAATCACAAGATAGTCACAATGCTCCCCCAGCAATCTTGACATAAAACAGTCATTTACAAACAGCATTTACAAACAGTTTACAATACAGTTTCTATTTTTACTTTCATTTTTCCACATTATCCCTCATCAATCCACATTACTTATTCCATATTCCATTTATATGTATACTCATCCCATCACATCATTTTCTATCTCAACACTTCATATTCCTTCACATCACATATCGTATATTCACATCCATACATATATCCACATCCACATCCACATCCACATTCACATCCACACATCCACATCTACATCCATACATCTAATTTCACATCCGCATCTACATGCACATTCATGCATCCACATCCATACATCCACATCTACATGCACATTCACATCCATACATCCACATCTATATGCGTACATTCTCATCTACATGCATACATCCACATCTCTATGCATACATCCACATCCACATCCACATTCACATTCTCCTCATACATCTACATCTACATGCATACATCCACCTCCACATTCACATCCACATCTATACATCTACATCTACATGCATACATCCACCTCCACATCCACATCCACATCTACATCTACATGCATACATCCACCTCCACATCCACATCCACATCTATACATCTACATCTACATGCATACATCCACATCCACATCTATACATCTACATCTACATGCATACATCTACATCTCCATTCACATCCACATCTATACATCTACATCTACATGCATCCATCCACATCTCTATTTACATCCTCATCATCTATACATCTACTTCTACATGCATACATCCACATCTCCATGCATACATCCACCTCCACATTCACATCCACATCTATACATCTACATCTACATGCATACATCTACATCTCCATTCATAATAAAATTCTTTTAATTAATCTAGGATGATAGTTCCTAGAATATGGTAGGAAGTCCTCTTTTTATGCTTTGAATAAATTTATTTTATGCGTAATTTCTATAAAAATTTTGCCATAGCTCCGCTACTATGACTGATAAATCTCAATTTTTTTCTAAGGGATAAAGCTTATCATTAAGGATATAATTAGAATGGTCTCTAATTGGGTCATCAATCCATAAGGGATTGAATCATCAATGTGCATAAACTAAAAGTATAGAAAAAAGCCATTAATTTGGCCTCAAGCATAGCTTAATCTTGGATTAAGGAAAAGCTTTATGAAAAGCTTCATTTGGATTGAGAATGGGTCATGAGTATGACCATTTCTTGAGTGAGAGAGAGAAATTACATAAAAACTATTAGAATTTAAACATAAATGGAAATTAACTTCAATAGCATTTATTAAATTATGTAACTCTTCACTACTATTCACCAATTAACTTCAATAACATTTAAAAAAACCATACCAATTAAGCTTCTCAAGCTTGAGAGGGGTTGAGAAGAGAGAATCATTGAGAAATTATAGAAAAGATCAAAATTCAATATACTTACCTTATAATTTGCTTGATTCTTTATTCACGGTAGAGGCCCCCAACCAATCAATTGGTTTAGTATGTTGATGGAGCCACCAATGGGGATTGAAGAAAGAGAGAAGTATCAAAAACTAGTGAATTATTAAAGAATTCACAGTTCTTGGCTTAGGTAGAGTAGAGTAACAATGCATAAGACACTCTATATTTTGGCTTAGGTGGAGTAGAGTAACAAAGCATAAGACACTATATATTTTGGCTTAGGTGGAGTAGAGTAACAAAGCATAAGACACTATATATTTTGGCTTAGGTGGAGTAGAGTAACAAAGCATAAGACACTATATTTTTTTCAACAAGGGGAGGCTTCTATTTATAGGAAAATTTGAGCTCCTAACCAAACAAACTGATTCTAGAATTTTCCAAGTCAGTTTGGTCACTTTTTGACCATTTTTAGGTCAGTTAAGCTAACTTTTTGGAACTAGACTTGAATGAGGAGAGAGGAGAGATAAAATATCTCAATTTTTATGAGTTTAAAATTTATTCAAGCATGTGAAATATGCACCTCCTTTAAAGAATTCCCCTTCCTTACATATGTGTCATAATGGAATCATTTTAATATTGCTCATAGTTTTTTACTAATAAGCCTTGTACATTTTCAACTCTTCATCTTATGTGAGCATTTAAGGGACTCCCCTTCCTTACATATGTGTCATAATAAAATCATTATTCCCAAAATATCTCATATTTTTAATATTGCTCATAGTTTTTTATTAATAAAACTTGTACATTTTCAACTCTTCATCTTATGTGAAATATGCACCTCCTTTAAAGAACTCCCCTTCCTTACATATGTGTCATAATGGAATCATTTTAATATTGCTCATAGTTTTTTACTAATAAACCTTGTACATTTTTAACTCTTCATCTTATGTGAGCATTTAAGGGACTCCCCTTCCTTACATATGTGTCATAATAAAATCATTATACCCAAAATATCTCATATTTTTAATATTGCTCATAGTTTTTTACTAATAAACCTTGTACATTTTCAACTCTTCACCTCATGTGAGCATTTACTCATTTTTGGGTATTTTCTTTTTACAATTTGGATTTATCTCCTCCCTACACATGGATTGATGCTATTGGCCCATAGGAACCTTAATTGGACCATAGTCTAAAGATTTCTGAAAATCTAGACCCTTAGGCTAAGGTTCTTTATACCTATTTCCAATTAATTCTAATTGCACATTGGAAAATTCTTTTTAAATTTCTGTTTCAGGGGAACTCATCTGAATTATAAGAGATATTTTTCTATCCAAAAATATTCAAAATCTGAATATTCTCTCTCTGGAATATTTTCTCTCTCTAGGTTAAAACAGTCACAAGCAAGATCTCTTATATTTCAGAAAAGGAATTGATTACAGGGGAATATACTAGACATCAAAGAGGGGTGGGGGAGGAATCTTACATTCTACCCCACTTAAAAAACGCGAGATGTCCTCATCTCGCAACTTGGGATAATTTCGCAAGATGCACGAATATGAGACTTAGAGAAAAATTTTAATCAAGATTAACCACCAAGAAAAGTCTTAAAGAGGGAAAGATAAGAACAAGATTTAAACTTTATTCATTCTCGGAACTTATACAGTAAAGATAGAAGAACTCTTTACACTTCCATAAGCCCGTCCATCATATGGTCACAAAAGCAGTCCTCACAAGCTGCACAAATATAGAGTAACTCATCTATGGGAATGATTCTGCTGGTTATTGCCGCACCTATCTCAGTGGTATGAGGTGATCTAACAAAAGGACCTCTGAGAGGCAAGCCAAAAACGGGGTAAAGGCATATCTTCTCATGAGGAAGAAAACATGCTAGTAAGAAGACCCGCTCAGAAAACCCAAGATGCCTTGATCTCATGACACAGTAGTATCGGGGAACCAAACCCAAAGCTTCAATAACCATGGCCAAGCGGACATTGTTACGAAAGTGTTGATGACCCCAGGGTGTTACCCTAGTTATGTTTTGATAGGTCCGCCATTTGGTTTGCGCTACAGAAGTTCCTAGGTGAGGAAAAAGTGAGCGCTCATACTGTTCTATAAAGTCTTTCTTCACAGACTCTCTTGCGTCTTGAAGGTGAGAAATCATCAGGGATAAAACTAATTCCTGTTGCCAAGCCATGAAGGAGATTAAGAAAGAAAGGAGATTGATGGGAGTAAGATGACTGTGAGCGACAAGTAAAAGTTACGACTTATATAAAGGAAGGAGCTAGCGTAACCTAGAAGCCAACGGTAACTTGCCACTGAAGTTTTACCGTCTTTCCATGATTTAAGTTTGACGCATTTTTCTATAGAAGGCATTAAGAATTTTGAGATGAGGAGATAAAAGAAACTTGTAGGCTAAGTCACCTACTTTCATTGAATTCAGATATAAGGCTCACAATATCTGGGGGATAACTTCTTATACTTCCCAAGAGATAAAGAACTTCTTTTGGGCCATACTCGAATGAAAACCAAAACCTTGGTATCCAAAACACCGATTTTCACTTCTGAACTCATTGTTCTGAATCCTTAAAATAGGCGTGACTCCTGAGAAGTATTCTAGGAAAAGGGTCTTCCTTTTTTAAACAGAAATTTTCTTTTATTTTAGAGAGGGAATAATTATAAGATCAGAAAGGAAGATTCTTACTCCAGTATACCTCGAAGGTTGGGGAGGAATCTTACATTCTACCCCACTTAAAAAGTGCGAGATGTCCTCATCTCGCAAGGTAGAGGACAGCTCTTTTTCTTAAGATCCAATTTTATTCTGGGTTCCTTATATTCTGGTCAACCCAACAGAACACTGGGATAAATATCCCTTATATAGAACTCATCATTAAATAACAATTCATTCAGATCATATCATTCATATCTTTAACATGATAAAGGTCCATTAGACCGAAAAGTTTTCTTCGGAACATTCCTCCCCACGGAAATTTCAGTCAAGCAAGTTCTCAATTTGACATCCCTTAACTTGATCTACCGGTCAAGTATTAACAGTAGCAATCTGACAGCACAACCCACTAATCTCATAGTGATTTGCTGAATTCGTTATCATCATTCTAGTTATGAATATCATCACAGGGACTCGTCCCATTCCCCCTCATTGTGGTTTCATTATATTTCAACTAATTTTTAAAAATCATCATTTTTCAATCAGAATTTTCAATCAGAATCCAAATCAATTCATCAATGCTCAAACAGAATTAAAAATCATATCAATCACATTCAAAATCATCATCTAGATAGCATTAACGCTTATAATTTCCAGTCTTAGATTTACTCGTATATACTGTCAGTAAAGAGCTGCAGTATACTCTCGATATATACGGGTAGTCACGGCCCTTGGAATTATAAGGTAAATACTATCATGTCTAGGTCTCAAGCAAGTCAGGGATTCTATATAATTGCGGTACTTCCATCTGAAGACCCAATTACCAAATTACGAGTTTCAGTTTGAATATCAATTTGTATGAATTATCTCACACAATTATAACCTTTTTGTGTTTCTTGATAAATTTTTGATATATTTGTCTTCTCAGTTGATCTTTATTAACCAAATGCTCTGATACCAACTGTAAGATCCCTGTTCCCACCGAGCAACAGATTCGGGATATTAGCAGCGGAAGTAGCACTTCTCGCGCGGGATAGGGGTCCCACATTCGGGGCCTCACCACGGATATCTGGATAAGAGACTAATCCGTCGGTTGTTCCAAAACCGAACCCGGAAAAACTTCCTTTACCGGAAAGCACGGGTGATTCCACCAAGATAACTTTTTACTCTAACGTAGTCAAGATCATTTCTGATCGAGCTGATCCAATTACATCTATAAGGTACTTGGTCAGATCAAGGAAGAAACTTGCACTTGGATCATTGGGATCAACGCTTTTTTCCCCATTCAAGAGGCACAGCCGTTGATTCCTATCCATAGAATAGTTACTGTCCGGGATTTATTTTATCTATCGTAAAAACAAAAGTTTGAGTCTCGATTTACGGATCCATCAGTCCAGCCTAACCCCATCCAATCCCATGGGTTAGCCAACCGCCCAACCACTGTAGTGATGGGATCCAATTAAGAATTTGGTTAGGTTTTGTCCCGGGTACCAAGGAAAAGAGTTCCAAGGCCCCCTAGCCGGATGTTCATGCAAAATAAAACTAGTCACACCACTCACACACCCAATATGAAATTGCCTTTTCACAGATTCAACCAGTTTAAAACAATCCTTTAATAAAACCATAGTATCACTGATCACCATCTTCCAATTTATCCAATTGATTCTTAATTTTTCCATCATTCCTTCATCAGAGTATCTATGGCATCATTGGCAACTAGGATGCTCACCACCTGTCCACTCAGGGGCCGTTTCCTAATCCCTAGCCCATAATACTCGGCAATATAATCACTTATCAAGATGGACTCTCGTTGAAGATCAGCAAGATCAACCAACAGATCCATATAAAGGGCCATGGACTCATCCATTGAAGACCAGCAAGGTCAATCAACCAGATCCATGCCCGATTTCAGAAAACAACTCCAACTCTGTTCCAATATCTTCCTCGATGCACGCGTGGGTATCCTAGGCGACCCAGAGCCCGAGCACCGTATGGTCAGCACCCTCTAGGATCCTTCGCAGGTGACCTAGCGCTTCACTCATAGGCCGCTTCCTTGGCCCCTCATCCACCGTACCGGAAGCTCACCATTTTAATCGCACCGAGGCTGGTCAAGACCTCGGCCGACCTTGCTACGCGAGACGTCCTTCATTGACTCTCCGTCAGCAGTTGTTGCAACATTATCAGTTAGGTCTCACGACCTTAATCACAAGATAGTCACAATGCTCCCCCAGCAATCTTGACATAAAACAGTCATTTACAAACAGCATTTACAAACAGTTTACAATACAATTTCTATTTTTACTTTCATTTTTCCACATTATCCCTCATCAATCCACATTACTTATTCCATATTCCATTTATATGTATACTCATCCCATCACATCATTTTCTATCTCAACACTTCATATTCCTTCACATCACATATCGTATATTCACATCCATACATATATCCACATCCACATCCACATCCACATTCACATCCACACATCCACATCTACATCCATACATCTAATTTCACATCCGCATCTACATGCACATTCATGCATCCACATCCATACATCCACATCTACATGCACATTCACATCCATACATCCACATCTATATGCGTACATTCTCATCTACATGCATACATCCACATCTCTATGCATACATCCACATCCACATCCACATTCACATTCTCCTCATACATCTACATCTACATGCATACATCCACCTCCACATTCACATCCACATCTATACATCTACATCTACATGCATACATCCACCTCCACATCCACATCCACATCTACATCTACATGCATACATCCACCTCCACATCCACATCCACATCTATACATCTACATCTACATGCATACATCCACATCCACATCTATACATCTACATCTACATGCATACATCTACATCTCCATTCACATCCACATCTATACATCTACATCTACATGCATCCATCCACATCTCTATTTACATCCTCATCATCTATACATCTACTTCTACATGCATACATCCACATCTCCATGCATACATCCACCTCCACATTCACATCCACATCTATACATCTACATCTACATGCATACATCTACATCTCCATTCATAATAAAATTCTTTTAATTAATCTAGGATGATAGTTCCTAGAATATGGTAGGAAGTCCTCTTTTTATGCTTTGAATGAATTTATTTTATGCGTAATTTCTATAAAAATTTTGCCATAGCTCCGCTACTATGACTGATAAATCTCAATTTTTTTCTAAGGGATAAAACTTATCATTAAGGATATAATTAGAATGGTCTCTAATTGGGTCATCAATCCATAAGGGATTGAATCATCAATGTGCATAAACTAAAAGTATAGAAAAAAGCCATTAATTTGGCCTCAAGCATAGCTTAATCTTGGATTAAGGAAAAGCTTTATGAAAAGCTTCATTTGGATTGAGAATGGGTCATGAGTATGACCATTTCTTGAGTGAGAGAGAGAAATTACATAAAAACTATTAGAATTTAAACATAAATGGAAATTAACTTCAATAGCATTTATTAAATTATGTAACTCTTCACTACTATTCACCAATTAACTTCAATAACATTTAAAAAAACCATACCAATTAAGCTTCTCAAGCTTGAGAGGGGTTGAGAAGAGAGAATCATTGAGAAATTATAGAAAAGATCAAAATTCAATATACTTACCTTATAATTTGCTTGATTCTTTATTCACGGTAGAGGCCCCCAACCAATCAATTGGTTTAGTATGTTGATGGAGCCACCAATGGGGATTGAAGAAAGAGAGAAGTATCAAAAACTAGTGAATTATTAAAGAATTCACAGTTCTTGGCTTAGGTAGAGTAGAGTAACAATGCATAAGACACTCTATATTTTGGCTTAGGTGGAGTAGAGTAACAAAGCATAAGACACTATATATTTTGGCTTAGGTGGAGTAGAGTAACAAAGCATAAGACACTATATATTTTGGCTTAGGTGGAGTAGAGTAACAAAGCATAAGACACTATATTTTTTTCAACAAGGGGAGGCTTCTATTTATAGGAAAATTTGAGCTCCTAACCAAACAAACTGATTCTAGAATTTTCCAAGTCAGTTTGGTCACTTTTTGACCATTTTTAGGTCAGTTAAGCTAACTTTTTGGAACTAGACTTGAATGAGGAGAGAGGAGAGATAAAATATCTCAATTTTTATGAGTTTAAAATTTATTCAAGCATGTGAAATATGCACCTCCTTTAAAGAATTCCCCTTCCTTACATATGTGTCATAATGGAATCATTTTAATATTGCTCATAGTTTTTTACTAATAAGCCTTGTACATTTTCAACTCTTCATCTTATGTGAGCATTTAAGGGACTCCCCTTCCTTACATATGTGTCATAATAAAATCATTATTCCCAAAATATCTCATATTTTTAATATTGCTCATAGTTTTTTATTAATAAAACTTGTACATTTTCAACTCTTCATCTTATGTGAAATATGCACCTCCTTTAAAGAACTCCCCTTCCTTACATATGTGTCATAATGGAATCATTTTAATATTGCTCATAGTTTTTTACTAATAAACCTTGTACATTTTTAAGTCTTCATCTTATGTGAGCATTTAAGGGACTCCCCTTCCTTACATATGTGTCATAATAAAATCATTATACCCAAAATATCTCATATTTTTAATATTGCTCATAGTTTTTTACTAATAAACCTTGTACATTTTCAACTCTTCACCTCATGTGAGCATTTACTCATTTTTGGGTATTTTCTTTTTACAATTTGGATTTATCTCCTCCCTACACATGGATTGATGCTATTGGCCCATAGGAACCTTAATTGGACCATAGTCTAAAGATTTCTGAAAATCTAGACCCTTAGGCTAAGGTTCTTTATACCTATTTCCAATTAATTCTAATTGCACATTGAAAAATTCTTTTTAAATTTCTGTTTCAGGGGAACTCATCTGAATTATAAGAGATATTTTTCTATCCAAAAATATTCAAAATTTGAATATTCTCTCTCTGGAATATTTTCTCTCTCTAGGTTAAAACAGTCACAAGCAAGATCTCTTATATTTCAGAAAAGGAATTGATTACAGGGGAATATACTAGACATCAAAGAGGGGTGGGGGAGGAATCTTACATTCTACCCCACTTAAAAAACGCGAGATGTCCTCATCTCGCAACTTGGGATAATTTCGCAAGATGCACGAATATGAGACTTAGAGAAAAATTTTAATCAAGATTAACCACCAAGAAAAGTCTTAAAGAGGGAAAGATAAGAACAAGATTTAAACTTTATTCATTCTCGGAACTTATACAGTAAAGATAGAAGAACTCTTTACACTTCCATAAGCCCGTCCATCATATGGTCACAAAAGCAGTCCTCACAAGCTGCACAAGTATAGAGTAACTCATCTATGGGAATGATTCTGCTGGTTATTGCCGCACCTATCTCAGTGGTATGAGGTGATCTAACAAAAGGACCTCTGAGAGGCAAGCCAAAAACGGGGTAAAGGCATATCTTCTCATGAGGAAGAAAACATGCTAGTAAGAAGACCCGCTCAGAAAACCCAAGATGCCTTGATCTCATGACACAGTAGTATCGGGGACCCAAACCCAAAGCTTCAATAACCATGGCCAAGCGGACATTGTTACGAAAGTGTTGATGACCCCAGGGTGTTACCCTAGTTATGTTTTGATAGGTCCGCCATTTGGTTTGCGCTACAGAAGTTCCTAGGTGAGGAAAAAGTGAGCGCTCATACTGTTCTATAAAGTCTTTCTTCACAGACTCTCTTGCGTCTTGAAGGTGAGAAATCATCAGGGATAAAACTAATTCCTGTTGCCAAGCCATGAAGGAGATTAAGAAAGAAAGGAGATTGATGGGAGTAAGATGACTGTGAGCGACAAGTAAAAGTTATGACTTATATAAAGGAAGGAGCTAGCGTAACCTAGAAGCCAACGGTAACTTGCCACTGAAGTTTTACCGTCTTTCCATGATTTGAGTTTGACACATTTTTCTATAGAAGGCATTAAGAATTTTGAGATGAGGAGATAAAAGAAACTTGTAGGCTAAGTCACCTACTTTCATTGAATTCAGATATAAGGCTCACAATATCTGGGGGATAACTTCTTATACTTCCCAAGAGATAAAGAACTTCTTTTGGGCCATACTCGAATGAAAACCAAAACCTTGGTATCCAAAACACCGATTTTCACTTCTGAACTCATTGTTCTGAATCCTTAAAATAGGCGTGACTCCTGAGAAGTATTCTAGGAAAAGGGTCTTCCTTTTTTAAACAGAAATTTTCTTTTATTTTAGAGAGGGAATAATTATAAGATCAGAAAGGAAGATTCTTACTCCAGTATACCTCGAAGGTTGGGGAGGAATCTTACATTCTACCCCACTTAAAAAGTGCGAGATGTCCTCATCTCGCAAGGTAGAGGACAGCTCTTTTTCTTAAGATCCAATTTTATTCTGGGTTCCTTATATTCTGGTCAACCCAACAGAACACTGGGATAAATATCCCTTATATAGAACTCATCATTAAATAACAATTCATTCAGATCATATCATTCATATCTTTAACATGATAAAGGTCCATTAGACCGAAAAGTTTTCTTCGGAACATTCCTCCCCACGGAAATTTCAGTCAAGCAAGTTCTCAATTTGACATCCCTTAACTTGATCTACCGGTCAAGTATTAACAGTAGCAATCTGACAGCACAACCCACTAATCTCATAGTGATTTGCTGAATTCGTTATCATCATTCTAGTTATGAATATCATCACAGGGACTCGTCCCATTCCCCCTCATTGTGGTTTCATTATATTTCAACTAATTTTTAAAAATCATCATTTTTCAATCAGAATTTTCAATCAGAATCCAAATCAATTCATCAATGCTCAAACAGAATTAAAAATCATATCAATCACATTCAAAATCATCATCTAGATAGCATTAACGCTTATAATTTCCAGTCTTAGATTTACTCGTATATACTGTCAGTAAAGAGCTGCAGTATACTCTCGATATATACGGGTAGTCACGGCCCTTGGAATTATAAGGTAAATACTATCATGTCTAGGCCTCAAGCAAGTCAGGGATTCTATATAATTGCGGTACTTCCATCTGAAGACCCAATTACCAAATTACGAGTTTCAGTTTGAATATCAATTTGTATGAATTATCTCACACAATTATAACCTTTTTGTGTTTCTTGATAAATTTTTGATATATTTGTCTTCTCAGTTGATCTTTATTAACCAAATGCTCTGATACCAACTGTAAGATCCCTGTTCCCACCGAGCAACAGATTCGGGATATTAGCAGCGGAAGTAGCACTTCTCGCGCGGGACAGGGGTCCCACATTCGGGGCCTCACCACGGATATCTGGATAAGAGACTAATCCGTCGGTTGTTCCAAAACCGAACCCGGAAAAACTTCCTTTACCGGAAAGCACGGGTGATTCCACCAAGATAACTTTTTACTCTAACGTAGTCAAGATCATTTCTGATCGAGCTGATCCAATTACATCTATAAGGTACTTGGTCAGATCAAGGAAGAAACTTGCACTTGGATCATTGGGATCAACGCTTTTTTCCCCATTCAAGAGGCACAGCCGTTGATTCCTATCCATAGAATAGTTACTGTCCGGGATTTATTTTATCTATCGTAAAAACAAAAGTTTGAGTCTCGATTTACGGATCCATCAGTCCAGCCTAACCCCATCCAATCCCATGGGTTAGCCAACCGCCCAACCACTGTAGTGATGGGATCCAATTAAGAATTTGGTTAGGTTTTGTCCCGGGTACCAAGGAAAAGAGTTCCAAGGCCCCCTAGCCGGATGTTCATGCAAAATAAAACTAGTCACACCACTCACACACCCAATATGAAATTGCCTTTTCACAGATTCAACCAGTTTAAAACAATCCTTTAATAAAACCATAGTATCACTGATCACCATCTTCCAATTTATCCAATTGATTCTTAATTTTTCCATCATTCCTTCATCAGAGTATCTATGGCATCATTGGCAACTAGGATGCTCACCACCTGTCCACTCAGGGGCCGTTTCCTAATCCCTAGCCCATAATACTCGGCAATATAATCACTTATCAAGATGGACTCTCGTTGAAGATCAGCAAGATCAACCAACAGATCCATATAAAGGGCCATGGACTCATCCATTGAAGACCAGCAAGGTCAATCAACCAGATCCATGCCCGATTTCAGAAAACAACTCCAACTCTGTTCCAATATCTTCCTCGATGCACGCGTGGGTATCCTAGGCGACCCAGAGCCCGAGCACCGTATGGTCAGCACCCTCTAGGATCCTTCGCAGGTGACCTAGCGCTTCACTCATAGGCCGCTTCCTTGGCCCCTCATCCACCGTACCGGAAGCTCACCATTTTAATCGCACCGAGGCTGGTCAAGACCTCGGCCGACCTTGCTACGCGAGACGTCCTTCATTGACTCTCCGTCAGCAGTTGTTGCAACATTATCAGTTAGGTCTCACGACCTTAATCACAAGATAGTCACAATGCTCCCCCAGCAATCTTGACATAAAACAGTCATTTACAAATAGCATTTACAAACAGTTTACAATACAATTTCTATTTTTACTTTCATTTTTCCACATTATCCCTCATCAATCCACATTACTTATTCCATATTCCATTTATATGTATACTCATCCCATCACATCATTTTCTATCTCAACACTTCATATTCCTTCACATCACATATCGTATATTCACATCCATACATATATCCACATCCACATCCACATCCACATTCACATCCACACATCCACATCTACATCCATACATCTAATTTCACATCCGCATCTACATGCACATTCATGCATCCACATCCATACATCCACATCTACATGCACATTCACATCCATACATCCACATCTATATGCGTACATTCTCATCTACATGCATACATCCACATCTCTATGCATACATCCACATCCACATCCACATTCACATTCTCCTCATACATCTACATCTACATGCATACATCCACCTCCACATTCACATCCACATCTATACATCTACATCTACATGCATACATCCACCTCCACATCCACATCCACATCTACATCTACATGCATACATCCACCTCCACATCCACATCCACATCTATACATCTACATCTACATGCATACATCCACATCCACATCTATACATCTACATCTACATGCATACATCTACATCTCCATTCACATCCACATCTATACATCTACATCTACATGCATCCATCCACATCTCTATTTACATCCTCATCATCTATACATCTACTTCTACATGCATACATCCACATCTCCATGCATACATCCACCTCCACATTCACATCCACATCTATACATCTACATCTACATGCATACATCTACATCTCCATTCATAATAAAATTCTTTTAATTAATCTAGGATGATAGTTCCTAGAATATGGTAGGAAGTCCTCTTTTTATGCTTTGAATGAATTTATTTTATGCGTAATTTCTATAAAAATTTTGCCATAGCTCCGCTACTATGACTGATAAATCTCAATTTTTTTCTAAGGGATAAAGCTTATCATTAAGGATATAATTAGAATGGTCTCTAATTGGGTCATCAATCCATAAGGGATTGAATCATCAATGTGCATAAACTAAAAGTATAGAAAAAAGCCATTAATTTGGCCTCAAGCATAGCTTAATCTTGGATTAAGGAAAATCTTTATGAAAAGCTTCATTTGGATTGAGAATGGGTCATGAGTATGACCATTTCTTGAGTGAGAGAGAGAAATTACATAAAAACCATTAGAATTTAAACATAAATGAAAATTAACTTCAATAGCATTTATTAAATTATGTAACTCTTCACTACTATTCACCAATTAACTTCAATAACATTTAAAAAAACCATACCAATTAAGCTTCTCAAGCTTGAGAGGGGTTGAGAAGAGAGAATCATTGAGAAATTATAGAAAAGATCAAAATTCAATATACTTACCTTATAATTTGCTTGATTCTTTATTCACGGTAGAGGCCCCCAACCAATCAATTGGTTTAGTATGTTGATGGAGCCACCAATGGGGATTGAAGAAAGAGAGAAGTATCAAAAACTAGTGAATTATTAAAGAATTCACAGTTCTTGGCTTAGGTAGAGTAGAGTAACAATGCATAAGACACTCTATATTTTGGCTTAGGTGGAGTAGAGTAACAAAGCATAAGACACTATATATTTTGGCTTAGGTGGAGTAGAGTAACAAAGCATAAGACACTATATTTTTTTCAACAAGGGGAGGCTTCTATTTATAGGAAAATTTGAGCTCCTAACCAAACAAACTGATTCTAGAATTTTCCAAGTCAGTTTGGTCACTTTTTGACCATTTTTAGGTCAGTTAAGCTAACTTTTTGGAACTAGACTTGAATGAGGAGAGAGGAGAGATAAAATATCTCAATTTTTATGAGTTTAAAATTTATTCAAGCATGTGAAATATGCACCTCCTTTAAAGAATTCCCCTTCCTTACATATGTGTCATAATGGAATCATTTTAATATTGCTCATAGTTTTTTACTAATAAGCCTTGTACATTTTCAACTCTTCATCTTATGTGAGCATTTAAGGGACTCCCCTTCCTTACATATGTATCATAATAAAATCATTATTCCCAAAATATCTCATATTTTTAATATTGCTCATAGTTTTTTATTAATAAAACTTGTACATTTTCAACTCTTCATCTTATGTGAAATATGCACCTCCTTTAAAGAACTCCCCTTCCTTACATATGTGTCATAATGGAATCATTTTAATATTGCTCATAGTTTTTTACTAATAAACCTTGTACATTTTCAACTCTTCATCTTATGTGAGCATTTAAGGGACTCCCCTTCCTTACATATGTGTCATAATAAAATCATTATACCCAAAATATCTCATATTTTTAATATTGCTCATAGTTTTTTTACTAATAAACCTTGTACATTTTCAACTCTTCACCTCATGTGAGCATTTACTCATTTTTGGGTATTTTCTTTTTACAATTTGGATTTATCTCCTCCCTACACATGGATTGATGCTATTGGCCCATAGGAACCTTAATTGGACCATAGTCTAAAGATTTCTGAAAATCTAGACCCTTAGGCTAAGGTTCTTTATACCTATTTCCAATTAATTCCAATTACACATTGGAAAATTCTTTTTAAATTTCTGTTTCAGGGGAACTCATCTGAATTATAAGAGATATTTTTCTATCCAAAAATATTCAAAATCTGAATATTCTCTCTCTGGAATATTTTCTCTCTCTAGGTTAAAACAGTCACAAGCAAGATCTCTTATATTTCAGAAAAGGAATTGATTACAGGGGAATATACTAGACATCAAAGAGGGGTGGGGGAGGAATCTTACACCACCATTGCCAGTTCTTGCTGGCAATCCATATAATCTGTCATCTATGTGATAAGCTTGCGAGACAAATGGAAGAAGCCCTAGGCGAAGTCTATCACTTTCCCATGTGATGCACGGATACCTTCAGAATACACCTCATGTGAGCGAAAGCTCCTAGTGTGCGCCAGCAGAGGGTTTCCGAGGTATTTCTCTGAGAGGAGGCGGGAGAAGAGGGGCCGGCTTCTGAGTAATGAGGGAAAGGAGAGGAGCTTGTGGTGGTGGGGTTTTCTATAAGTTTTGATAAAAAAATGCCTTTTGTTGTGCTTCCTCCTCAGTAGCTTTACAATGGGCTTCAGTAGCAATCTCCTTTGTGGATGGGTTGGAATTTTCTCCTGGGGGTTTGGGTCATGGTGATGGTGCTTTGGGGGTGGAGAGGTGGGAGAGGATTAGGGGGATGTAGAGATACTCGCACTGTATCAGGCCCGCATTGAATTGCTTTGAGGAGTTTGTCCAATCCGGTAGCGTGGTACAACACCTTGGTTATTAGGGACATGGCCACGAGATTTCCTTGGGGGTTGGCAAAAATGGAATGTAGCTCCCTATGTAGGTATTCTGCCCAGCTAACGTATGTGCCTTGGTGGACCCTTTGCCAAGGTGGAGAGGCTGCACCTGTTGAATCTATCTATCCATTGGGTTGTGAGCAAAAATGATAGGGCCTTGGCTGGCATGATAAGCTCCTCTTGTGTGATGTTGGCCCATCCCACCCCATCCTTGATGGTGGAGCCTTGGAAGATGTTGCGAGTCAGACGTGTGGTGTTGGTGAGGTGCACATAAGGCTACTCCATCTGTGGGAGGTGCAAGGCATCTTGGATTGCATCAAGACTTAGGTGGATAGTCTGGATATGTCATGTGGGAGGTGCAAGGCATCTTGGATTGCATCAAGACTTAGGTGGATTGCATCAAGACTTAGGTGGATAGTCTGGATATGTCATGTGGCATCCAACACCTGTCTAGCTGCGGCATTTGTGTCATAGGTCTTTGTGACATAAAGGCACTTGAAGAGGTCTGGGCCCCAAGGCTCCAAGGTTAGCAACCCGCCAAGCCCAATCTGCTCTAAGTGGGTGACTATGGCTGGATCGGCAATAGCTTGATAACATGGCCCTATGTAGTAAAGGAGCTTGTGCTCCACCTTATGATTGTTCTTCACATAAGGATGTGGATAGTGTGTCCATTGACCCGACTTATCAAATTCTCCCCGAGGTGGGATGGCTGTGTGGGAGCTTGTGCTCCACCTTATGATTGTTCTTCACATAAGGATGTGGATAGTGTGTCCATTGACCCGACTTATCAAATTCTCCCCGAGGTGGGATGGTTGTGTGGGATGGCGGCCATACTCCTCAAAGTGTCCTCCAATTGGGCGCTTTTTCTTCTGCTGAGTGTGGGGGGAGGACCTTGAGGGAGGAGTCTGAATGTTATGCCATGGAGTGGAGAAGAGGGGACAGGAAGTGCAAGGTCAAGAAATACTTTTGCAAGAGTTTGGCTAGGGAGAGAGCAAAGTGTGAGGAAAAGGAATTGGTGGCCCATATTTATAGGTTTACAGGAAGGACACAACCATGCCAAAGTTTGATGTGGGCGTGGAATCTATAGGGTACAGGCGTACGCTTCAAATTGTACGACCGTGGCTTCGGAAGTGGTGTGGGTGTGTCATTAAGTTGGTATGGCCATGGCTTCTGAAATGGTACGAGCATGGCATAAGGTTGATACAGCTGTTGGCAAAGGTTGGTATAGCCATGGCAGATGGGATATTGAATGGTATAGCCATGGCTTATGAATTGGTATGGGCGTGGCATCGGGTTGGTATGGCTGTGGCTTCTGAATTGGTATGGTCGTGGCTTCTTTTTTGTACGATCGCAATTGAGATGTAGAATGGTATTGCTATGGCTTGGAGTTGGTACGGCCGTGGCACTTGGTTTTTTTTTTGGGCCACCCTACAAACAGGTTTTGTACCCCCAGGCTATGTAGCCAGCACCCCATTGCGGGTTTTGTACCGATTCTATGCCAAGTTTGCCAAATGGATAAGACGGTTCCAATTGGGTGATGGCAAGGTTGGTATATCCCTTGGGAGTTTAGAGGCTTTCAAGGAGGGAACAAGGGAGAGTGGAGAGATGAAGGGTGGAGTGGGAGTACACCGAGGTAGTCGGAGAATGATGGGTGGGGGAGTAGGCAAAGTCGACGGTATATCATAGTTAGGGACCATGGGATTTGGTTGGGGGGGCACGAGTGCATTGTGAAGTTTTTGTTTCCCTTTCTCCTGTGCAGTAGTAGTGGCAGAGGCCACTTTGGGATGCCATTGGAAGGTTGGTGACTGCAAAAGGACAAGAGTAGGGAGTTTGTACCTTGGTGATTTGGAGACCAAAATTTGGCGATTTCCTTCATAGTAATGTTGAGCTTGAAACAGAGGTTTCAGGATCCACTAATAATTTGTTATTGGGCAAGGCTTAGGGTGTGGGTGAGGATGGTTGGGCCTTTGGGGAGTGTTTGGGCCTTGGGGAGCATTTGGGTCGGCGATTGTCCTGTACCCTATGGGCTTGGGGTTGCCAAATGGGTTGCCTTTGAGAGGGACAAGGAGAAGGTGTTGCTAGTATATGAGGATGGGAAGTGGATTGGCCAGGGGATCCACAAAGTGGTGGTACTGGTGAGAGTGCTTGCCTTGTGTGGTCGATTTGAGTTGTTAGTAGGGTTAGTGTGGTTAGTTTTGTGGGGGGTCAGCATAGGCGGGTGGCATTGGTGGAGAGTAAGGATTGGGTTGCTGTCGAGTTGGGTAAATGTGAGGATACATGAGGCAATGGGGTGTCGAGAGTGGGGAGTGGCATCTTTTTGAGCGATATGGATTAGTGTTGATTGGAGGGTGGAATAACAGTGGTGAGGGGAGGATTATCATCTTGTGGCATGAGGGAGCAGAGGGCATGGGTTCTTCTTCCGTCATTAGGATTGTAACTTGGCCGGAGGCTAGTTTTGTAGGGTGGTAGTCCTTGCATCCTAGTCGATGTTGCAGTGGTGTGTCCCATCCAATCTCGTCCGAGAAGAATCTCCTCACACATAGTTCTTACAGGCATCACATAAAACTTTGCTTCCAAGGGATTATTTCCAATGTGGAATAAGGTTGTGATTGTGCCTAAACATTGAACTACTTGTTGAGAGGCCACTGTTGTGATCGTGGTAGGAGTCTCTTTTAATGGGTGTTTCCCGAGGGAAAGCCATGTGTCATAAGACATTAAGTTGTAATTAGCCCCTATATCTACAAGAACTAATTTTTGGGTGAAGCTTGTGGGGGTGGTCATTCCTAACCATAACCGAGCAGGTTTCACCTCCTAATATTCCTCTTCAAGGTCTACAACTTGGGCCATGTTGACCATAATGTTTTTCCCCCAAAGTTTGGCTTGCCGCTCTTTAGCCTCTTATTGGGCTGCTTGTTTCATTTATTTGCATTCGGGTTTTTGTTGTTTTTTTGTCATGAATGGCCATGAGGGTGGTTTCAGTTAGTGGGCCATAGTAGCATTTCAATTTTCTACCATTGAAATATCCTGCCATCTCAACACTGTCGAGTGTCTCTATGCACACTACGCCTTGCGGGGTGATCTTAGTGACTAGGAAAGGTTCCAAGCCTTTGAGCTTGAGTTTATTTTTATGGGTTTTTGTGCTAAAGAGGAGGACCATGTGTCAACCTCATTCATTTTTTTGTCCTTCAACTGGACATCAAACCACTGTTTACGCCTTAGCTTTTCGACAATCATACTATAAACAATGAGGAGGCATGTTTTGTCAAGCTCAAATAGGAGACAACCAAGCACATTGCCCATCAGTTTTTCTTTTACTGAAATTTGCAAACTTAGGACCAAGAACTCCATAGGCATAACTGCTTTAGTACCATAGATCAAACTGAAGGGTGTTGCATTGGTGGCAGCCTTGTAGGATGTTTGATAGGCACAGAGTGCTGTAGGCAACTTTTGTTCCCAATCATTGTGGGTGGCTTCAACCATTTTGGTTAGAATGACACAAAGAACTTTATTGGTGCTTTTTGTTTTGCCATTGGCTGAGGGGGGTAATATGGGTCTTGTGAGTGATGAGGAATTCTTGTAAGAGGAATTTTATTACCTCATTAATGAAGTGCGTGCCATTGTTGCTCACAATCTCACGGGGGCATCAAAAGCGAGTGATTACTAACTCATACAGAAATTTTGCAGTAGATCATGCATCAGATTTGCGGGTAGACCCATTTTGTGCAATAGTCCGTGGTTGCGATGATGTATCGAGCTTGAGTGCATCTACCCTTAGGACTAATGGGTCCAATGAAATCAATGTGAGTAGAGCGATGAGTTTGATCTCTTCCTCGATCGAGAGGTCATCCCCAATGTAAATTGGCTCAGGTCTTCGCTTGCGCCTGCCAGGTTAATTTCCTTCACCTTGGTTGACCGTCATACGAGATCCTTGGCTCTCCGTTGTGGGACCTTTGGGCCAAGTCATATTGTAAAAATCTATCAGCCATGTTAAAGGTGGTGAAGTGTTTGGGCACTTGTTTAGTTTCTTCTACTTTAGCGCTTTCTTCTTCTATCAGTTTTTTTGGCTTCTTTTTCTATGAATGCTAACTTCTTGTTACGTGCTTTGCGCATAGAGCAGCAAAGCTGGGAGTCAATGGGTTCCATTGGCTTGGGGGTGGTCGTGTGGACCAAGAGGGAGCTATTGGTGAACTCCTTTTGCCACATTTGGTTGAAGTGTTCATGTGCTTCAACTCCCCCTATGTATTTAAGCCAGTGGGTGTCTGAATCTAGTAGGGAAGACATAACGTTCTTGTCCAGGGAATCCATTGAGTTTGCGAGTTCTATGTGAGCATGTTCCCCATGATGGTTCCACATTATTGGCCTTTTTAGGTTCATGAGTGGAGACATTAGGCAAGAATGCAGTGCTAAGCATGTAGAGATACGTAATATCCTACCCATCGGCTATCGTAAACCTGGTTCCTGTGTGCGTTGGAAGTATGTCCAAGGTAGCAAGGATATGCATCCAATTCTCAGAGTCTTTCGGCTTCAGAAGGGGTGCACATTCCTCGCTATCCTTTTCCTCATCTATTGTTTTATGACAAGTTTGGCACAGGTGGACTGCAATGGATCGGGTGATTGTTACTGAATCCTCTACAAAGGGTTGGCAGCTCATGAGATTAACCTTCCAAGTGCATAGATTGATCTTGACTGTTTGATCTTTTTTCTGAATGCAGATGTGGTTGGTATCCCAGTCATGGATCATTTTTGTCTCCCTCATGAAGTGTCCTACAAGGATGCAGTCATACGAAACTAGCTGGGCGCAATCGAAGTTTATCACCACCATGAAGGTGTGGCGGAAGGTGGTTCCAAGGATCTTTATTTTTAAATCCTTCAGAAGACCAATAGGTTTAGCGGTGGCTCCATCAGCAAATTTTACCAACAAGGTCATGTCATCCATGGTTGGTGCCTCCCATTTCTCCTAGCATTGTTTTGTGACAATGCTCACTCCTGCTCCCCATCCAGGATGGCAATGACCTAGAGGTCGTTGAAGGTTATTGGCAATGCAGCATTGAGTTCATCACCTTCAAAATATTGTCCAAGTTTGTTGACTCAAACTGTGGGGGTGCTAGTGATCTCATGGTGTTCAATGAGTTCATCTTCCTTAGTCTCAGTAGAGCTATCTAGCTCCGCAAAGGATTCCCGCATGCCTACTCTGAGGTGTCCCGCATGCCTACTCTGAGGTGTCCCTCCATCCAATCTTTTAGATCCTTCCACAAGCTTGGGCTACCTTGAAGCAAGGTGCCAATCGGGATCTGGATCTGAGAAGAGAGGAGAGGAGGAAGAGAGGAAGGAAGAGAGACCTGTAGTGTTTCTAGGAGCAGATGTTGTTCCTTGAGGAAGGTCACCTTGGCTTGTCCTCACGCTCTTATTCGTATAGGGTATTGGGATTGGACCTCTGTGTCTATCCTTTTGAGGTGGTCATCCCCCTGGTTTTTGAGATATTCAGCTACCCAGTTTACTTGGTGGGGGGGGTAGCTATCACAGTGGGTGCTGCTGCTTGTGTTAGCCTATTAGTGGGTGCTTGTTCTGGGAGATCTCTATTATATACCTGAGCCTATTCGGTAGGTCACATGTTGGAGACCAAGGGGCATGGCTCTATGTATATAAAATCATTTATATACATGAGCTCACTTTTTACAATGGCCGGTCACCCATTTACAATTAAGGGCCCAAAATTGGCTTCCTAGCTCTATGTACATCTAGCTCCTACGGCCGGAATTACACAAGCCATAAGCTCGGTCATCCCATATATCTTTTTATCAATAAGAGCTTAGCGCGATTACAAAATCGTAGATTACAAGAAGCGTAACCATGCTTGAAAAATGATGTTAACCAGACTTAACACGATGGCACTATGGTTTGTACTCTACATGCAGAGCACTTGGGGATTGCTATGCTAGAGGCAGAGACTTGGAATTTTACATTGCACATGACTTTGTTCTTGCGCTTCTCGTGATACTTGTATGTCATGTCAGAAGATGGATAAAAAGAGGTGAGTGAAGGAGTGGTTTTTATTAAAGTGAACAACCATGATTTTCCTAACGTACTTACAACAAGTGTGTGCATGTAGGTCACTGTTTTGGTCATCGCCATCTTTACGCACCCCAATCGGAATATGTCCAGTCAGCCGAAGTATGACAAGCGGGGAGGTGAGGTAGCTGTAAATTGTCCAAGTTTCGAGGCGGATGACGATATCTTCCTAGAGCCTAAGCCACAAGAGGGAACCTAGCCATACATGAATACAGATGGGAATCCCATCCGAGATGTTGCTGAGCATAGCGAGCGTTTCTCAAGGTAATTAGAAAACTCACTTCATTACAATTCGTTTCAAGTAGTGTAATCGTTATATATTCATTGTCTTTTATACTGTCATCCACTTATATATGCTAATAAAATATTTTACTATGGTAGGTGGTTACTCAAGACGTTCATCGATCGAGGGGATGCAATCCTAGATTGCTTTGCCGGTATTGGGACCCTTGCTAGAGCATGGAGGATACTACACTGACATTGCATCAGTGTGGAGAGGGACGAGGTGCTTTAGTTTGAGATGTATCCCATGCTTCTTTTACGAGACGTGGGGACATCATCTCCACACGTTCCTCACCACCCTCCTCCACCCACCCTAGTACACATGAGCCCAACAAGGTTAAGTGCCCCGTCATGGCCACACGGTGTTACAAGGGAGCCCCCATTTTGACCTATCATGCCACAGATGTCCCCCGTGGCTTCTTTTACAATGCCCTCATTATGGGCACCATGTCTCAAACTTTTGAGGCCACTATTCCTACCTGCCACTTGCACCATTTGGTAGAGCTCCCTACATGCAGCCACCTTCCTTCTTCCATCAACACGGCACCCTTAATGATGTATTTCATTGCTTGTAATGAGACAAAAATATATTGATTTATGTTGAAATATACAAGTGAATAGGGTGTGTGTGGGAACAAGCTCTTGGATAGAGGCTGTAAAAGATGTAATTGTGAAAGAACCTGTGAAAAGCTGAGAAGAATCTACTGGGAGAGAATAATGGGTAGCATGAGGGAATTTAGGAGTGTGGAGATATTCTGGGAGATATTCAGGGAGAAATCAATGGGATTTGATGCTTGATGTAAACTCTATAAATTGAGGCATAGCCCTAATGAGAATTTGCTGGTTTTTGAGTATCCATGCCTACATTAATCTATTTGCTAATTATTCACTAATTACGTCTTAATCATTTCTTAATCACTTTGTTAATGATGTTGATTCTAGTGTATGATCCACCGTAGCTCATCATTATGCTCAAATTTCAACATGGTATCAGAGCCATGCCTAGAATCAACTAGATTTATGAGCCCATTAGTGAATTAATTAGGATTAGTATGTAATTAGCAAAAAAATCAATTTTTAGTGAGTTCTTCATCTTCCCCTTCACCCCCAGCCAGTGGAGGGTCTCTAGCACTTAGCACACATCAAATTAGGTCACAAGCTTCTAGCTTAAGCTAGCCAACACCCCTGGCTACCAGCTCATCGAAACGGCGCAGCAAACCGCCGAAGGAATCAGGAGAAATCGTCATTTTCGCGGCGCCTTTTTTCTCTGCAGATTTTGCCATTGCTACTTCATCAAGTCAAATTGCTTCAATTCCTCCTAGCCCAAGGGGTAATCAAGCATGCTCTACAAGCTGGTGAAGACAGAATTGAGTTTCATCAAGTCTACATTGAGATCCAAGCTCTTCATCAAATCTGCAGGTGACTTTGGTAAAACAGAGATTAAGCTTTCATTATTTGGTCAAATCTTGTGTTTCTTGGCTTAATCCTCTACTAGACTCATTGCTATTGATGCCTTTGAAAGCATTTGAGCTCATTTGAAGTGGAAGGCACCAGATCTGGACTCCCCGCATACTCTGTTTTCTGCACACAAAACAGAGCATTAATTTGCTAATCAGAGATTAATCAGTGCTAATCACTATATTTTGGTGCAATTGAGGGTTCAAATTAACCATTAGGTATCTGATACAGATCCCTATAACTTCAAATTGCAAAGCGGAGTTGGTTTGATACTCCAACCATCCCGTACAAATTGGTTACCCTTAATTTAATGTAATTTCTGGAAAAATTGTGCTGATAAAATTGTGAAAATCATCATTTTGCATTTAACCCTTGGTTAATGCCTGTAAATCTCACTCAAAATCAAGATTATTCACAGCCAGAGTTGCATTTGGAATGTGCATGAGAATGAATGCTATACGCATTATGTATTGGGCACATTGCATCAGTGTAAAAATGGGAACAGACACTGCCCTTGTCCAGAATAAGGCAAGTGGTAAGACCTCCCGCATAGATTTGGGTTTGCATTGCATAATGACAAAAGATAAACATAAAAAGCCCAAAGGAACTGTCAGCAAAACATTGAAACATGTTGCTCACATGGAGCAAAATGACCTGACGGACGAGCTCATGGCCCCAGCCATGAAAGAAGAAGAATATCTCTTCCCAAGAAGAGGATCCACACCGAGAAGAAGATCTGAAGGAAGACATGGACACGAGAAGAGAAGCTGCCACAAGAAGAGAAGCTGCCCCGAGAAGACTGAAAGAAGAGACGGACGCGTGGAGAGATGCTGCCACGAGAAGAAGACTGAAGACAAGAGAAGATGTGAGGCTCCAAAGAGTGAGGAGCCATGTGAAAATCTCTGAGAGAGAGAGAGAGAGAGAGAGAGAGAGACTCCACAACCCAATGTAACCTGCCCCAATAAAGTAAAACCACCTCTGAGCCACCGATGATGTAGGCCACGTGGTAGATGTATGTGTGAGCACTTTAGTCAAGGTCGCGGGCACTTATAGTAGCCTTGGACACATAGAGAGAGAGAGAGTGTCAAGGACTATGGAGTTTAGGGACTTGAGGCACTGGTCGTGGACTGTCAAGTAAGAAAGAAACTTGATACAGGGTCCAGGTGTGCTGAGATAACTTGAGGGGAGGAGTAGACACTAGTCGCGGACTATCAAGTAAGGGGAGGCAAACTTGGTACTATAGGGTCCAGGTGTGCTAGGATTGTTCACTTGAGGGGAGGTGTTGAAATATACAAGTGAATAGGGTGTGTGTGGGAACAAGCTCTTGGATAGAGGCTGTAAAAGAGAAGATGTAATTGTGAAAGAACCTGTGAAAAGGTGAGAAGAATCTACTGGGAGAGAATAATGGGTAGCATGAGGGAATTTAGGAGTGTGGAGATATTCTGGGAGATATTCAGGGAAAAGAGAAGAGGTGGAGAGAATCAGGCAAAAGGTGGAGATATTCTGGGAGTGAATCATGGAGAAATCAATGGGATTTGATGCTTGATGTAAACTCTATAAATTGAGGCATAGCCCTAATGAGAATTTGCTGGTTTTTGAGTATCCATGCCTACATTAATCTATTTGCTAATTATTCACTAATTATGTCTTAATCATTTCCTAATCACTTTGTTAATGATGTTGATTCTAGTGTATGATCCACCGTAGCTCATCATTATGCTCAAATTTCAACAATTTACACATTATTATGATGCACTTTTGTACACTCATATTATATCTATGGCATTATTTTTTACTTTTAAGTAATTAAATTAACAATAGAGAGAGATGGAGCAAGATGGATAGAGATGGAGGGCCACAAGAGAGAGTGTGAGTGAAAGAGAGGAAGTTTGAGTGAGACCTTAAAATAGTTATTTCTATGCTTAAAATAGTTATTTCTATGCTTAAAATAGTTATTTCTATGCTTTAAAATAGTTATTTTTATTTCTAAGACCTTATAAATAGAGTAGAGATTGCCATGTTCCACTACCCTTATTCTAGGGATATATCCCACCCCACCCACCACTTATATCATCATATTGTAATAGGCTCGGCATAAACTCTATTATCATGGGTTCATCCACCAATCCCTCTAATACTATGACATTTGCAAGCATCTTAAGTAGATCTGTTCAATCTTTTATGCACCTCCAAGAAAAAGAACCAAGATCGGATACCCTTATGGAAGCATGGACAACAACGTCTGAAGTGCAGGAGCTCTACAAGCTCACAATAGAGAAAGTGGTAGACCCTGCAAACAAGAACATGGTAGAGGTGAAAGGAGCAAGCCATTGGGATATGGAGAGATTTTGGCATCATTCAAGAGAGGCAAAAGAGGTTCCTCTTCGAGGAGAAGTTGCCACCTTCATTGCAAATTTAGGGTAGATGGAGAAGGCCAAGATGATAGTGAGGTGCCACATGCTTTCATGTATTGTTACTTGTGTTCAATATCTCGTAGTGTTTGTCATAATATGCTACAATATTGTAATTTTTCTTTGAAATATAATGGAATTTGTGTGTGGTCCCTATCCCCACCACACAACGAATTTAGGGGTGCTAGCAGGCGGAAGTAGCACTTCTTGCGCGCGGGTCTTGCGCGCGGAGCAGGGTCCCACACTCGGGGCCTCGCCTACGGATATGCGGACAAGAGACTAATCCATCGGTTCTTCCATAACCGACAAACCCGGAAAAACTTCCCTTGCCCGGAAAGCACGGGCGATTCCTCCAGGATAACTTTTCTCTAACGTAGTCAAAACTTAACTAACTGAACTGATCTGACTGAACCCGTAAGTCCCGTAGTCAGATCAGAGAAAAGATTGTACTTAGATCATAGAGACCAACGCTTTTTTCCTCATTGAGAGGCACAGCCGTTGATTCTTTTCCATAGAACAATTTTTATCCGAGATTTACTTCATCTATCAAACCGGAACAAAATTGAGTCTCAATTTAGGGATCCATCAGTCCAGCCTACTAACCCCATCCAGACCCATGGGTTAGCCAACCACCCAACCACTGTAGTGATGGGATCCAATTAAGAATGTGGTTAGGTTGTCCCGGGTACCAGGGAAAAGAGCTCCCAGGCCCCCTAGCCGGATATTCATGCAAACTTAAAACTAGTCACACCACTTACACACCCAATATGAAATTGCCTTTTTCACAGATTCAACAGTCTGTAAAACAATCATTTAATGAAACCATAGTGTCACTGATCATAATCCTCTAATTATCCAGTTGAATCCTTATTTCCAAACATTCCTTCATCGGTGTACCTATGGCATCATTGCACATCCCGATTCACATGCTAACACATTCATTCACGTCCTATATCATTCATTTACATCCTGATTCACATGACATCACATCCATTCACATCCCTTATCATTCATTCACATCCCGATTCACATGCTAACACATTCATTCACATCCTATATCATTCATTTACATCCTGATTCACATGACATCACATCTCATCTATTCATTCACATTTATTTGATTCACATCACATCACATCCCTTATCATTCATTCACATCCAGATTCACATGACATCACATCTCATCTATTCATTCACATTTATCTAATTCACATCACATCACATCCATTCACATCCCTTATCATTAATTCACATCCCGATTCACATCCTATATCATTCATTTACTTCCTGATTCACATGACATCACATCCTATATCATTCATTTACTTCTTGATTCACATGACATCACATCTCATCTATTCATTCACATTTATTTGATTCACATCACATCACATCCATTCACATCCCTTATTATTCATTCACATCCCGATTCACATCTTGTATCATTCATTTACTTCCTGATTCACATGACATCACATCTCATCTATTCATTCATATTTATTTGATTCACATCACATCACATCCATTCACATCCCTTATCATTCATTCACATCCCGATGATTCACATCCTATATCATTCATTTACTTCCTAATTCACATGACATCACATCTCATCTATTCATTCACATTTATTTGATTCACATCACATCACATCCATTCACATCCCGATTCACATCCTATATCATTCATTTACTTCCTGATTCACATGACATGACATCACATCTCATCTATTCATTCACATTTATTTGATTCACATCACATCACATCCATTCACATCCCTTATCATTAATTCACATCCGGATTCACATGCTAACACATTCATTCACATCCCATATCATTCATTTACATCCTGATTCACATGACATCACATCTCATCTATTTACCTCTCATTCTCATCACTTTTATTCTCATCACATCCATTCTCTATTCATTCTCATCTATCTGATTCATATCACATCTTATCACATCTATTTATAGAATGTAAGAGAATTCTTATTTTTGATATAAAGATTCTTTACGCATCTATTTATGCATAAGAACAACTTCACTGGGAAATAACACTTTTATAAAAATTCGTTTATGCATCTATTTATGCATAAATTCAATTTTAAGGAGAATAACACTTATGCATCTTTCTATGCATAAATTCAATTTTAATGAGAATAACTCTTTTGAAATAAAAATACATTTCTTTATGCATCTTTCTATGCATAAAATCAAAATTGATGAGAATAACTCTTTTGAAATAAAAATAAATTTCTTTATGCATCTTTCTATGCATGAAATCAAAATTGATGAGAGTAACTCTTTTGAAATGAAAATAAATTTCTTTATGCATCTTTCTATGCATAAAATCAAAATTGATGAGAGTAACTCTTTTGAAATAAAAATAAATTTCTTTATGTATCTTTCTATGCATAAAATCAAAATTGATGAGAGTAACTCTTTTGAAATAAAAATAAATTTCTTTATGCATCTTTCTATGCATAAAATCAAAATTGAGGAAAGTAACGCTTTTATAATAAAAAAAATCTTTTATGCATCTATTTATGCATAAATTCAATTTTAATGAAAGTAACACTTTTATAATAAAAAAAATCTTTTATGCATCTATTTATGCATAAAAATCAATTTTGATAAAAGTAACACTTTTATAATCAAAATATTCCCAATATGCATCTTTCTATGCATAGAAATTAATTCTAATGAAAATAACACTTTTATAATAAAAATATTTCTAATATGCATAGAATAAAAATAACACTTTTAGAATACACAAGCGGTGGGAATTACTCTTTTTGAATAATAAAAAGATAAAACTTAATTCACCAAATTTAAGAAAATTTTGCCATAACCTCCTTTGTATGGCTGACCATTTTTTAAAATTTTCACTCTAAAATTTACTAGAAATTATCCAAGATGATTTAAATCATTCTAATCTAATCAATTTCCACTTTATTAGAGTAAACAATATGAAAAGTTTAATTCCATCAATTTGATTACACATCTAGGATAAAGAAAGGCTGAATTCAATAATGAAGAGAAGGGGGAAAGCTTTTCCAGCAAGGCATAACATCCATTTTTATTTTAAAGAAAGCAAAAATCAGAAAACCATAAAATAGAATAAGAAAAAGTAGAATTTCTAACTTACTAGGAGTTTTGTGAGCTTTCCTTTGGCTTGATGGTTTGAGGGATCTACTCTTGTTTGCAACAAGAGTGGCCACCAATTCTTTTGAAGAGGAAATGGTCAAAAACAAATGAATTATCAATGAATTCATTGTTTTTGGCTATGGGGAGCAGTAGAGTAACAGTGCATAAAATACTATTAACCATTTACAAAGGGGGAGGCTTCATTTATAGGAAAAAGTGAGCCTCTAACCAAGCAAACTGATTCTAGAATTTTCCAGATCAATTTGGATAATTTTTGACCATTTTTAGGTAAGTTTAGCTTACTTTTTGGATGTAGTTGAAGCAGGAGAGAGGAGAGATGAAAATATCTCATTATTTGTGAGTTTAAAACTCAACCACACATGTGAAATAGGCGCCTCCTTCATGAGGGGAATTCCCCACACTAAGGTGTCAAAAATGCATCATTTCTTCTAAATATCTCTTCTTTTTTAACTAATAACCTTGTCCTTAGTCAACTCTTCATCTTATGTGAGCATTTACTCATTTTTGGGGGATTTTCTTTTATTCTTCCATTTATCTCCTCCCTACATTTGGATTAATCTCATTGGTCCATATAGGAACCTTAATTCAAAAATTTCAAAAAATCTGGACCCTTAGGCTAAGGTCCTTTTTACTACCTGATTTCAATTTATTCCAATTGCACATTGGAAATTTCTTTTTGAATATCTGTTTCAGGGGAAACCATTTTAGAAACAAGGAGGATTTTTATATCCAAAAATATCTCAATTTTGAACTACCTCTCTCCTCTAGACATTTTCTCTCTCTAGGCCAAAACAGGGTAAAACATGATCTTTCTTTTATTTCAGAGAGGGGAATAATTATAAGATCAGAAGGGGAGGTTCTTACACCTACACACCTCAAAAGCCGGAGGGAGGAATCTTACAATTTTCATCTCTCTATGGTGTCTTTGTGTGAAGAAGTAGCAATGATAGTGGCCCATGGAAGTAAACAACATTGTGTACACACATGCTTTCATATATTATTACGTGTGTTTAACATCTCGTAGGTGTTTGTCATAATATGCTATAGTCTTATAATTTTTCTTTGGAATATAATGGAAGTTTTAGATTATAATATGGTGTTTTTGTAAAGGATTTTCAATGATAGTGGCCCATGGTGTCTAATGCTCAACATCTTGTAGGTGTGCAGAAGTCTTGGAATGTATTGGACAATATTGGAAGTTTCAACATTACCCACTATCTTTTTAAAGGGAAAGACAATAGAGATAGTAAAGAGAGAAAGAGAGGGCATATGAGGGAGATAAGAGTGAGACATGAGAGAGAGAGAGAGAGAGAGAGAGAGAGATAGAGAGAGAGTAGACAGAGATAGTAAGAGTAGAGAGAGAAACCGCTCGCCTCAAAACCAAAACGCGCTCGATCGAAAACGCTCGCCAAAAAAATACACCCATGTAAGACATGTGGTAATCCTTCTCTCATCAATACTCATCAATATAGACCTCATAATTTGTCACTATATTTTAAGATGGGAATGGATGACATTAGGAGCTTGTCAAATTTGGATGTGAAGAAAAGGAAACTATCCCCACCAAGTTCTTCAATGCTTCTAATGAACCCCCTTATTTTAGCTCTATTATCGTCTCTTATTCCAAAATATCTAATGGAAGAAGAGGCTAAGTCCTCTACACCCATTTTGCTACACCAAAGACCATAAATAAGAAGTTCAAGAGATCTATATTGTTGCATTCATTTGTAACCAACTTTTTGAGGCCACGCTAAGTACTCTATATTGATTGTGCTATTCTTGTAACCAACCATTTGAGGCCATGCTAAGTCCTCTACATTGATTTTGCTACACCAAAGGCCATAAACGAGAAGTTCAAGAGATCTATATCGTAGCATTCATTTGTAACCAACCTTTTGAGGCCATTCTTGTAAAAAAACACTTACAAAATTTGGTCATATGGGAATATGGAATGCTATGATCCTTTTAATGAAAATTTCTACTACTTCTCATCAATGGCAAAGATAAAGTCTATCAAATTAGCATTGGACTCTCTTGTCAAAAAAACCTTAACATTAATCATACCAAAATAGTATGATTCCATTTTGCTATAACTCACAAATGTAAAACCCCTTATGGAATTTTCATACCATAATAGTAGTATATCATTTTGGTAATATTTATATCCAAGAACCTTCCAGCCCTCTTGCAAGGAATTATGGAGGATAGTGGCCAAACCACTTACCTTGGATCATGGAAGTCCCAATAGAAGAGGAAAAAGGGGGCCAAGAGGAGTTTCAATCCCTCTTGGTGAACCCTAACTCTACTCTTAATCCTCTAAGGTGGCAATGGATAAATATACCTGCCTATCACTATGGGTGGCCTACCTATCACTTGGGTGACCCGAGTTTAATCCCTGGTAGTGGTGCCATTTGTTTATTTCAAAGAAACTTCTTACCCTATTGTAAGGAATCATACGATGGTGGCCAAACAACTTATCTTGGATTGTCTCACCAAAATAGATTATTCTTAGAAATAAGAAGTCTTGCACCGAGGTATTGGCATCCCAGTGTCAAGAGCTTCTTAATATACCTGTAAACACGCTCAGTAATATTTTGCATTATTGCCTCAGCATCTTGCCCTCTATAAGCTCTGTAGATCTTTAGCATTACACTTGGGTCTACTTGGGTGAACCTATTGGGCTTAGAAAAAGAGAAGTACATATTATATTGCCATGCTTAATTAGGTATTGTACCCACACATCTAATGTGGCTTGGTGATATGCTTGCCCAAACATGGTAACTTTTTTTGCTTTCAAAGCATTTTGCTTCACTCAAGCATGGCCAACCCTTGGTAATCAAAGTGCATTTTGTACTTCCTCCATGGTTAGTCTGAGAATTACTATTTGTCCACCTTGGCCCTTGATTGGATTAGCCTGGAGTTACTCTTTTTACACCTTAGCCCTTGATTGGAAGGCTAATCCAATCAAGGGGATGGACAACCCTTGGTAATCGAAGTGCATTTTTTACTACCTCCATGGTTAGCTTAAGAATTACTTTGTCCACCTTGGCCCTCTATTAGATTAGCTTGGAAGGCTTTGGTTATCCTATCATGAGTTCATTGCTTAGAAGCATCTGAGGTAGTCCATGCCCCAAGGCTATAGTCTAAAGAAGATATGAATGTATAAATAGATGTGGGTAGTCGTACAGGTGAATGATTGGATGGATGTGTATGAATGAGATATGATGTGGATAGAATGTATATGATGGTTATGAGAATGTATGTGGTGGGTATGAATGAACGAATGTGATGGATATGAATGAATGTGATGTGATGGGTGTAAATAGATGTGATATAAATGAATGTGATGGACGTGAATTGATGTGATGTCATGTGAATCAGGATGTGAATGAATGAGATGTGATGTCATGTGAATGAATGAGATGTGATGTCATGTGAATCAAGATGTGAATGAATGAGATGTGATGTCATGTGAATCAAGATGTGAATGAATGAGATGTGATGTCATGTGAATCGGGATGTGAATGAATGAGATGTGATGTAAATTGGGATAGATGTGATATGTGATGTGAATGATCATGATGTGATGAGAAAGGGAATACAGATGAAATAAATGAGGATTGATGTGGAACAATGTGGAAAGATGAGAGTTCGCTATAGAAACTGTATTTATGACCTGTTTTTAAAATGTTTTATGTCAAGAATGTTGGGGAAGCATTTTGACCGTCTTGTGAATGAGGTCGTTGAGACCTAATCTGATTAAAGTTACAACAGTTGACGGAGAGTCAATGGAGGACGTCTCGCGTAGCAAGGTCGGCCAAGGTCTTGACCAACCTCGGTTCGATTAAATGGTGAGCTTCCGGTACGGTGGATGAGGGACCAAGGAAGCGGCCTATGAGTGAAGCGCTAGGTCACCCCTGCGAAGGATCCTAGAGGGTGCTGACCATACGGTGCTCGGGCTCTGGGTCGCCGAAGATACCCACACGTGCATCGTGGAAGATATTGGAACAAGGAGTAAGAGTTGTTTTCTAAATTCGTGGCCATTGTACAACATGTGTACAAAGCACGAGACATACATCTTCGTAAACAAACTCGATCCCATGCAACTATAAGTATAATAGGGAAGAAAGGAGGCTTGTGATACTACGATAGCTACATCTTTCATGTTTAATGATATTATTTTTGGGTTGTAGATATTTTTTCTTCCAACTTGATGATCTTCTTTTACCGGCACTCCTATGTGGTGGTGCCAATGCATGACGGTGGGTTTGGTAAGGTAGAGATCATCACATCTCCTCTCCTCTCTTCTGTTGAATGGCCAACTCCTGATGCTTGGATGGTTATGGTTATGAAATCAAAGATGCTTTGTGACATACAAGGATCTTTGAAGTTTACAAAGACATCTGGATCTGTGGGTCTCAGTTGGGTATGTCCAATTCATCTTTTTGTTAAGATGTTCAATCAATTTACTTTCTCACAAACACTTACCATGTTTGTGTGCAAGAAAGTACTAGGTGATGACATGGTTGCCTTGCTTGGAGAGCAGTTGACCATTGTAGAGGGGCATCATAAGATGATACATTCAAGTGCAAAATAGGAGAGTCCAGTTTTACGTTTCGATATCTTAAAGCTCGTGCTACCTTATACATTCACTTTTATTATGAACGATGGATGAAGAAAAATAGTAGTTGGGTCCCATTGCAAGCAGATGAACAAGTTGTTTTTCCTCTTAACATATGTGTTAGGTTGCCCAATGGTGTGGTGGAAATTGTAAGTGCAAGCAGGCGTTGGAGCCTACTAAATATTAGGGAGCACCTCAGTATCATGGGAAGTGAAGATATAAGTGGGGCACAGTTCAAGGTGAAGAATAGAAAGATGCGAATGCGAATGGAGTCAAAGACCTTGGTAGATGCTGATTGGGAATATGATTGTATAAGCATGACTTAATAAGAAAGCTTTGGAGTTTTTTATGAAGTCTATTTACTCTTTGGATTTTTTAAATTTACGTACGTAATTCATCAATGAAAAGTTTTGTCTTGTAATTGCTGTGTCTTTGTAAATTTTTAGGTTGTTCTTTTAGAATTACAATATTCAGACCTCTTTTTATGAATCCCTTCAAGAGTTCTAATATTTTCCTTTTAGAGATGTACTCGAGTCACGAGATGACAATTATGGCACAATATCTCAAAACCATTACAAACTCAAGTACAAATGTGTTTTGAGTATAAAAAACATCACAACATGAGAGGAGAATTTACATGCAAGATTATAAAATTAGAAGAAAATTTACAACTATTTACAATGATACATAGGGAGGAGAATGAAGCTTTCTATTTTGTCTCCATCTCCTTTGGTTTTGTCTCCATGTCCCCCTTTGTCTTCTCTGGTTTTGTGGCCTCCTTTGTAAACTTGAACTTGAGTTCCTTCTTAGCTTTCTTGCCAACACCCTTCTTGGCACCTACTTGAGGACCACTTTTCTTTGAGGTATTTCCCGTTTTAGTACCTTTGGTTTCTTTATGTGTGCCTTGTTGAGGAGCACTCTTGGTTTCTTTTTGTACAGTTCCTTACTTAAACATAAAATGCTTTATAGGTGAATGTAAAGGCATTTTCTTCTTCTTCTTAGATGGAGAGGCTTGGCTTGGGGGTGGTGGAGAATCTGGATCATTTGGAGTAATTGAATTATTCAAAACTATATTGATAGCTCTTGCACGAACACTCCACATCCAAAACTCGTGAGATCTAAGAGTCTGTCAAATTTAAAAAACTTTTCATATTTAAGAACCAAGAACTATAGAAAATAAGTTCAAAAATTAAGTAAAAATTTACTGCAAAAATAGTGGGTTTTTAATTTAACCTACACTGCTATCAATCTCGGTATATTTAGATAAAAGATATTTCCACACATTGGCAATAACATGCCATCCACATGAGGTGGAATCTTTTTGTAAAGCCACTGGCTTATTCAAAAACTTATACTCCGTCTCCTTTTTATAATTTGGATATTCATCTTCAATAGCTGCAATAGCTCTCTTATATGCCCTATTCAAAACCGAATTTGAATATAAAGAAAAATAAAGAATAAAGCTCAATATTCAACTTATCAAGGAGAACTACTTATAGTTTGAATATAAGGAAAAATAGAGAATAAAGCTCAATATTTAAGTTATTAAGGAGAACTTACAATTTAATCTGCCCATGCATGCCAGTTAGACTGTTCATGAAAATAATAGTCCTTCCAGAAGATTAATGACACAAGTGCTCCAATGCCCACTGGAAAACAGAAAAAGATATAAGAAAGCAAATATCGTATGCCAAATATTTGCAAAACACAAAGGAATTATTAGTTAAAGACGAACCTCTCTACATATGGCAAAACAACAAAACAAATGTTCTTATTTCTCATTGGCTTGAAATAGATGCCAGCTCGGAAGTCTTCTTCTTCATATCAATCAATGCAAGCAACACTAAGGGATCACAAATAAATATTTCGTTGACTTGATTTGGAAGCAATTCCTTTATAAGTGCCCTACAAGAGTTTATGAAGAAATGAACAAAATATGAGAAAATATTAACATACGAGAAAATAAAAATATAAGAAAATATACATATGTGAAATGTAATACCTTATACAACACAAGAAAATAACACTGTCATTGATCTCCCTATCCTTCTCTACAAGCATGTAGAGGTCCCCAGGTGCAATATAGAGATAGTCTTTCTCTACTGTCCGAACATTGCAGATTAGCTGCCCTGGTACTTAGGCAAGCCTCTGAGTATTGGCCTTCTCCAACTGCACAAGGGTCTCTAAGCTATCACACACATGTGAGACCTTTTCAATCACCATGCTAGGGGAATTGCAAGGATCTCAAAGAATCTCCTATCCCTCATTGGTAAGGGATGAAGAAATTTATCAAACCTGTACCTCACCTTGCTAACAAGTGTCATGTCTCTGTCCATCAAAGTGACTCTTCTTACATGGGCAGCACATATGAAGTTATCATTCATGAAGTCTATAATAAGAAAGTCTTCACAAGCTTCTTGAAGACATGCCAGTGTACTGCTCTACCATCTATAATGTCTTTGCCCTTTGATTTTGTCCCTAATTGTTCTTACAATTCTAAGGAATGGTGCTCTAAGGATGAGCAGATGTGTAGCCTCCTGTGCTTGCCTAATCTCAGCAAACAATTTCTTTTGTCTCTGGAGGAAAGTTTTTGCCTTTGATAAATTGGTTATGCCCTTTACTTGTTTCTTCTCTAATGGTTTCTTTGAAGCAGTTGCCTTTGGCTCCTGCTCTAGCTCTTGCTCTGGCATGTGTTGGTCCTGTTCCAACTTTCCACTTCAGTGATCTCCTCATTTTGGCTTGATTTCATGCTGCCTTTGCTAAATCACTCGTACGAGCCTTTTCCATTGATAGTTTTTGCCCAAAAGTATATATGTAGAACCAATTGAACATTTCTTTGAGGTAATTTGTACGAGTCTTTCCTCCTCCATGTCGGGTGTTTTTGAAATATACTCCTCTAGCTCGGTAGTGAGATTTTTCCATTCCTTGGGTGCTCCACATGTCAAGAGAACCATATTCATTCATGAAGTATGCACCATGTGCATACAAAATGTGTTGCAAAAGAAAACACGACCAATTCAGAAGCTATACTTTATACCTTATAATCATTTCAAATTGATAAGTAGAAAGAAACTCGTTTACCATGTAATGCATAATGTTGGTATCACCCCATGTATCGACCATGGCTTTTGTAAAAATTTTAAGCTCTTCTTGAAATTTTAGACACTCCTGTACAGTCGTTTTGCTTTTGCTCATTAATTTAACCATCTTATTGAAGTCTGACCAAACTTTCTCACATAGAACTACAAGGCTTGGATTGGTGCAGTCAAATGTTGTGCATTTACACAAATCCTTCCACAAGTCCCAGGACTTTGAGTTCTTTACTTTTTCTGGCCTCTCTAGAAAATGTCTTGCCGTATATCCACTCATTGACACCTGTTGGGCCACTTCATGATTAATGCCAGAGGTCTTCTTGTTAATAGTAATCTGCACATTGCCGCCATGGCATCCAATTGAGTTCAGTAGTTCCTCTACTTTTTGAAGAGCTTCATGTTGTCTTTCCTTGCCTTGCATAGTAAATGCATAATCAACGTGACACTTGAGTAGACGACCAAACACACGCATGAATGCATGCAAAGTACAAAAGTGGACATTGGTAATCCATCGTATCCTATCAAACATTCAAGCCAGCACTTCACGTGTCTCCTTCGATACTTCAAACGCCCCAAGCCACCATATCTCTCTCTCAGATTGGACACTAAAAGAGGGAAAACTTAACTTGCAAACCCTCTCCCTATTGCTCATCTGATTGTCTGGGTTTTCATTAGAACCTTCCAAAGGTAACTCAGTCTCCTCAATCATGTTGATCTCACTCTTTGCATATGCCATTGCCTCATTTCATAATTGTGATACTCATTCGTTCTAACCTCCTACCTTTTACAATCTAACACTCATCCACTTTCCACACAAAACTTACCTTGTCACCTTGCATGACAAACAAAAGTAGATAAGTTTTAGTACTTGAAAGGTTTTTTTTAGTTCACAAACAAAGAATGTAAAAAATTACTTACATTATTTAGGCAGTCCATAGAATAAGATCATAGCTCTCTGAAGACATTGTAGATCAACAAATATGTTGTTGAACTCATTGTAGGGATACATAATCTTACCATTTGTGCTTCGTTTTTCCGCCAAGATCCAATGGTTAATGTATCATTGATGCAATAGTACTCTCCAATTTTGCGTTGCACATCATCATTGCATGTCCTCTTTAATAATCTTATCTTTCTGGGGACAGAAAAAATATTCCTTGTGATGCCTTGTTTGCAAAGTGCAATTGATGGAGGACTTAATATCCTTTTGTGCTAATGCTCACCTCATCACATGTATTCTGAAAACCCTCAATGCTTAGGAGATTGGTAATGTCATCCATTATCTCATTTGCGAGTACCTATCGTATCTTTTTGTGGCGTGGGTCTTGAATAATGGAAAGAATGTCATGCCTCCTCACACAACTACGTAATATTTCTCCAAAATCTTGATGACCATTATCACCACATGCTTCTTTCAAAAAGTTCCTATCACAAACCAATAAAGATTACCAAAAAAAAACTTAATCTATTGCTTATAACAACCACAACAACTAAAAATTTCTTAATCAAAAAATAAAAAAACAAACCTTGTTGCATGGATTCTTTGCTTGCGCGACGAGCACCACCACCAATTACGAGTTTTTGAATGTTATTGATTGTCCTCTTTCGCTCTCTTGCTCCCATGGGGGTGCTCTTCATGTGAGAGATTGTATCTTGTAGCTTCATAACGCGAGCCTCTTTCTCTTTGTCTCTTTTCTCTAGCCCCACAATATTATTTTGTGTATCTTGTACAGTGCATGTTGTATACTACTCAAAGTGCTTTGTAAGCTTTGTGTTTATGAGTGGAGGAATTGGACTCTCCATGCATTGCTCATGCTTAACCTTCTACAATATCCAAGCAGCCCATTCTCACCCTCTCCAACAAACTGAATAAATGAAGGGAGATCAGTGAAGGGTGGAGGACAATGCGAAGAAGGATCATTAGGATATAAATATCCATCAATCCAAAGATCACATTAGTCCGACCATGTTATCTTCTTGCATGCTTCTCATGTGCATTCAGATGCTCTTTCTTGATTGGTGCATATTCATTCAATATGCAAATATGCAAGTCCACCTTCTGCACTCTTGTTGAATCGGGATGCTGAGCAATAATTTTTTTTCCTGTTGAGCAGCGAAACTTCGCTGCAAAAAGCACTGCTGAGCAACTTGAAAACGATGCGGAGCAGCGATAAATCGATGCTCAGCATCGTGAAAACCCCCGATGTTTTCCTTCTGAAAACGCTGGTAAAAAACGTTTATGTGCTCCCGATGTGTTGTAGTGAGGTGTTATTAATCCTCTTGAGTTGATTAAAGAAGCTAGTTCGTGAAATTACAATAATCAACTAGATTGTTACAAACCAAAGAAGTGATTTGATGATGAATTATGGAAAGCTAATTGGTTGATTCACTCCAAGGCAACAAACTTACAAAAGTGAAGAGAGCTTATGTAAAATTTGTGTCGTGCCTATCGATATGACAAGCCTATATAGCTTACTAAAGATTGTTAAAGGCTAAAACAATGACACCATGTACATATGCAACAAGTGTGCAAAATGGCATTGTGTAGAGTAAGGCACCAAGCTTTCAAACAAAGGCATGATATACATATCGCACAAGGATGTGCATGCCATCAATTACAGAGCACAAGCTTGCAAGAGGCTAAGACAATGGCGGAGAAAACAAAGGAGAGGATCAAGATACCCCAGATGTAGGAGAGGACGAAGTCTTTCCATTGGATGCCAAACTTGGAGGTGGGGGGGACCAAGGGGTGTTGCCACTGGGAGACATAAAGGTCAAGGGCCGATACATCAAAGCTCACACCAAGGAGGTCGTTACGGGAGGGGGGCTTGTTAAGGTTACGTTGTTTGAGGAAGACGAATTGGACGGCGGATGCGGTGCGAGCGATGTCGATCATGCGGTCCACGATGATCCATGCGATGGTGAGGGAGGCGATGAGGGAGAGGGTGAAGGGGATCCACCAGAGGGAGCACAGGTGTGGGGTGGGGTCGGACCCGGCAGCAAAAACGGCCGTTATGATCACCCCTTGGAACACCATGTAGAGGCCGAAGAGCGTGTACGCCTCGTTGCGGTTGCGCGTCTGCCTGTCGTCCAGCTTCTGCAACTCACCCCCCAACACCATCTGATCATCCCTCGCTTGTTGCTGCTGCTGCTGCTCGTCTCCCATTCCTCCCTTCCTCCTCCTCCTCCTCCTCCTGTTGTCAATCAATAAAAATGGCCCCTTCCTACTCCTACTACACCTCCGCCTCTTATATGCACACAAGAGCTCGCCTTGCCTTTCACTCATCGAGAATGCCTTGCTCCCTTCGGATCCACGCAACTTGCAAATCACTAGATGCCTCCTTTTCTCTCTCTCTCTCTCTCTCTCTCTCTCAAAAGCTTGAGTGCTACCGCTTCAAAGTTATCACGCCATGCCCATCCCTATCACGTGGTGTGAAGAGAGCTAGAGAGCTCTCTCTCTCTCTCTCTCTCTCTCTCATACACACACGATGTTTCATTCTAGTCTATAGTACTCAAAATTCCTTATAAGAGGATAGAAAAGCAATGAAAAGCTTTTTTTTTTAAAAGAAATAAAGAGTATACATACAAAAGGCCCAAATATCAAGAATCATAAATCTTAAGGCCTACCCATTGTGTGTCACTGGTACTCCACTAATTTCTTCCCATGACCCTAACATCCCTACTACCCATTGTGTGTCACTGGTACTCCACTAATTTCTTCCTAGTACATTAAGTGAGCATTTGATCATTGGTACTCCACTAATTTCTTCCCATCACCCTAACATCCCTATCCCCTCTCTTCTAGATGAATAACATACCAATCAAATAGCATATCCACATTGTTTTGTAGTCGTTTTAAATTTCACTACTTATGTGCATCAACTTTTTCAACTTGATCTTGAGGATGTGCAACATACCAACAATTAACAGGCAACGTATCTACATTATTGCAATTTCCTCAAAGATATTTTCAACTTAATCCCAAGGATGTGTCTTGACATTATAGGAGAGTATGTTAACCAAATATTTAGCTAACATATTGTAATGCTTATAATACTTTAGTGTGTAAGAGTTGTAAAACCAATCAACTATAAGGCCATTAGTCTAGTAGTCTAACTTCACTTTTTTATTTTTTGGGTGTCCATAGTGTGAACTAGATGGCTTAGTATAAATAAGTGAACTATCACTATTATATTGGATACTCTTACATATAATTGGAAAGATTCTAGGCTCTACTCTTGGGAGAGAAAGAGAGATAGCTTGAGAGAGTGTGATTAGGTTATGTACTGACCATATGTTAAAGTGGAGCAAGGAGGGTGAGGAGCATGTAATGGAGAGGAGAGACCAAATGGAAGTAACACTCTGGAGCTCAGCTTGGTGCAAGTAACAAGTAAGTTCCAAATGATAGTGGCATTTCCATTCAAGCCTAAGTTGGGGTAGGAAGTAATAACATGATAAGAATCAACACACTAGTAAGGAGTTTGGTAGATTTGATACATGGCAAGACCCCAATAAGAATAAATCCCAAAAGTTTGGAGCCAAAGACTCTCTCTTATTAGTGCATTGCTCCAAAAGATAAATGATGATGAAAGATGATGTGGACGATGATGATGATTATTATAACCCCCAAAGATAGCTCCAAGCCTCATGAAATTGAAGGAATAGGGGGAAAGGGTATCCATTGGAGGAAAGAAAGATGATGTGGACAATGATGATGATTATTATAACCCCCAAAGATAGCTCCAAGCCTCATGAAATTGAAGGAATAGGGGGAAAGGGTATCCATTGGAGGAAAGAAAGAGGCTTGGAAGGAGGCATCATCAAGAAAAACAAGAAGAGCTAATAGGAGAAACCACAAAGAAGGAGAGCAAAGTAACCAAAGATGTGAAGATTACGTTTTGAGAGAGGGGTACTCCAAAATGGCCCAAGTAACTCCTAGAAACTATTTATTGACATTAATGACATTGTTCACAAAATTAAAGGAGAGTTGGCAATATACGAAGTTAATCACGCTATGTCAAAGGAGATATCAAGGCACCTAACATGTATTCAACTCTTGACATTAATGACATTGTTCACAAAATTAAAGGAGAGTTGGCAATATACGAAGTTAATCACGCTATGTCAAAGGAGATATCAAGGCACCTAACATGTATTCAACTCTTGATTCAATGTTGTACTTCAATCTCGATATGGAAGATAGCTCACCAAGGAGGATTGATAGCTTAGAAATGGTGAATATCATCAAGATTAACACTAACCATGCAATCTAGGAAGACTCATGTAATGTAGATTCTAAATAAGCGAGCCATACTAGCTCTGTGAGTATAGTAGGCATCCCTGAGTAGTCTACTATAAAAACAGTGATACCTGGTAGGAAGGTAAACTCTTAATCTGACTCACCTCAATAGGTAGCAATAGCCGATGATCTCACTACTCACCCAATGCCGAGTAAATCACCACCAAGGTTAACACCGAGTACCAAACTCGATTTTTATTAACCCCATTTTGGAATTAACTTAGCATCTCTCCATATTACATACAAAAGATAGCACAATAAGTGTCATGAAATGACACTCTAAATGTTGTAATTATGAGAATAGATAGCTAGCTACGCAACAAAACTATATAATTTGTAAGGATTTAGTACATCTTTCATTAAGTTTTGGGTGCCTAAGTGTAAATAAGGGCTAGTTGTATAAATAACATTATTCTCATGATGCAAGGGACAATTCCCCTGAGTCTAGTCTTATCTCTTGTTCTCTTGCTTGTCTATGGTGAGAGAGAGAGAGAGAGAGAGAGAGAGAGAGTTGAGAGGAGAGAGAGCTACATTCTTGGTACATGTTCCTTTCATGGTTGTATTCTTGAGTGCGAGAGTAGAGAGGAGGTGATAGCTTGAGGAGGAGGCAAGAGAGTCGTGCTACCTACCACTAGCAAGTCTTGGAGTCTACCAAGATATGAGCTTGGAGACCGGCAAGTTCTCCACCACAACAAGTTAAGGTAAGCATTATCCATTGCACTAGGAGAGGGATGGTGTAGCCATTAACAATTTTCCAGAGTCCACAATAGACAATGCAATATGATAAATAAGGAGATATGCTAGTGACAGATACATAAAAGTTTATTGTTCTAGGAAAGATAGAGTCAAAGCCAACCCAACCAACCATACCACAAGCCCAATGTCTTGTGGTATCTCAAATAATTAAGGTTAATTCTTGGTGTAGATTCTAGTCCCATCTAAACTCATATGGATGCATGTTGTTTAGGCCTAAAAACCCAAGGGTGAGGTGTCTTGAGAAGATCTCGTTTAGTCTTTATTGTTATTTGATGTGGGAACATTCATACATGCTTATGTTCTTACATATTTGCTAGTGTTAGAAGACAGTCTTAGTCATCTTGAACCACATGTTATCTCAAAAAGCCACCATACCATGTCTAAATAAATACTTGCTAGGAATCTTGGCTACCCAAACATGGTTTCTTATTTATATGTAAAAAAAAGTATTACAAAAACATGTCTAAATAAATACTCGCTAGGTATCTTGGCTGCTTAAACATGTCTAAATAAATACTTGCTAGGTATCTTGGTTTTTGTTGCTTAAACATGTTTGCTTCTTATAAATACTTGCTAGGTATCTTCCTAGATATCTATCGGTGCAGTTCTCGAGACTGCGATCCTAAACTAAAAACTACAGAATCAAGGGCAGTGTTATCGCCCTCTATCTTCACGCTTATATCGGTTCTTTGGTCGAAGAGACTACCGAGAACATCGATCAGCTTATCGCGCTTAGGGCCCGGGGCTTCGTGAGTACAGCTAGGCTTAGAGCTAGTATCATCCAAGTAGGCATGTGAGAAATCAGTATCGAACGGTTTATTATCCTCCGCCTTAGAGCAGGTATCGTGAATACAGCAAGGCTTATCAACCTTAGTGGTAGTATCATCGTTGTAGTCCTGTAGGAAATCATAGTCATTACCGACATCGGCGGGGAGGGGCGTACCAGGGTCGGCCTCGTCGTTGCAGTGAACATCCGTGTAATTGTGGTCGGGGTCGTATCTAACCTCGGAAATGCTATTATCAATAGTGCTGTCAACATCGTAATCCTCTATCTCATCCTTGTCATCATTGGCGGTGGCCTCATTAGTCTTAAGTGAATTCCATATGTCTGAGTTGCTAAAGTAATTATCAGAGAGTTTTGGCGGATCATTATAGAGCTGGTGAGAACCAGGTCCAGGACAGTTATTATTATGCGGAGACTGAGAGTACCACTGGCAACCCTTGTGAGACACAGACAAAAATTGATGACGATACGCAGACTAACACTAATAATCCTCGTATCTTCCATAGGCCTCGATCTGTAGATCCTAGCAAATTGTTGAGTAGTATTGGCTATAGTGTGCGCGATAAGAAGAACTACGGTAGTGTTGATGGTTGGATTAATGGCAATGATGATGGTTGGATTAATGGCAATGGTGATGGTTGTGTTTCTGTTCCTTTTCGCCGCTAACCCTGGTAACGACGAATCGTCTGTTCTAAATGTCTCGCGTGGTTCCCATTTAATCTCCCGTTGGAAATTGTAAAAACAGCTCTGACAATCCTAAGCTAAGGATTTTTTCCAAATCGTCTGTTGTAAATGGTCTGTTTTTGCAGTATATAGGGTCTATTCATTGCTTCTATTTACTTTCACAATCACGTGTGTTTCATGTAAAAGCCCGCCACCTTTCAAGAAGCAGTGTTTGCCAATACATTTTGGTAACCATGCGGAAAAGACCTTAGAGCGTAAGAAATTATCGGCAGACTTAGTGATATCACTAAAGGTAGAGACATTTATTTGCAGGAGTATCGTTATTAGCAGGGAGAGCCATAGCTCATTAGGTGGTGTCCATTATCATGTGGGTATTGGAATGAAAACGCGAGCAAATACACGGCTTGCCAAATTATACGCAAATTGTTTTCAGAATTTGAAGGTCACCAGTGCAACGTAAGTTTCCATAAAGGTTGGAATACGATTTTACGCTATTTGTTGAAGGAAGACCAAAATCCTACAGTCTGGGGGGAAGAATCCCTAGAGTTAATAAAAGACCGTGCTAAATCTGCCGAAGGTAAATGCCGGGGTCCCGATCTAGTGAAGCTATTACGTACTAAAAACTCCTGGCAAGAAGTGATGGAAGATGATAATTTAGTAAAGAAATGCCTATCGAGTTATAGCTCTGTACGAAATACGTTCTCGGATCTGCAAGCGTTTAAAGAGAGCTCGTCTTTCTTCGAGCGGTTGACCTTGTGAAAGAAAAAGGGAGTAAAGTGTACAACGAAGAAGATTGAAAAGAGCGCTGGCATGCCGTTAAGTGGTTGACTTACACCCTGTGTCGAGCACGACACTTGCGTCAAAGGCAGCTATTTATTCTTGGATGTCCTAATACGAACATTGAGCGAGTTTCTCAATGTCTATTTTGTGCCTCGACGACATAAGGATTTCACAGGGGCAGATAAAGCGTATGATCTGTGGGTTATTTTGACGAATTATCCGGTTATGAAATAGATTTGGATCTGATGAATATCCTTCTGGATGGTCAGAAGACAGCATTAGATAGCAAGTATGGAAGGGTTTTTGAGAAGAAAGTAAATGTTCCAATTATATTGATTAGTAACAACAGAAGTAAAAAGTAAGATTAGGATGGGTGACGAGATTTTTGTTGCTTAAACATGCTTCTTATAAACAAAGTCTTACAAAAGAGGCAAGCACACATGTGGAGAAGCACATGTGCATACACACACACCAAAACTTTGTAGGAACTTAAATTTTAGACAATGTTTGATGTGTTTGTTTGCCCCAAACACACGGACACACACATATACACAAAACTTTGTAGGAACTTAAATTTTTGATGATGTTTGATGTATTTCTTTAAGTGGTACTATTATTACTTTTTTAAATTTTATATTAATAAATTATTAAATAATAAGCATATATATATATATATATATATATATATATATATATATATATATATATATGTATGTATATGTATGTATGTATGTATGTATGTATGCATGTATGTATGTAAATAATCGTATTTACACACGTGTATGTGTGTGTGTGTGTGTGTGTTGTGTGTGTGCACATGCACATGCATACGTGCATGCATGCATGTGTGTGTGTAAATTAATAAATAAATGATTATATATATATATATATATATAAACACATACATGTATCTATATATATATACACAGATATGTGTCTCTATATATACACATGGATATGTGTCTATATATATACACACGGATATGTGAATACATATATACACACATGGATATGTGTGTACATATGTACACACAGATACGTGAGTACATATGTACACACGGATACGTGAGTACATATGTACACACGGATATGTGAGTACATATGTACACATATATATGTCTACATATATACACACAGATATATGTCTACATATATATACACACATATATGTGTATATATATACACACACAAATATATGTGTATACATATATATACATGTGTGTGCGTGTGCATGTGCATGCGCGCTCGTGCACGTGCGTGTATGTATATATGTATATATGTATATATACATATACACATAAATATATGTATAGTATATATGTATGTGTGTGTGTGTGTGTGTGTGTATGTATATGTATATAAATACATACATACATACATATATATTCTCTCTCTCTCTCTCTCTCTCTCTCTCTCTCTCTCTCTCTTTAAAAAACATAATAAATAGATTAATAAATAAAATGTAGTGAAACATCAATATATATTACTTTTTATTAGTATAATCTTGTTAGTTAGTTATAAAAAAGAGTCTACTAGATACATATTTCTTCTTTATTTCTATTCATGAATTATTATCATTTATTTAGAATTAATAGTTTGATGGCATTTAGATCGCATGAAGAGATAGGTATAAATAGAGTCTTATAATTTTGGTCTTCTTTTAATCCTTAATTTTGTCACATTATGATTTTGATAAATAAGTTCTTACATTTTCTCGAATGGTATATTTAAGGTAAATCGTTTTAAAAATTTAATGCTTTTACTTTTTTTTCCATGGATGTATTTTTTATCCAAAAACAAGTAGCTAGGTTTATTGGTTTGGGTGCTAGGGATGTGACAATGTTGATTGGTTGGAGCGCTCATTAGAAATGTAATCGATGTTGACCAGCACATTGCGTGCTAAACAATACACATGGATAAGTTGAAGATGAGAGTAATTATGGTCATAACACCTTTGGTAAGTATTTATGCACATTATAACTAATAGATCAGGAGGAATTAAAGAGTAGTTAAGCTAATTAGACATTACTACCTCTTTGTTAACCACTCGTAACCTCTTGAAGATTATGATGGCTTAAAGAAAGCCACTAAGCATACCCACCATTGTATTTGTTGATGTTGTCAATGAGGCTATTAAGGCACAAGGTTTGACTAACAAGAGAATCTATTTTCTCCTCTTTAGATTGATTTTGTCAATTGCATGCTGAATTGCATGTTTCTCATGTTATCAAGTAAATGATAATATCCATATCCATGGACTCACCCATATCTTCGAGTAGCTTCTACAACCAAGCTACCGTGCTACCATAGTAGCATCCCTGTACTTAGGCTCTATACTACACAAAGAAAATGTTGGTTGCTTCTCCAGTTAATGGTAGCACTCTGAAAAGGAAACATAAGGCCAATTCGCATTTGCATACCCATGTATCTATACATGTACTCCAGCCTTATGGAAAATTCCATAGAGTACTACGGACTTTATGTATCTGGAGTATCCTCCTAGTCGCATCCAAGTGTGGCTTCCTTGGGACTTGCATAAATTGACTCACCACTCTAATAGTATAGCTCACCAATCTAACAGTCTAATAGCATAGCATAAACTGACTCACTAATCTAATAGCATAGCTCAAATATGGCTTAGTGATAGTCATTTAGATCAACTTTCCTACAATGCCCATATACAAAGTAGGGTCCTCCAAAAGATCACATGTATCTGTGCAGCCAATTTTGTGTTCTACTCCAATGGTAGTGAGATTGGCTTATAAACATGTTATCTCCATACTTGTCAGTATGTCCAAACCATACTTCCTCTCCAAAATCCAAATCCCATCATGTGATCTAATCACCTCTATACCTAGGAGTATCGCAACTCACCCAAATCCTTCATTTCAACCTTCCTCTTAACTAGAATGCTTACCTCATGATTGTCAACATAATTGTCCCCTATGACAATCAAGTCATCAACCTAGATGATTACAAGAATAGTTTCCATGTGATTCTTTTTCACATATAGTGAAAAATATGTTGTAAATATATGAAATCTAATAGTCACAAGACACTCTCCTATCTTGTCTAACCATGCTCTAAGTGAATGTTTCAACCACAAAAGACTTTACACAACCAACAAAATCTGGATGTCCATGGTCCTCATATCCTAATGGCTACACCATATGAACCTCATCCTGTAAATCACCATGTAGAAATGCAATATTTACATCCATCTAATGTAAAGACTACTCTCATAGTTGCAGCCATAGTAATGACTACTCTCATAGTTGCCATCCGAGCAATCGGGCTCAAAATCTCCTCCATAGTTAATGCCATATGTTCTCAACACTACTTTGGATTTTTGTACACCTGTGTAAAAATATCTAGGATTCCAAACTCCTCATCAAGACTCTGCTCTAAGCCATTGTACCCATCAAAACAAATGAATGAACTCCTAAAACATCAGGCATTATGAAAGGTTGATCTACCTTTTCTTTTTCCTTGCATGTGATACATAAGAATTTGCAGAATTTTTAACACCTATAGTACCACCAAATGATGTGTCAAATTTCTTAGAATTCTGCTTCAACCTTCTTGACCACCAAGGTCTAACAATAGACCTGAATGTAGCCTTCCAAGCACACGAAAAGACAGCAAATCCCGGCTCAAGCATGTGAAATATACGCATTGGGGTGCCCCATAGCCATGAAAGCTGCAAGAAACACTCAAGATACACTCAAGAATGGCACACACACTCTCTCTCTCTCTCTCTCTAGGAAGCTACAGCCATGCACACACAAAAAGAAACTAGATCTAGGTTATGGCACACAAAAGATAAGCATAGAGATCATCCTCACCATCTTCTTCTTCACTCTCTTCCTCCATGGATATGGCGTTGAAGCACAAGAGAGATGGATATGGCGTTGAAGCACAAGAGAGATGGAAGAAACAAGAAACAAGAAAGCAAGAGTTTGTGCCAATTGAGAGAGATTGAAAAGAACCGTGAGATTGGTAGATAAAGGTAGAGAGAGGTTGTAACCAACTTCCAACTTCCCAAACCTCCCAAATCACACGACTCCTTTCTCTTTCTTTCTTTATTGAATTTGAAAAGTTTGTTACATAAGCTTTTTGAAACCTTAGGCTTAGCTTTCATTTTTGTGCATACATAGACCATGGCGTTTAACCTTACAAAATAGCTAGAGAGAGTTTCCATGCTTTGGCTTTACAAGTGCGGACCCGCTAAATTGCCAAGCATTTACAAAGTTGGACATGCGTACAAATCATACGGCAACAAGTATATGTCTAGGCTTGGATACAAAATAAACATGGGATAACATCATTCTTATTTGAGAAAAGCTGCATCTTCTTAGCCTATTTGATGTCAAAATTGGAGGCTATCATTCCTCCCACACTTAGCTTGTGAGCTCCCGCGAACAAAATGTCAATGAAATTTCTCCCTTTTCACATAATCATGAAAAGATGCAGGGGGGAAGAGAGCTTGAGCTCTTGCAAGCATACACACACACTCGCAAAACCCTAATAGAGAACACACAAGGTGAGAGGCTGAAAATCTTCTTCTTCTCTACTCAACACTCAACACACCATATACAAGATAAGAGTACACACAATATGAAAAGTACTCAACTAAATACATACACGGGTTCTCTATAGTGTGAACCCGACTAAATGAGCTGGCGCTATAACTATGCCAGTCTCTAGAATGGCTGTCACACAGCATGTCATCCCACTGGCCGCATATCTCCCATGATCTCACCAACCATGCCAGTGGTGTAAGTGTGGGGCCTATCCCCCAGGCGGGTCATCAGTGGCCACCGCCTCACTAGACGAGCTCGATATCTCAACAGTCTCCCTCGAGCTCAACTCCATCTCATGTACACCAAGCGAAGCCCTGAATCTGTGGAGCTTCTCTGTACCCAACGCTTTGGTGAAGATGTCAGCTACTTGATCCTCTGTGCTGACATAAACAAGGTCAAGGTCTCCTGCCAAGACCTTCTCTCTGACGAAGTGGTAGTGGACCTCTATATGCTTCGTACAAGCATGAAATACTGGGTTCCTGGCTAACTGTATACTGCTAAGGTTGTCACAGAAAATGACAACTTGTATATCCACTGATAGACCCAAATCTGCAAGTAGCTTTCTCAACCAAGCTACCTCACATGCTGCCATAGCAGCTCCTCTGTACTCGGCCTCTGTACTCGATAGAGCAACCGTAGGCTGCTTCTTGCTGCTCCAAGTCACAGCAGCACTCCCCAAAGAAAACATGAAGCCACTGGTAGATCTTCTGTCTGAGATACTACCAGCCCAATCAGCATCTGTGTACCCATGTACACATATCTCTGTCCCAGTCTCATAGAACAGTCCACAATGCAAAGTAGACTTCACATACCTCAGTATGCGTCTCACTGCATCCAAATGCGGTTTCCGTGGAACCTGCATAAACTGACTCACCAACCCAACAGCATAGCTCAAATCTGGTCTGGTGATCGTCATGTAGATCAAACTTCCTACTATGCTTCTGTACATAGTAGGGTCCTCCAAGATCTCTCCTGAATCTGCACTCAACTTGTCATTCTGATCCAATGGCACAGAAATAGGCTTACAGCCTGTCATACCATACTTGGACAATATGTCCAAGCCATACTGTCTCTGCAGTAATCCAATACCATGTGGTGACCTAATCACCTCAATGCCCAAGAAATATCTGAGCTCCCCCAGATCCTTCATCTCAAACTTCTGTCTAAGCAGGATCTTTACATCAAAGATCTCTGCATCATGGTCCCCCGTAATGATCAAGTCATCTACATAGATGACAACAAGCACAACTCCTCTATCACCATGTCTCACATACAGCGAGAAATCTGCATTGGCTACATGAAAGCCAATAGTGACAAGATATTCAGAAATCTTGTCAGACCATGCTCTTGGTGCTTGCTTTAAGCCATACAAGGCTTTCTTCAACCTGCAAACATGCTCGGGGTGACCCACATCCTCATAACCAAGTGGCTGCAACATATACACCTCTTCTTGCAAATCCCCATGCAAGAATGCATTCTTTACATCCATCTGATGTAAAGACCATTGCTTTGACGCAGCCACTGCTATCACAACTCTCACCGTTGCCATCTTGGCAACTGGGCTGAAAGTTTCCTCATAATCAATCCCATATGTCTGTGCATATCCTTTGGCTACCAATCTAGCCTTGTACCTGTTTATACTTCCATCACTGTTATGTTTAACCTTGTACACCCACTTGCATCCAATGGCTTTCTTGCCTTCAGGCAATTGCACTAAATCCCAAGTTTCATTTCCATATAGTGCATCCATCTCCTCATCCATAGCTTTCTCCCAACACACATTTCCAACAGCCTCATCAATGCATGTGGGCTCAACAACCTGCACAACCTTTGCCATATATGCATAGTGATGTGCCACATAACCATCATAGGTAAATCTCTGCACAGGATTTCTCACTCTCCCAGATCTTTGCAGCTTCTCATTCATGGCTTCCATAGCCTTCTTTACACCAGGTGTTCTCATAGCTGGGATCCCAAGCTCCTCATCAAGGCTCATATCCGAGCCACTAGACTCTCCATCAACATGAGAATGCCCTGCAGAAATGTCAGGCATACCAAGGGGCTCAACCACTTTCTCTTTTCCTTTACGCGATGTAGTAATCACATTTGCAGGACTGGTATTATGACGCAGCCTGCCACTCCATGGTCTATCAACAGACCCACTAGATGAGGACTCTCCTGGTCCACTCAAAGACTGTGATTGCTGACCTGCATTCTGTGCAACCACACTTCCACTCACATCAGCCCCAACAGCTTCCTTTTCAGCAGCATACCAGCTGCTCATCTCATTAAAGACAACATCCCTGCTTACCCTCAGCTCACGTGTAGCAGGGTTATAACACCTGTATCCCTTTTGCTCAAGGGAGTATCTAATAAACACACATTTTTCAGCTCACGTGTAGCAGGGTTATAACACCTGTATCCCTTTTGCTTAAGGGAGTATCCAATAAACACACATTTTTTAGCTTTTGGATCCAGCTTAGTTCTCAGCTCATCTGGCACATGCACATATGCAATGCATCCAAAGACTTTCAGATGAGACAAATCTGGTTTTCTGCCAGTAAACCTCTCCTCTGGAGTTACATCATGTATGGCTACAGTTGGAGTCCTGTTCATGATGTATACTGCTGTAGAAACAGCCTCAGCCCAATAGCAATGCGGCATATTCTTCTCTTCCATCAATGCTCGCGCAATCTCAGCAATGTGCCTGTTTTTCCGCTCAGCAACTCCATTTTGCTGCGGAGTGTATCTGCATGTAAACTGTCTCCGAATACCATTCTTCTTCAAAAATTCAGAGAACTCATTGGAGAAGTATTCTCCCCCTCCATCTGACCTTAGGCACTTTACATATTTCCCCGTTTGCTTTTCAACCAAAACTCTGAAATTCTGAAAGTGAGTGAACACCTCACTCTTCTCCTTCATGAAATATACCCACACTTTCCTTGTGTGGTCATCAATGAAAGTCACATAGTACCTACAGCCTCCCATAGATATGGTCTTCGTAGGACCCCATACATCTGAATGCACAACATCTAGTGCATTTCTGCTCACATATTTGTTACGTGGAAACACATGCTTTGTTTGCTTCCCAAATTGGCATGCTTCACATATTTTCTGCATACCTTCCACTTTAAATTTTGGCAGCCCTGTCACAATTCCTTTTGTCTGCATAGACTTCAATCTCTGCACATTTACATGTCCAATTCTTTTATGCCATATGTCTGTGTCTGCAACAACTCCTGAACCATTTGCAAACATCACAGCACTCATTTCAGGCATGTCTATATTTAATGTAAACATTCTGCCCACTCTGTTGCCTTTTGCAACCAACCTGCACTTGTCTTTAAAATCTTCAACATAACATCCATCAGGGTTAAACCGAACCTGCAAACCCTGCTCAATCATCTGGCCAACTGAAACCAGATTCTTTGTTATGTTTGGTACATGAAGTACATCTGCAAGGTACTTCACTTTGCCATCTTGCATAGACAATGGCACATCTCCAACGTGGGCAATTGGATGAGCAGTGTCATCCCCTGTTTCCACAAAACCTAGTCTTTCCGGGTTTTTCATCTCCTTGAACCACTCCCCATGACTCGTCATGTGGTTCGAAGCGGCTGAATCCACATACCATACATTATCTTTTTGTGCTGCATCAACATTTTCAGACATGGCATTCACAACATGCTGCATGACAAACAACCTTTCATTATCCTCATTATTTTTGCTTGAGGATGCATAGTTGTTTTGCTGCACTTTCCCATTTTGCATGTCAGCCTACTTCTTATAACATTCTGCCTGCACATGTCCAGGCTTACCACAATGATAGCATTCACGTGCATCATTATATTGCCTTTGCCAATTTCCACGGCCTCTTTGACTCCCCCTGTCTCTGAATTTGCCTCTTCCACCTGTGTGTTGTTGTTGTTGTTGATTCTGGGACTGTTGTTGTTGCTGCTGCTGCTGGCCATAATTCTGATTACCTGTTCGGCCACCTCCTTGACCGCGTCCACGGCCTCCTCTAGCTCGTCCTCTTCCTGAACTCGTGTAGAAGGCCTGTTGCTCTGAACTGTTTTTGCTTTGTGAAGACTGTTGGTCTTCACCCAAGTTCTTCTCTTCGATAATCAGCATAGACACCAAATCTGTAAAGTTGGGAATGTTTTCCTGAGTCTGAATAGACATCTTGAACGCCTTGTATTGTGGCCCGAGACCACGTAGACAGACCTCCACCTTATCATCATCATCTACTGACACACCAATAGATGCAAGGGATTCCACAATACCCTTTATCTTCAACGCATAGTCATTCACAGACATGCTCTTTTTCTCCACAGTATGAAGTTCATTCTTCAGCTGTATCTTACGTGCCTTGGTATTTGTTTCATAAAGCTTTACCAAGGTGTCCCACGCCTCCTTGGGGGACTTGGCATCCTGAATGTGCCCAATCATGGTGTCCTGTATACTAATGGAGAGCCAATACATAACCTTCCTGGCTCCTTGGTTCCAGTCTTTAAACTCTTTCACATCTGCAGCAGTCGGATTTATATCCGGTATCTCCGGTGCCTCTTCATGCTCACCTTCTATGTAGTCCCAATAGCCTTTTCCCATCAGGAAATTCGTCAACCTGAACCTCCAAGCATGGAAGTTATTCTTATCCAGCTTCTCAGCCACAATCTGTGTTATGCCATCATTAGACATCTTGCCAAACACACAATTTTACCAGAAACTGCACTCTGTTTTTTTTTGCACAAACTGCTGTATTTTCTGCACAGCGGTACTGTAGTACTCTCAAATGTCACAACCAGTGACTTCAATGTGTATACATACACCCAATGGCAACTGTAGACCTCTTTGCAGCACCCACAGTGTCTGCACAGTCAATCTGTCTTCCTGCAGTTCTTAAAACAGAGTTCTGCAGAGAATCGATGACTTACCCGCCAGTGCTCGAAATCGCCTGCTTTCTGAAAAACGGAGATCCAGACACGCCCAAAACGCGTTTTCGGCTCAAAAAATTCAGTCCATAGGACTACATAGTTGCCCAATAGCATTACTCCCGCGAAGAAAGCTCCTCAATCAAAGATCGTTTGTCGGTGCCTCCCGTAGAGCTCCCGACAAGGGTGTAGTCACCAACACAATAGGGAAGAGTAGTTGAAGCTCTTACCCTCGTACCGCTTCCTGTGGTTCTCTTGCTTGCAGCTCAGCCCTTAGCATGAACCAGGCTCTGATACCATGAAAAGATGCAGGGGGGAAGAGAGCTTGAGCTCTTGCAAGCATACACACACACTCACAAAACCCTTATAGAGAACACACAAGGTGAGAGGCTGAAAATCTTCTTCTTCTCTACTCAACACTCAACACACCATATACAAGATAAGAGTACACACAATATGAAAGGTACTCAACCAAATACATACACGGGTTCTCTATAGTGTGAACCCGACTAAATGAGCTGGCGCTATAACTATGCCAGTCTCTAGAATGGCTGTCACACAGCCTGTCATCCCACTGGCCGCATATCTCCCATGATCTCACCAACCATGCCAGTGGTGTAAGTGTGGGGCCTATCCCCCAGGCGGGTCATCAGTGGCCACCGCCTCACTAGACGAGCTCGATATCTCAACAAATCACTCCTTCAAAAAACTCCTCAAACTTCATCACACCTCCTCAAACTCCTAACTTACTCTCCTACACTTACTCCATACTCCACCAAACATAGAATGAGGTGAAAAATCATCAACACATCCCCCACAAAAAAAAACCCACAAACATCCTATGGAAATAATAATAACTCCCAACTTCAAACACCAAAATAATCCCCATCAAAAGATCATAATTTCATAGCTCTCCCTCATGCATGAAAATCTGCCACCCTTGGAAACATACCCTTGCTACGCCAAAAATCTCCGGCATAAGGATTTTTTAGCATCATGAAAACGCCAATGTGTGTATATTGATTGCTTCTGTGTGTGTGCACCATTACGTGGTAGGAACTTCTGCAACCTCTCCGGGCATGAACCACCTCTAATTTCTTTTTGATTTCATTATTAGTTTTTTAACCTTCAGGCAACGTGGCCGTCTTACCCGTCAGGCAACTGACACTTGCAGGTTTCGAGTTCGCTCTCCTCTCTCCTATCTCGATGTGCAGGCTTTCCTCCTCCCAGCTTTTCCTACACGGCATACAACACCATCTTCCTCCTTTCTCGACCTACTCCCAGATGCGCTAGGCTCCTCGATCTTCTCTGGTTATTTTGTGTGCAACAGACCTCATGCTCTTTCCCTCTGCGCTTCCCTCTTCATCATTCTGTACCTAATCTTGGCCTGCTGCCCTTTCTCTTGCAAGCTTGGCACGACTGAGGCAGCGTGCCCACCTCCTTTCTCTACATCCATGGCCTGCATCACACCTCCATCACACACAGGTTGCACACTCGTGATCCAGCCAAGCGGCTTCTATCCTGCGTCTTCTATATACTACCCTTCTATCCTGCGTCTTCTATATACTACCCTTCTTCCACTTCTTCATGGCTTCTCTGCTGGTGGCTCTTCACCTACTGCACTTGCACCCGCCTTTGGCAATTTCTTCCTCCTTTCTCGTCGAAGAGACACCCTCAGCACTGCTCGACTCACACGACAGCATCCTCCTCCTTGCGCAGCAAAAACAACAGGTTGTTCCGTCAGGTTTGAATCGGCTAGCACTGCAATGCAGGAGCTTCTGTGTTGCTACACCCATCATCATAGCTTTCTTCTACTCGAATTACTCAATCAATGCTGTACTTTCCTAATTCTCCTCCTGTTGTTTCCCTGTTCTTCCTACACACGGCCTGCATACCTTCGAATTTTGGCTGCTCCCTTTCTTCCATCTTTCGTCTCTTCCCCCAATCTGTTCAAGCAAACCGCTTCCCCTCTCTACCTTCATTGCCTTTTGCATATATTGTATGCCCTCTATGTCAACATTTTCTGCCCATTTCCCACAACTTCCATAGCTAGCTTCTCCCGGCGAACGCACCAAATGAATGTAGCCTTCCAAGCACACGAAAAGACAACAAATCCCGGCTCAAGCATGCGAAATATACGCATTGGGGTGCCCCATAGCCATGAAAGCTGCAAGAAACACTCAAGATACACTCAAGAATGGCACACACACTCTCTCTCTCTCTCTCTAGGAAGCTACAGCCATGCACACACAAAAAGAAACTAGATCTAGGTTATGGCACACAAAAGATAAGCATAGAGATCATCCTCACCATCTTCTTCTTCACTCTCTTCCTCCATGGATATGGCGTTGAAGCACAAGAGAGATGGAAGAAACAAGAAACAAGAAAGCAAGAGTTTGTGCCAATTGAGAGAGATTGAAAAGAACCGTGAGATTGGTAGATAAAGGTAGAGAGAGGTTGTAACCAACTTCCAACTTCCCAAACCTCCCAAATCACACGACTCCTTTCTCTTTCTTTCTTTATTGAATTTGAAAAGTTTGTTACATAAGCTTTTTGAAATGTTAGGCTTAGCTTTCATTTTTGTGCATACATAGACCATGGCTTTTAACCTTACAAAATAGCTAGAGAGAGTTTCCATGCTTTGGCTTTACAAGTGCGGACCCGCTAAATTGCCAAGCATTTACAAAGTTGGACATGCGTACAAATCATATGGCAACAAGTATATGTCTAGGCTTGGATACAAAATAAACATGGGATAACATCATTCTTATTTGAGAAAAGCTGCATCTTCTTAGCCTATTTGATGTCAAAATTGGAGGCTATCAAGACCCACTCCTAGAGGACTCTCCATGTCCACTAGTAAGCACATGTGATTGTTGCTCTCCATTCATTGCAGCCACATCATTGTTTACATTGCAACCATATTATTGTTTACATGCACCTCTATGAAATCCTCCACTAGTGCCAACTACTCATCTCATCAAAAAACAACATTTCTACTCACTTGCATCTCTCACGCATAGTGTAGCTATTGTTGGAATCAGGGTTAGGGTTGCAACAATGCACACACACAAAATAGAGAAGCTTGAGAGCACACAAACTCACTAGATTAGAATGAACAAATGTGTGCCAGATACAAAAGATAAGTACACACCCCAAAATGAGTAGATAAGAGAGTGTACATACACACGGGGGGAAAAACCTTCTAGTGAGGGAAAAAGTGTCCCGACGGTCCTAAGTGTGTTCACACATACCACTACCATATAATGGTACAAATTCCCCTTGGAGTGATGATGTGAACATGTATAGGGTATGGCCTATCAATCCTAAAAAGGTAGTAAGCCCAAAGCTTTACAAAAAGCTTCAAACTTTTCACGAGGAAGAGCCTTCGTGAGTGAATAAATTTGCCATGTTGTCATGTGTAGGCACATAGACCAAGCTGATCTCTACTGCAGAGAGTCTTTCCCTGACATAGTGGTAATGCACCTCAATGTGCTTAGTGTGAGCAATGAAACACTGGGTTCCTCGAAACTGCTAATGTGCTCTAGCTGTCAATGAAAATCGTAGTGCTAGACGACTATCCAACACCCAATCAACCATAAGAGGTCTGAGCCACACACACTCAACTGTAGCTATAAAAGTTACCATGTACTCAGCTTCACAGCTACTGGAAGTGTCCATTGTAGAATGCTTCTTACTTATCCATGATATACATGAATCACCAAGGTGAAAGCAAAACCCACTAGTGGACACTTGTGTGTCATAACATCCAGCCCAATCTGAATCATTGAAAGCATGAAGTTGTGACTCACCCCCCTTTGGATAAAATAATCCAAAATACTAAGTGCCATGTAAATAGCAAAAAACTTGCTTAACAGCCTGCAATTGCTTCGTACCTGGGCTATGCATAAATCTACTCAACTGCTGTGAGATCGCATACTGTATATCTGGCCTCATGTTGCACACATAAAGAAGGGATCCAAGAGCTTGCTGATATACCAACTAGCATCAAAAGAGTCTCCTACATCTTGAAGACTAAGTCGAGTACTTGTCTCCATAGGTGTAGCCACAAGTTTATAGTCTTCAAGATTAAACCTCTTCAATAGATTTTGTATATATTTAGACTACAGCATAATAATGCCATCATTGTGCTGCATAAATTGAATCCCCAAATAATAATGCCATCATTGTGCTGCATAAATTGAATCCCCAAATAGTAATGCAAGAGCCCCAAATCTAACATCTCAAACAATGACTACAAATCAGCCTTAAAGGCTAAAATCTGATCTATGTCAGGTCCTGTGATGAGCAGCATGTCATCAACGTATAGAACGATGACCAAAAATGTGTCCTTACTCTTCACATAGAGGGTACTCTCTAATGGACTGCTTCAAAAATCATTTACAACCAAGTATGCATGAATCTTCTCATACCATGCCCTAGGAGCCTGCTTAATGCCATAAAGAGCCTTTTTTAACCTGCATACTTTAGACTCTTCTCATTTCACAGAGCAAAACTAGGGGGCTGCGATACATACACCTCCTCATGTAAATCACCATTCAAGAATGTAGTCTTAATGTCCAACTAATGTACATTCCACCCATGATGTGCTGTCAAAGCAATGAGACACCTAATGGTAGTCATATAAGATGTGGGTGCAAAGTTCTCATCATAATCAATGCCCTTTTGTTGGGCATACCCCTTTGTAACAAGTCTGGCCTTGTAGCGATCAATGCTACCATTTGCTTTATGTTTTAACTTGTAAACCCACTTAGTACCAATGGCCTTCTTGCCATGAGGTAGATCTTTTAAATACTAGGTGTCATTCTTGAGTATAGAGTTATACTCATTCTACATAGCATGCATCCAATGATCATCATGTGATCATCATGTGCTTCCTCAAAGGAAATAGGTTCCTCCTCATTACGTAAAGTAGAAATGATAACATGATCCACATGAGAATAATCTGCATGATGAGAAGCTGTACGAGTTCTGCTAGGTAAAGGAGCTGCCAACTTGCTATCTCTCAATGTCTACACATGCCATTTTGGCATATGCCTAGATTCTTCCATGGCTGCTCTCTTCTCATCCACTACATCCTCAATAATTGCCTCATCAAAAGGCTGATTTTGCACCTGCAAAGGCTGAATTTTAGAACTTGGTTGAGCATTCAATTTCTCTACATATGGCTACCCTCCATTAAACAAAGATAGGAGCGAATCAAACATGTCCTATGAGCATATATTCTGCAGTTTGTTGCATGAAAGCATGGGCTGAACTGAATTTTTAAAAAAACAACATTTCTTCTTACCAAAATTTGCTTTGAGGGCGGATGGTAGAGTCTATATCCCTTGCTTTATGAGCTGTATCCCACAAATATGCATTTAACTCCCTTATCATCAATCTTACTATGTTATTGCTTAGGCACAAGAGCATAAGCAAGACAACCAAAAACATGCAAATGAGCCACAGAGGGCTTCCTGCCATGCCAAGCTTCATAAGGAATTTTAGACTGCAAAGTCTTGGTAGGGCATTTGTTAAATACATAGTTTTCGCACCGCACGTAGTTGCCCCTAACCAAAAACCATGAGGTAAATCTTGGGCTTTCACCATACATCATGCTCTCTTCACTCATGAGAGACTTGTTCTTCCTCTCAGCCACACCATTTTTTTGAGGTGTGTATGGCATTGTACATTGGTGCCTTATGCCTTTTTTAGCCATATATGCATGAAATTTCTTGGACATATACTCCCCCCCTCGATCTGAACAAAGGGTGCCAACTTTACATTCACATGCATTTTCATCCATGGATACAAAGTGCCTAAAGCACATAAAAACCTCTGACTTCTACTTTAATGGATACACCCAGCTATATCTGGAGTAATCATCAATAAAAGTGACAAAGTAGACATATCCCCCAATAGATGGTGTCCTCATAGGACCACATACATCACTATGTATAAGCTGTAATTTCTTAATAGCTCTCATAGATCCATCCTTTGAAAATGATGCTTGATGCATTTTACCAAGAATACACCCCTCACATACATGTCTAGCAGGGGCCTCATTAGTTTTGGTAACTCAGACACTATATCATGCCTTTGAAGGCGTAACAAACTACCATAATTCAGATAGCCGAATCGTGCATGCCATAATTCAGCATCACTCATAGCACGAGTCGTAGAGACTAAGTAAGCATCATGCTACAACTTCTCAAATACATCCATCTTGTATAGGCCATGAAACAAGGTACCTGAGGTAATGATAGAATAACCAATCATTTCTATCCTATACTGTGTTGAGATTCAAGCTCAATGTCAGTGTGAGCCAGCTGTGTTATGTGCTGGCATGTTAGGTAGGAACATGTGTGAGACATAAATGACCGCGTCCAGCTGGTCATAGTGTGTGGACATTAGCTAGGGTTAGATGTGTGTGGACACAACTCATAGTGTGTCTAGTGTATCATGGATTATGGCTTTATGCATTGTGTGAGAAGGGAGATGGCTTCCCTCTATGGTTAGGGTTTGCAATATACATTATTAGGGTTTTCTCCTGTGTGTGTCTCCTCTCCCTCTACCTATTTTTCAACATGGTATCCGAGCCTTATGCTGTCTATTAAGGTTTATGAGTGAGTGAGAGAAGAGGGAGAAGAAGCTGTGAAGAAAAGCTGTGAAGCTTGCCATTGATGCTGTGAAGCTTGGAGCACATCGATTACTATCAGATCTGAGAGCTTGGCCTATCGGGTAAGGTATTCTAAACATCCTTGAGCGGATTGCAGGTGATTCAGGCAAAAACAAAGCAAATTAGGGTTGCCCAAAGCAAAAGAAAAATTCTAGTTTTTGGAAGCTTTCCATTAAAGCTTGGAAGCGGTGATGTATGGTGAAAATAGATGTAAATCTGGCAAAGACACATGTATCTGACAAGGAGGAATGTATTGGCAACTCATGTACAAGCCCTACACTGATTTTGGAGCAATTTTGATGCATTTGAATGTGTGAAATTTACTGGTTTTTGAGCTCTCACAAAACAGAGAAAAGGAAGCCAAATTTTGATGCATTTAGAGCATGTTTTTGGCAAAAATCAGAGCATTGATGGATTGCACACTTGCCTAGGTGTGTTGGGTACTCAATTATATCATCAATTATCAACATAAACACTCCCAAAGCCCTCAGGAGCAGGCAGCGCAGGTTGGACAGCAAAAATAGAGTATTTTTCATACTATTTGACAGGTGGAGGCCACAATTCAACTTGGGTGCTTGACATATTCCAAAATTGACTTAGTAATTAGTTGCTACATACACTTGAGAAGGAGGCTATATGATTGGATTGATCAATTATCATCTATGGAGCTGGAAATGAGCTGATTAAACAGGCTGTCTACTGGTTGCAGAGAAACAGAGTGTGATTAATCGATCAATTACTCTTTGATCTTAAACAATTGGACTAATTCCTTTTACATGGAGTTAGTGGACATCATTGCTAAGCTAATGAATGCCTGGTTGCTCAATTTGGACAAGGATTGAAGAAATTAGAGCAAAATTACTACTGGTTTTTTTGGTTTTTCTAGTTTTTCCTAGAACAGAGAAGGGGGTTTGACAAAATTGATATGTATGCATGTTGGTTGGTGTTAATACTCAACATTGAGGTTGTTTAGGTGTCAATGCAAGATACCCATACTTGATTGAACCACTACATTGTAATTTGGAGCCTTGAAAAGCGCATCAAAACAGGGTATCTTGGACTGTGTGAGCCAATTCATTTTGGATGCATACAGGTTGATTTTCGACATCAAAATTGAAGTTTGTTGACTCCTTTGGAGTATCTGGAACACCCATTGGAGTGTGGTTGAGCTGAGGAAGGCTCGTTTATAGATTTGGAATTGTGCAAAAGGTGTATTTGCATTGTGCAATATGTCGGATAATCCAGTACAGATTGTTGGTGAAAAGCTGGAGAGGAAGAACTTCCAGGCATGGAAGTACAGGATCAAAAATTTTCTGAAGGGAAAAGGTTTTTGGAATCTCATTACAAGTGCTGAGCCAGAGCCAGAAGTACCCCGACAACCTACACAGCACAGCAGGTTATAGCTCATAAGCAATGGTGAGAAAGAGCATTCAAAGTGTTGCATTATCTGTCTATATGTATTTCAGATGCTATGCTCATACACATACATGATGCTGAGAATCCCAAGGATGCATGGGATACATTGGTGAAGTTGTTTGATACAAACAATAGTGCTCGCAAGTCTCAGTTGCGACAACAGATACATAATGTGAAGCGGAATAGAAGGAGCATCCATGATTATGTACAAGAGATAAAGAAGTTTGCAGATGCATTGGCAACAATCAATGCCCCCATGCCTAATGATGATTCAGTAGACATTACCTTGCGTGGTCTTGGCAAGGAATATAAATCTTTTGATACATCTATCTCGGTTCAGAGTACAGGTTTACCCAGACTTTGATGAGTTGGTTTCACTCTTGCTTGTTGAGGAAATCAAACTCAGTGATTCTTTTCAGGATGCATCTACTAGCCATGATGATAATGCCAGAAATCAGGCTTTCTATTCGCAAAGAGGATTTAGAGGCAGAGGGAGATTCGCATCACGTGGCTGTGGTAATGGTCGTGGATGGCAGGACTGGTCACCCACAACAGAATTTTCAGCCTTCATATGGTGCTAGAGGTGGTCGTGGATACACCTCAGAGAGGCAGAGGTAATCCTCATGGTAGAGGATGTTGGCAAGGCCAACAAACATCTATGCAAGATGTAGAATGCCATTACTGTGGGAAATTTGGTCATATGGCACGTGATTGTTTCCACAAACAGAATGATTTGAGAGGGGGTAGAGCACAACGTGGTGGACATTATGCACAACATGGTGAAAATTATGCATCAAGCAGTAATGATGGCAGTGCAAATCACTTGTTTGCCATGAAACATGTTGTGGGATCTATGATGACTGAAAATGATGACACTTGGTATATGGACTCTGGAGCATCAAACCATATGACTTATGGTAAATGGTTTGAGCATATGAAGCCTATGGATGTGAAAGGCTATGTGGAGACAGGAGATGATACTCAGCATGCCATTACACATGTTGGAATACCATTGGTTATGCACAATGGTCAAACAAAATCTATGTCAGATGTATTGTATGTGCCTTCGATTACAAAAAGCTTGGCCTTAGTTGGTCAAATGGTGGAACAGGGATTACAGGTTCGTTTCAATGAGCATGGTTGCTTCGTTGAGGATTTCAAACATGGATGTAGAGTCATTGCTAAAGGCAAGAAAGAAGGCAGGTTGTTTAAGCTGGATGTTGGAATTCCTGAGTTGAAATCAGCCATGTTCTCTAAAAGCAGAAATGTGGTACATGACATTGATATGTGGCATAAGAGGATTGGACATGTCAATATACAAAGGTTAAAGAACATGCAAGCAAGAGGCATTGTTAGTGGGCTGCCTAGATTCAAGTATGATGGGAATATGCATGTTTGTGAAGCCTGTCAGTTTGGAAAGCAGGCAAGGTTGCGATTTCCTAGAGAAGGCAACATGAGTAGTAGGCCACTTGAGATAGTACATAGTGATGTATGGGGTCCTGCACCACAAAACCCATCTATTAAAGGCAGTTTATATTATGTGACATTCATCGATGATTTCAGCAGAATGACATGGATATACTTTCTTAGAGAGAAAAGTGAAGTGTTGGAAAAGTTTATGGATTTCAAAGCTTTTGCTAAAAAGCAATATGGTTCTTGGATAAAATGTTTGAGGACAGACGGAGGTGGTGAATACACCTCAAATGCTTTTGAGCATTTCTTCAAAAAGCATGGTATAAGAAGGCAATTGACTTGCAGGTATACACCTCAGCAAAATGGTGTGGCGGCTGAGAGAAAGAATAGAGTCATATGTGAAGTGGCCAGGGCGATGCTCAATGAAAAGAGCATGCCAGATTATTATTGGGCAGAAGCTTGTGCTACCGCGGTGTATATACTTAATAAGACACCCACAGCAGCCATACATGTCCAGAGATGCGGCTTACAAGTTTTAGGCCAGACATTGGACACCTCAAAGTTTTGGATGCATAGCTTATGTACATGTGCCTGACGAGAGAAGGAGGATGTTGGATCCTAAGGCAGAAAAGTGTGTGTTTGTTGGATATGCATGGGATCACAAGGCATACAAATGTTACAATCCACAAACTAGACAAGTGGTTATCTCACGGGATGTGGTGTTTGATGAGCTTGCTACTTGGTACAAAGCAAAGGATGAGGGTGTCATTGAGTCACTTGACGCTGATGTGCCTGTGAACTTGCCACAAGCAAGTTCTAGTTCTACTTCTATGTCAGGGCCAGCTGAGGCTGAGAGTAGTACTGTATGTCCATGGTCAGGACGTTTGAGGTTGGAGAGTGTGAGCACTGGGAGTAGTGCTATGGATAAAGGCAAGAAGAAGGTTGAAGGAATTGGAATCACAAGTTATGAGTCGTCAAGTTCAGAGAGTTTGGATGAGGAGCTTGGCATACCTGTTTTACGCACACCTGGTGCTAGGCAGGATAGATATGTGCCACCACATGCTAGAGTGACAGGTGTTCAGAGTGACCCGCATGCATTGCGGAGATCCCAAAGGGTCAGATATCCAGTTGACATATCGTGATTTTGCTATGCATTATGCATATATGACGTCTTTGGTGAAGCATGTGGAACCTACATGCTATACAGAAGCTATTGGAAAGCATGTATGGGAGAAAGCAATGGATGTTGAGATGGACGCATTGGTTCATAATGATACATGGGATTTGGTTGCATTACCATAGGACAAAAATGTTATTGGTTGTAAATGGGTTTACAAAGTGAAATGCAAGTCTGATGGTTCCATTGAGCGACATAAAGCAAGATTGGTAGTTAAGGGTTATACACAAACCCAAGGCTTGGACTATGATGAAACGTTTAGTCCAGTGGCAAAGATGGGAACAGTGAGAGCAGTCATTGCTATGGCTGCAGCTAATGGTTGGGAAATGCATCAAATGGATGTGAAAAATGCATTTCTAAATGGTGATCTACAAGAAGAGGTTTATATGGCACAGCCAGAAGGGTATGTACACCCAAAGTATCCCACTCATGTATGCAGATTGAAGAAGGCTTTATACGGTTTGAAGCAAGCACCTCGTGCTTGGAGTGATAAGATGAGCAAATATCTTATCTCCCTTGGATTTCAGGTTTCTACGGAAGATTCTTCACTCTATGTGAAGAAAACAGATCATGGGATTGTTTTACTTGTCATCTATGTGGATGACTTGATTATCACAGGTGATCATGGTACAGATGTGATGCATGTCAAGAAAGCATTGAGTGGGCACTTTGACATGAAAGATTTGGGTGACTTGAGATACTTTCTTGGAATTGAAGTGATCAAAGACCATGCAGGTACATGGTTAGTGCAACGCCAATATGCATTGGATATGTTGGCAAAATATGGGATGACAGGGTGTAAGCCTATGAGTACACCTTTGGAGCAGAATGTAAAGTTGCGGGCTGATTTTGGTGAGGAGTTGGATGATCCATCTATGTACAGAAAGATGGTTGGTGGTCTCATTTACATGACTATCACACGCCCGGATTTGAGTTATGCTATGGGGCTAGTAAGCCAATTTATGCAGAGCCCCAGAAAACCTCATTTGGATGCAGTGAGACACATTATGCGATATGTAAAGACCACTGCACATTATGGTCTTCTATATGAGAATGGTAAAGGCTTGGATATACATGGCTACACAGATGCTGATTGGGCAGGTAGCTCATATGACAGGAGGTCTACTAGTGGTTATGCCTTTACACTTGGAAGTGCCGTGGTGAGTTGGAGTAGCAAAAAGCAACCTACAATTGCTTTATCTAGTACAGAGGCTGAATACAGGGGTACAGCCATTGCTACTTGTGAAGGAATATGGTTAAAGAGTCTCTTGGCAGATTTGGGTGAGCCTATTGATGGCAAAGTTGTTATTCATTGTGACAACATGAGCAGTATACAGTTGGCAAAGAATCCAGTGTTTCATGCGCGGACCAAACACATAGAGGTCCATTATCACTTTGTCAGAGAGAAGGTGCTAGATGGTACAGTGGATCTATAGTATGTGAAGACTGATGAGCAGGTGGCAGACATCTTTATAAAGCCACTTAGCAGGGAGAAGTTTGAGTACTTCCGTACTATGTTGGGAGTACGTGGGATGAGCTTGAGGGGGAGTGTTGAGAGCCTTGATATCCCAAGCTCATCTACATCTTCATCTATGGCAGTACATCATGAGCTTGAGAGGGGCTGTTGAGATTCAAGCTCGATGTCAGTGTGAGCCAGCTGTGTTATGTGCTGGCATGTTAGGTAGGAACATGTGTGAGACATAAATGACCGCGTCCAGCTGGTCATAGTGTGTGGACATTAGCTAGGGTTAGATGTGTGTGGACACAACTCATAGTGTATCTAGTGTATTATGGATTATGGCTTTATGCATTGTGTGAGAAGGGAGATGGCTTCCCTCTATGGTTAGGGTTTGTAATATACATTAGGGTTTGCTCTTGTGTGTGTCTCCTCTCCCTCTACCTATTTTTCAACAAACTGTACATATGTCATCCACAAATTTCACGAACAAGGCTAAGTCTGAAACTGACAGCAAGTTCTTCTTAATGCCTGGCACATATAAAACTTTAGAAAGAGTAAATGCACCCCCATTTGCAGCAGTGAGCACAACTCTACCAACTCCTTTGACAAGATATGAGGAACCATTTGCATTTGTGACAGTTCTTGCACTTGGAACAGATTCCAGAGATGAGAACAAAATTTTTTGTGAAGTAATGTGCTTACTAGCACCACTGTCAAAGTACCAAGCATCTGATTCTACCACCACTGATATGCATACATCATGAACAAAAGGGTCATAACTGCAATGTAGAGTTTATGCCTATCATCTTGAGCAAAACTTGTGGATTCCTTCTTCTCTGCACTTGGTGTAGATGCATCAGCCAGCCATGCCCAATTCTTTCTTTTTCTCCTTCTCTAGCTTTTTTTTACACTCATTTATGTAGTGCCCTGGTTTCCCACAATAGTGACACCTGCCCTTCTTGTAGGCTTATCAGTTTCTTTCTCTTACCCTTCTTTTATGCTTATAGCAACCATGTGAAGAAGCTTTACCTTTGCCTTTCTGACTGGCAACAAAAGCTTGGCCACCAACTCGCATAACAGATCTATTTTGCCTAGAGTTTCAAGAGTACTGAAACCAACTCATCAAATGTAAGGGCATTTGGATTTCCCTTAATCATGAGTCTAAGGGTAGAGGTAAAACTCTAATAAGAATCTGACAATGCATTGAGAACTATGGGCACCAATGTACTATCAAGATATATCTCATCCACACTAGCAAGCTGCTCCTTAAAATCTTTGATGCTTGTCAAAGAAGCTCTCCATTGACTCTCCCTCATTCATGTGCTCAGACTCCAACTGTTTGCACAGATATGCAACACGTGCTTCATTGCGCACCTGGTATAATGCAGCAAGTGCATCCCATTCCTGTTTTGAAGTCTTACATGACCAACTATGAGGAATAATGGTTCGCTTCAACAAGCAATGCATGTGCATGTGCATCTCTTTCATCCCATCTCATTTGAGCAGTAGTGGGAGGTACTAGTGGTGCATGTGGAGGAGCCACATCTATATCAGATTCTACTTCAGATGTACCTGCAGCACCTGATTGCATTGGTACTTATGAAATAGGACAAGTTTCACTACCACTAACCACATTCAAAAGGCCTTTAGCAACCAGTACACATGCCTCATCATATAGGACCACAATGGGTAGTTAATCCCATCAAGTTTGTCCTCAGTAGACAACATGTTGAATACATCACTACTACTAGCCATGACTGTCTACTAAATGCAAAATCTTTCAACACACTGCAAGTACTCAGTATTCACTGAATGCAACCCCCGAATGGCTACCAACTAAGTGAATCACCTGCAAAGTGTATGAGGAATAACATAGAGTAGAGAATAGAGTGTTACTACCAACTAAGTGAATCACCTGCAAAGTGTATGAGGAATAACATAGAGTAGAGAATAGAGTGTTACTGGCAAAAGTATGATGGTTGATGTTGTTGAAGACACTGTAGATGCTGCTACACACCAAATCTTTTCCGTTGCACAGCCCAAACACCCAACATCGAGTAGAACCAATCTAAAATGATGCCTCTCTAGAATGTCTGTAGAAACCTTGCAGTGCCCAAAACGTGCCCGAATCGCACTGCGGACCCTAAAAATGTTGTATACTTTGTATACAGCACACTACAATATATACCTTCTTTTCCTAAGAGGGTATCTCAATCGGAGACAGAACAATAGGGTCGTGAGAGGAGGGAGGTAGACTACTAGATCAAGTGTCAAGGAAGCTAGCTCTGATACCAATTGTTGGAATTAGGGTTAGGGTTGCAACAATGCACACACACAAGATTGAGAAGCTTGAGAGCACACAAACTCACTAGATTAGAATGAACAAATGTGTGCCAGATACAAAACATAAGTACACACCCCAAAATGAGTATCACACTCCATGTAGTGGGTCTCGAGGTAACATGACCAACTAACTTATGTGTTTGGAGATGCCCACCTCTCTTTTTTTATTCGACTCTCCCATCCAGGGTCTCTATCTTTCAGGAATGATTTTCGTCACTCGTCGCGTGAGATGGCCTTGTAAAAGGTGTCCATGTAGTAATCCAAGGGATTCCATTCTTACTGGACTTTGTGGTGATCCATATCCCTAAAGTCAGAGGAGCCTAGTCATTACTCATTGGTCAAACATGGCTATGAAGTATAGGTGTACTGCATGATTGGGGTTCCAACAATTAGTGGATTCCCTAGGAGCATGGTTCATAGGAGATAAAATTGGAGGAAGGTCTAGACCAAGGGATCTGAGGTGCCATAGTAGCCCCCACTTTGTCTCCCAACCCTCAGAAGACCATGACTTGGCCTATGCCTGAAGTAGGCCTTGTTCCCCATGGTGATGAGTCGAAACTATTTGACTGGCTCTAAGTAGCGAAAGGCATAACATCCTACATGGTGGACATTATGGAGGTAGTACCAAAAGACTCCACCAACCCTTCCTCTGAGCACTATGAGGCTATAGGGTTAGGAGAACCCCTCCTAGGTTACCACAGAGGGCACAAGATGGTCTGAATACCTCTCACACAAGACAAACAAGAACCTAACCACCACAAGCCCAACCACTTCCCCACTGCCTCAACATAAAGACCCCCACCATAGGTGTCTATGAAAGAACCAACCTTTCCTTTGGGGTAGTGTCCCAAGTCTTAGATGGAAGAACACTATGGCACCTTCCCATTTTACCACCAACTGGCTCACAAAGATATGGGAACCCCTTAGCCTTCCCTACTACCAAGACCCCATCCAGGAACTCAATCTCGACACTATAGAGGAGCCTCATCCCATCCTGTTAGCCTCTTGGTTGTGGGACCACCCCACCCTACTTGAGCAAGCCACTGCCTTCTTCCAATCTATTGAGGATGTCTTCATGTGGACATACAAGGACTTGGGAGATGTTCTAGCTAACATTGTTCACACCATACCACTCCATGATGAAGAAACTCGACTTGTTCATGGGCGGTCCTACAAGCTCGACCCAAAGTATACAGAGGCAGTCAAAGTGGTGCTAGAAAGGATGGAGTATGCCCAAATCATCTCAACAGTGGAACACTCCAAATGGCTTTCCCCATGTTCATCTCTCCCAAGAAGAAGACCAACAAGATCCAGGTCTGTGCGGACTTCCGGTCCCTCGACAAAGCAACCATTAAGGATGGATTTCCACTCCCACTTATGGATTGGTTGTAGACAATGTTGTTGGGCATTCCCTATATGGCTTCCTAGGTACAACCAAGTTGCCATCCACCCAGACGACTACCCCAAGATAGCCTTCGGTCTCGTCAGCCAATGGGTACCTACATCTAAAAAAAAGGATGCCCTTTGGGCTATGCACAATGCTCCAGCTACCTTCCAAGGATTGTCACAAATATCTTCAAGGCCCCTTCCCATATTCAAACTCAGCCCCTTCCCATCTTCCAACTCGCCCCTTGCCTCCCTCACACCTATCCCACTCCCCTCCCCCCTCCACTGTCCCACTTTCCCCCTGTCCATTTCACCACTCTCCCAACTCCCTCACCCACTTTCACCACTCTCCCAACTCCCTCGCCCACTTTCACAACTCGCCCCCTCTCTCCTTCTATCTTACTTACCTACCCTCTTTCATGCCTCACTCACCCCTCTGTCCAACTCGCCTCCCTCCCACTTCCTACTCGCATCCCTCTCACCCCCAACTTGCACCTCGCCTCCCTCATCTCATCTCACCCCATCTCATCTCACCCCTCTGTCCACCTCGCCTCCCCCATCTCATCTCACCCCTCTGTCCAACTGGCCTCCCTCCCACTTCCTACTCTCATCCCTCTCACCCCCATCCCCTCTCTTCTACACGTCACCTCATCCCTCATCTCCCTCTCTTCCGACCTGTCCCCTGCACCACCCCAATCATCAAGACTCTCCACCCCCTCACCCCCAACTCGCACCCTCACCTCCCCCATCCCCTCTCCTCTCTGCATTGCCTCATCCCGCATCCCCCTCTCTTCCAACCTATCCCCCACACCACCCTGCTCTCTACCCCTTGCTACTCGGCCCCACCCCACTTGCCTCCCCCATGCCATTGTCTGCACATATCACCCACCTCAAACCCACCCCCCCAAAAAAAAGAAGAAAAAAAACAAGAAAAAGAAAAAATCCTATTGCCATCTCTGTACCTTCCTATTTTGGCTCTTCCTCTTTTTTATTTTTTCTCTCACTGCTTCACTCCCTTGTCATTCCCTCATGGTGGACATTCTACCTAACACTCGTGCCATTTTTTAACCCTTGCCAGATACTTTCTTGGCATCAATTTTAAACACATCAAACAACTTCTACCTCATATTGGCCACACAGGTGATTGGAAGCCTAGTTTTCATTATTGAGCATTGTAATGTATTATTTTATATGTGTGTTGTCGATTGTCTATTAAAGGCACACCACGGGATTGTGTGTTGTCGATTGTCTATTAAAGGCACACCACGAGATTTTATGTTAAGGTTACTATCAACAATGGCTAAGTGTTTGCACGTGTAGGAGGCCTAGGATGCCCAAGGACTTGATTTTTAAGCTTTGGGCTACCCAAGGGTGTAAACCCTAAAAACGAATTAGATAAGGCCTCTTGTAACCAAAACCTCTTATTCTCTTATGCATAATCTAAGAGTGCTCTTCTCTACTCTCTTACCTCTTACCACTCTTGTCTATTATGGTTAGAGATCTTGTATCTCATTGCATGTGTGTGAGTGTGTGTGAGAGAGAGATTAAGTGAGAGGAGGGTCAAGTTTCCCTTGATGTGTGATGGCAATAGTGCAGTGGAGTGGAGCTTATGGGTGCTTCTGCATGGTGACAATGCTACCTATTATTATGAGAATCCCACACAACAACCTGCTTTCACGAGGTGAGTGACACACCCCAAATTTTGCATTTTGTGAGCTAGGCCACGACATATTAGTTTCTTGGTTGATTTGTTTGTGCTTTCGAGAGTAGTTGGGCAAAGCCCCATGATATTGGGTTATTCCATCCATCCTTTCCATGGCACCAGGGCCTTCCACAAGTGGCACCGCTCTACTAGGGCGCTCTACTAGGGAGTAGCCCCACCACATAGTCAAAGTGTATTTTGAAAGCTTGTGAATGATTTATTTATGTTATATTTATGGTTTTTTGCAAGAATGGAGTAGAAATGAAATCTCAAAAAACCCTTTATTTTGTTGTAGTGTTCTTGTTTTTTGTTGCATTTTCTTGTTATCTTAAGAAATATGTGTTTAATGTTTTTTGTTACTACCCTTAAAACTGTGTGTCTTTTAATTTTTACAATTCCTATTCTGGTCAATTTTGCCCATTTCTGTTCATTTCTCATTTTTTCATAGAAAAAACATTAATTTGGGCCTAACATTGAATCAATTTGGTTAAATAGACCTAAAATTTGGATTTCAAGCATGGGGTTTATCCCAATTTTAACTCCTTACACAGAGAATTTGGGATAAAAATAAAGTTTTGGGTAGGATTTGTAAACCAAATTAAATTTTGCATTTTGCTTGCTAATAGCACAGATTAACTTGGCCTAATCCTCATGAAATTTAGACCACTAGTTTGGCTGGCTGCATTTAATGCATCTAGGCTTTTAGGTTCTAGGTCAGAGGGATTCTAAGAAGATTTTAAAAATCTTGTTTACCACCTCTTTTCGAGTAATCTGTGAAACCAAAAATCGAAATTGCAAAAAGTAGAAAAAAAATAAAATTTTAAATTTAAAAAAATTTAAAATTTAAAAAATAAAAAAAATTCAAAATAGAAAAAGAAATAGTTGCCCCGACAAAGCTTGTTATAGGTTTTAGGCCGTTGCAGCCATTTTGAGGCAACCTATACAAGACCCAAAAAAATGATAATTTCCCATAGTAAAGGGACCCACAACTATAGGAAAAAACCTCTAGCCAACCAAAAAAAAATTGCATCATTTCTTTTCGCACAGTAGTGTCCAGTAGCGCTTAAAACCCACTTCGGATATACTTTGGCAATACAAAATAATTAATTAATTAATTAATTAAATAGTATGAAACATCTCCCTAGCCCTAAAACAACCTACAATGATATGGAGCTACAATCTGGGCACGTTTTATAGAAAGGTTTAGAGAGAAAATTGTGTCAACCCAATTAAGCCGCTTATCAATCCACTTTTGTCTCGGACCCTCTTCAGGAATGAGATTCATTGTGGTACAAGGCCTGAGACTCTCAACAAGTAGCGACACTTCCTCCGATCTTGAATTGATGTAAGGGATACCGGATCAAGAGGGGAAAACCCCACTCAAACAATAAATGTTGGACCCACCCACTCAAAGAATAAATGTTGGGCCCACCCACTACCTTGATAGGTTGTGTGGCCAATTACTTTAGGGGTTCGGCTTCAGCTATAACCTCTACACCTAACCTGGTAGCATATCAATTTGGGGATGGGAGGGAGTGAGGTTAGGTCTAAGGCCACACCTAGTGTAGCCTTACACATGAGCTTGGGTCATGTGGAAATCCCTATCCATATAGGACCAATATTGCCTGGCAGAAGATTACCAAGCTACATCTTGAAGTCTCAGATATCATTGTCAAGATGGCTGACGGGATTGTTTGCCAAACCTATCACGAAGTTATGAGATTTAAAGAACAAGTTTCTTAAACATCAAGTTAAACATACTTTCATTGTTAAGGACTTTTCCAAATAACCCGAATCATATGAGATGATCTTAGGATGCCCCTTCATGATAGAGACAAAGATGGTGCATGATTGGTCTAAGAACCATGTCTACCTCCAATTCGATGATTCCATCATCAAGGTTGATCTTGTGACTCTAGCCATGTACATCCTGTGGGTAGTGGAGGACTTTTTGATAATCATTTGTACACCACCACTCATTCAAATCCATTGTAGCATTACTATACTTGCATACAAAAGACCGATGTAGGAAAGAACCCACCCTACTATAAGGATGCTGAAAAACAAGCTATTAAGCTGCAGATGATCTAAATTAGATACAGATGATCTAGAATCAATAGTTGGGGAACCAGAGGATCTACATGGGTTACACATGATGGCGAAGAGCTCCCCAAGGCCACACCATTATGAATGATTCGTGCTTTACATTTTGATGTCAAAGGGATTGGTTATAGTGAACTTGAGTCCACATGGGATGATTGACATAAGTGCCACTAGTGGTGAGGAGTTTGAAACAGAGACTGGAAGCTACACTAACTCCTCCAATACTATGAGAAAAAAAGAGTTGACAACATCAAGAGAAACCATGGGAAGTGAAACTAAAACTACAAGAAGGAGTAGCTCTGAATCTAATACTGAGTCCCAATCTGAAGAAAGGGATGAACTTCCTCAAAACACCCTATTAGATAGTATCTTCAAAAATGGCGGGGATGAAAATGACATGTGGCTAATCATCATAAAAGGTTTCAAGAGAGGACAACTACTGCCCAATGTCTTTACAGTATGTTGGTGCATTCGATGCACATCGTAAATTCATTAACAACTGGGGAGAGGAACTACAAAGAGTTATGTACTACAACCCTCCTCCCAGTGAGCTACAAGACAGGATGACTACTACCCAATGGCTGTAGTATGTTGGTGCATTTGATGCGCATCATAAATTCATTAACAATTGGGGAGAGGAACTACAAAGAGTTATGTAATTCAACCCTCCTCCCACTAAGTTTGATAGCCAAATCAATGTCACCGATAAACCAAAGCTTAATCATTCTACTAGGTGGAAGCAAAACAAAGCTTGGCCCAAAAAGAGAAGGAAGCAAAAGCTATAGCTAATCCAACACTGAAGAAAATGAGGAGCCAACACCTAACTTATGCCCTACCCCAAAACACTATAAATCTTTCATAATTGGGGACTGTAGTTGACTAATCCTTGAGGTTAAAATTAGGTGGAAAGATAGGGAAATAGAGGATTCGACTTGGGAGTCGATTGAGATTGTTCAGCACAGTTCTCCTTTCTTTTATTGCAACAGTGCAATGTTTTAAGAGAGGGGAAGTATGTTATATGTACATTATGTGTGCTATGTTATATGCACATTATGTGTGCATATACTAGGAGGCTAACCCACATTAGGCTTGTGAGTATGGGAGCATGGGAACAAGCTCTAGTGGAGCATGGGTTAGGACTAACCTTAAGGGTTAAGGTTAGGGTCAGGCATCCAAGGGTCACACATGGGAAATGGAAAGTCAATAGTCACTTGAGTGCCCTCCTATATAATAGGGGCATGGGGCACACTCAAGGGAGGCTTGGGGGCTTGGAGGCTTATGCTATGGTCTCTTGTGCAGAGGTCCATATCTACTCATCTACCATTTCACACTATAGCTACATGCTATTGGATTGGAGTTATACCTCTTGATGGTATGGGACATCAAGGTAGAGGTATTATGTATTTTATTTATAATTCATGTATGCATCCCTTGGACTCGGGGGTGGTTGGGTGGTTGAGTTTATTCCTGATTTATGCATAACAATTATCTAGAGAGATCTCAGGGTCGTATAAAGACTATGTCTATGGGTGGGTGCAGGTACTATGTAATATTCATGGATGACCATGCAAGAAAAGTGTGGGTGTATTTCATGAAGGAGAAGAGTGAAGTGTTCACTCATTTTTAGAATTTCAGAGTGATGGGCTGAAAATAGACAGAAAAGCATGTGAAGTGCTTAAGGTCAGATGGAGGGTGAGAATACTTCTCCAATGAGTTCTGTGAAAGAATGGCATTCAGAGACAATTTACATGTAGATACACTCCGTAGCAAAATGGAGTTGCTAAGCGAAAAAACAGGCACATTGCAGAGATAGCACGAGCATTGATGGGGCAAAGAAGAATATACTGCATAGCTATTGGACTGAGGCTGTGTCTACAACAGTTTATATCATGAACAAGACTCCTACTGCAGCCATACCTGCTGATGTAATGCCAGAGGAGAAGTTTACTAGCAAGAAACCTGATTTGTCTCACTTGAAAGGCAAAGTTTATTGTGGTTGCCATACATGATGTAATGCAAGAGGAGAAGTTTACTAGCAGAGGAGAAGTTTACTGGCAAGAAACCTGATTTGTCTTACTTGAAAGTTTTTAGATGTATTACATATGTGCATGTGCCAAATGAGTTGTGCACTAAGCTGGATCCAAAGGTAGAAAAATGTGTGTTTATTAGGTATTCCCTTGAGCACAAGGGATATAGATGCTATAATCCTACTACACGTGAATTGAAGGAAGTAGGGATATTGTATTTGATGAGATAAGTAGCTAGTATGCTACTGAAAAAGATGTTGTTGGGACTAATGTAAGTGGAAATGTGGTTGCACAGAATGCAAGTCAACAAATCACATTGTTAGGACTGATGTCAGTGGAAATGTAGTTGCACAGAATGCAAGTCAGCAAATCACATTGTTGGGGCTGATGTAAGTGGAAATGTGATTACACAGAATGCAATCACAGTCATTGAGTGGACCCAGGAGAGTCCTCATCGAGCAGTTTTGTTGATATACCATGGAGTGGCAGGCTGTGTCATAATACTAGTAAGATTCCTCCCTCCAACTTTTGATGATGTAAAGATGTAAGAACCTCCCCTTCAGCCTCTTGTAAATCATCCCCTCCTTCTGAATATAAAAAGGCTTTGTTTTTCCTTGTTTTTGGCCTAGTGAGAGAATAAAGTTAGAAATCCTTTTTCAAAGCTTCTAGAGATGTAATTGTGTATAAGACTTCATTGCAAATCCCTCAAAGCATCCCCCCTTTTTAGAATGGAAAAAGATCTTGTTTGACCCTATTTTGGACTAGAGAGAGTATTTATTCTAGAGGTAATATTTTTGGAATATTTTGGAGTAATATTATTCCTTAATATATTATAAGATGATCCCCTGAAACGGAATTATGATCTAAATTTTCTAAGTTGCATTAGTTTTGATTGGTGGCTGAGCCAAGAGGACCCCTAGTTCAAAGTTCTAAGCCTTGTAAATATTTTTAAATTTAAAAATAAGATATCCTTATCCAATAAGGTGGATAATTAGGATTAAAAGAAAAATCAAAAATTTTGGAATTATACACAAGAAAATATTAAAGAAATACTCACACAAGGTAAAGATATTGCAGTCATGAGCTTCTGATATGTAAAGAAGACCTTTGGGGAGCCTTATGACACCTCACAATAGTGGGATGCAAGCTTCTTTGAGGTGCCTAGAAGTCCCATCAAACCCCCATTTTTATATTTAAAAATACTCTAAAAGCATGGGATATTTCATCTCTCATCTCTCCTCTTCCAAACTAGATCAAAAAGTAGGCATAACTAAGCCAAATCTTGTCCAAATTGGATCAAATTGAAGCTGGAAGCCTCTAGATCTGATTGGGCTTGGTTGGTGGCGTCCCTCACCTATAAATAGAACCCCATACCTTTGTATTTTGATCTTAGTGTATTTTCACTTTAGTGTAATTTTCATTTTAGAGTATTTCCTTCATCCCTCTTCCTTGCCTCTCCATTTTGAAGCTTTGGTGCTTCACTAAACCATTCTATCTTTCCCTAATCCTCTCCATGGTGGCCATGGGTCTCTCCTCTTGAATCCTAATACTCTCCATGGTGGTCTAGCCTCTTCTCTTGATGGTGAACCCTCTCTTGAAGGCTATTCTCTTCCCTTGAAGCAAGCTTCCTCTCTTGAAGGCTACCTTTCTCTTGAAGATTACCCTTTTCTCTTGGTGGCCAAGCCTCTTCCTTGAGGGCTACACACCTCCTTCAAGATAAAGAATCAAGCTCATACCAAGGGTAAGCCTAAACAATGATGTTTATACTATCTTCTTCTCCTCCACATGCTTTGGAAGCATGGAGATGCATGATTCTCTTCTCTAAATCTTGTTTTATGAATTAAGTAGATGCTAAATCTCTTCTTTACGCATTAGGTATTCTTCTTTTCTCTTCCATATGACTTGTAAGCCCTTTACTCCATGGTTCTCCTCTTAAACCATGTGGAGTTAGATTATATGCTAATCTTTCATGTTTATGGTCATGATTTATGATTAATACTCATGTTTAAAGTAAAGATAATCCTTCTTTTTAATTATGTATGCATGAAGGATAACCCTCCTTCTTCTCTTCTCTTCCACATGCTTTGGAAGCATGCTACTCTCATGGTTATCTCTTTAAACCATTCTTTATAAATAAGTAGATGATTAATGATGAAGATGTTAACCCTCTTGCTTAATACTTGGTTTAGGGTTTATAATGATGGCTAGATTATGAACATGGGCTTTATGTGGATTAGCCTTAACTAAGCTATCCCCTCTTCTAAACTTAGAAGAGCCATGAAGATAGTGTCTAACCCATGCATGAGGATATCCATGTAGACTCATGGGTAGAATTAAATCATTTAAGTTAGGTTCTTAACTATGAATAGAGGTATATATTTTTATGTCCAAAAGTGGACTCATGAGTATATTTTTATGTTTATATCTATGCATGCTTATGCATAAGTAATTAGATGCTAAAAGAGGATGTTTACATTCATGTATGTGTATGCCTGAATCATATAGATGTTAAAAGAGGATGAATGGTCACATTTGCATGCTTACATTCATGGTATGTATACATGAATCATATAGATACTAACAGTGGATGTTTACTTACATTTCCATATACATATTTATGGTATGTGTATTCACGAGTCATTAGATGCAAAAAGAATGATCTTTAGTTACATTTTCATGTTTATGTTTATGCATGCATATTTATAGATGTTAAAAGAGGAAGTTTTATCATATTTTATGCTTACTTTTATGTAAGTATATGCATAAATAATTTAGATATTTAAAGAGAAAGTCTCATGATATTTTGTGATATGTTTAAATGATATTTATTCATTTCTTTGGAAAAGGAAATGAAAGAAACTCTTAGGATGGATATTAATTATTCATTTTTCAAGCTTCTTAAATTTTAGGTTAAAATTTGAGAAATTGTTTGAAAAGCAGCCAAGTTATGACAAAACTTTCCTAGATGTAATTATCTTTGAAATAATATGGTCGACGACCTAGTTCAATGGCCATGAGTTAAGAGACGAGTAGAAATAATGGATAAAGACCACTTAGTCACAAGGTGAAGACGTGTGACGCATAAGAACCTTCCCTTGTTTTGAAGAAAAGGGGAAAGAAATGATCCTAGTGAATATAATCAAACTCGAAGGTTAGATCCTCGAGCGAAAAAGCTTCCTTGATGGGAAAGATCCCTAATAACAAGTGAATTCACCCAACGTCTGTGACTCTAAATGAAGTCGTATGGAGAACCATCCTATAAACATTGGTCTTGAAGAAAGGATCAAGGATCAATGAAACAAAGAGATGGTCATCCTCAGAATGGCCGAGAATCATAGTGGGATAATGACCGTGTTGTTATCCTCGTTGAAGGATCGAGAGAGAAGAATAGATTTTTATAATGTTATGTGGATAAAGGAAAGTTGCGAGATTATATTTAGATTTTCTTTCTGTATTATAGGACCCGAATAAGTCCTCGTTTTAGGGGAAGGATTCAACAGATGTGCCTCGCTTTCGATGGAAAAGCATTGATTCTATGAACCAAGTGAAAGTCTTGTTCCTTTGTTGAGTTTGACCAGTGACCTTATAATGAATGGGAACGTAAGAAAGTTATTCAATTCTCAAGATCAGTTCAGAAAGTCTTGTTCCTTTGTTGTGCCTCGCTTTCGATGGAAAAGCGTTGATTCTATGAACCAAGTGAAAGTCTTGTTCCTTTGTTGAGTTTGACCAGTGACCTTATAATGAATGGGAACGTAAGAAAGTTATTCAATTCTCAAGATTAGTTCAGAAAGGATTAAGTTGTCGGAATCAAAGGAAATGATTGTGGGAACTATCCCAAGGTTGTGATCAAGCTCAGAATGATGAGGTTCAAATTTAAGAAATTATTCGATGGATAGAAAGGAAAATTGATTGCAAGAAATGGATCGATGAATAACCTCAAAAAAGACTGACCTTATCTCAGAAGAGAAATGCCATGGCGTATACTTGACTTGTTTGTTTAGAATTCTGCTTTACACCAAGATCGTCAGTGGGCATTTGGTTATGTTTGGAAGGTGGAGGAAGTGATGTTGAAATAACAAAGGGCCGAAGAGAGTTGGAAATGAGAAACAACAATATGAGGAATGGAACTCCCCCTGGCAGATCATTAAGAGAGTATCCAAAATAGTGATCATTGAATAAGAGGTTACTCCCCCTGGCAAATCGTTAGAGAGTACCCGAAGAGTAAAAATTGGTATGAAATCAGGAATATGGGATGACTCACCCTGGCAGATCATTAAGAGAGCATCCAAAGAGAAATGAGGATTAAAGGATAGCTCCCCCTACTAGCGAATTGTTAAGAGAGATACTTGAAGGGATAAGTAACATAAGAGTCAAGAACAAAGAAAGGATTTCATTATCAACTCAGAACTCAAGGTTCACTGATGATCAGGCAATAGAGAAGATAAAGGTTCAGCTATGTTTGGATAGATTATTTGAATAAATAATACTTGAATTTTAAGATATGACTATTTTCTATGCATGTGATGGTCCTTATTCTGTGTCGATGATGGGGCTTAGAGGGAAGACCTCTCTCTAAGTACCCGGACACAAACCCAATTGAATACTTTGCATTATAATTTAAACTAGAAAGCGGGTGGCAGGGTGAACCCGATCAGTTTTATGGGTGCTTTCCAACATTAAGATTGGAAATTGTTAAGCTAGATAAAGATAGATGAAATGAGTCGGACCTTAGATAATTTCAAAAGAAAACTCTTAATTAATGGCTTTTATACTCGATGGGTAAGTTGTCGGCATGAGCGCGAGGAAGCCACCAATATATCTTTTACTCGTGAGAAGTAAAAGATATATTCCCAGAAGGAGTCGTATACCGATAAAGTTTTAGATGATTTGGGAAACCGTTGGATAGATAGACCTTAAGATGTTGAAAATTCATGGAGGAATCGCCTATGTCTTCCGGCGAGGAAAAAATTTTGGGTACGGTTTCAGGATGAGCCGCCGGACTAGTCTCTTTCCCCTCGAACATTCGTGGGAGGCGATGCCCCGAGTGAGATGCTCTGCCCTACGTAGTTACTATTCTGCTGCTAGCATTCTGATGGATCTTAGCTGTAGCTTTAAAAGCTGATGTGTACTTAGATTCAGAGCTAGAAGTGTCCATTATAGGCTGCTTCTGCTGAGTCATGATATACATGAATCACCAAGGCAAAAGTAAAACCCACTAGTGGACATTTGTGTGTCATAACATCCAGCCCAATCTGAATCACTAAAAGCATGCAGCTATGACTCACCACCTTTTGGATAAAACAATCCAAAATATTGAGTGCCATGTAAATAGTAGAAAACCCACTTAACAGTCTGCCAATTCTTCGTACCTGGGCTATGCATAAATTTGCTCACAACTATGAGACCGCATACCGTATATCTGGCCTCGTGTTGCATACATAAAGAAGGTATCCAATAGCCTCCTGATACAAACTAGCATCAAAAGAGTCTCCTGCATCTTGAAGACTAAGTCAAGTACCTATATCCATAGGTGTAGCCACAGGTTTAAAGTCTTCAAGATTAAACCTCTTCAATAGTTTATGTATATATTTAGACTACTGTAGCATAACAATGCCATCATTGTGCTGCATAAACTGAATCCCCAAATAGTAATGCAAGGGCCCCAAATCTAACATCTCAAACGATGACTGCAAATCAACCTTAAACTCTGAAATCTGATCTATATCGGGTCCTATGAGCAGCATGTCATCAACGTATAGAATGATGACCAAAAATGTGTCCTTACTCCTCTTCACATAGAGGTACTCTCTCTTGGACTATTGCAAAAATCATTTGCAAACCAAGTATGTGCATGAATCTCCTCATACCATGCTCTAGGAGCCTCCTTAAGGCCATAAAGAACCTTTTTCAACCTGCATACTTTAGACTCTTCTCCTTTCACATAACAAAACCAGGAGGCTACGATACATACACCTCCTCATATTATAAATCACCATTCAAGAATGTAGTCTTAATGTCCAACTAATGTACATTCCACCCATGATGTGCTGCCAAAGCAATGAGACACATAATGGTAGTCATACAAGATGTGGGTGCAAAGGTCTCATCATAATCAATGTCCTTTTGTTGGGCATATCCCTTTGCAAAGTCTGGCTTTGTAGCAATCAATGCTACCATGTGCTTTACATTTTAGCTTGTAAACCCACTTAGTACCAATGGCCTTCTTGCCCCATGAGGTAGATCTCTCAAATACCAGGTGTCACTCTTGAGTATAGAGTTATACTCATCCTGCATAGCATGCATCCAATGATCACCATCTTGTGCTTCCTCAAAGGAAACAAGTTACTCCTAATTACATAAAGTAGAAATGAGAACATGATCCACATGAGAATAATGTGCATGATGAGAACCTGCATGAGTTCTGCTAGGTAAACGAGCTACAAACTTGCTATCCCTCAATGTTTGCACAAGACATTTTGGCATACGCCTCGATTCTTCTATGGCTGCTCTCTCCTCATCCACTATATCCTCAATAATTGCCTCATCAAAAGGTTGATTTTGCACTTGCAAAGGCTAAATTTCAGCACTTGGTTGAGCGTTCAATTGCTCTACATATGGTTGCCCTCCATTGAACAAAGGTAGAAGCGAATCAAACATGTCCTATGAGCATACATTCGGCTATTTTTTGCATGAAAGCATGGGTTGAATTGAGTTTTCTACAAAAACAACATCTCTACTTACCAAAATCTACTTTAAGGGACGGATGGTAGAGTCTATATCCCTTGCTTTCTGAACTGTACCCCACAAATATGCATTTAATTGCCTTATCATCAAGCTTACTGTGTTGTTGCTCAGGTACAAGAACATAAGCAAGATAACCAAAAACACACAAATGAGCCACAGAAGGGTTCCTGTCATGCCAATCTTCATAAGGAGTTTTAGATTGCAAGGCCTTGGTAGGGCATTTGTTCATTGCGCACATAGTTGTCTCTAACCAAAAACCATGAGGTAAATCTTGGGCTTTCACCATACATCGTGCCATCTCCATGAGAGACTTGTTCTTCCTCTCAGCGCCACACCATTTTGCTGAGGTGTGTATGGCATTGTACATTGATGTCTTATGCCTTTTTCAGCCATATATGCATGAAATTTCTTGGACATATACTCCCCCCCTCGATCTGAATAATGAAGGGTGCCAACTTTACATTCACATGCATTTTCAATCATGGATACAAAGTGCCTAAAGCACATAAAAACCTCTGACTTCTGCTTTAATGGATACACCCAGCTACATCTGGAGTAATCATCAATAAAAGTGATGAAGTAGAGTTATCCCCCAAAGATGGTGTCCTCATAGGACTACATACATCACTATGTATAAGCTATAATTTCTTAACAGCTCTCACAGGTCCATTCTTTGGAAATGATAGCCAATGCATTTTGCCAAGAATACACCCCTCATATACATGTCTAGTAGGGGTCTCAAGACTTGGCAACGCAGACACCATATCATGCCTTTGAAGGCGTAACAAACTGCCATAATTCAAATGGCCAAAATTGTGCATGCCATAATTCTGCATCACTCATAGCACGAGTCATAGAGATTGAGCAAGCATCATGCTCCAACTTCTCAAATACATCCATCTTGTATAGGCCATGAAATAAGGTACCTGAGGCAATGAACGAGCAAGCCATCATTTCTATCATCCTGAACTGTACATCTGTCATCCACAAATTTCACCGTCAAGCCTGACGGCTAAGGCTAAAACTAACAGCGAGCTCTTCTTAATGCATGGCACATATAAAACTTTAGAGAGAGTAAATGTGCCCCCATTTGTAGCAGTGAGCACAACTCTACCAACTCCTTTGATAGGATATCAGGAACATTTTGCACATGTGACGATTCCTGCACTTGGGACAGATTCTAGAGATGAGAATAAATTTTTTTGTGAAGTAATGTGCTTACTAGCACCACTGTCAAAGTACCAAGCATCCAATTTTGCCACCACAGATATGCATACGTCATGAACAGAAGGGTGATAACTACAATGTACAGCCCATGCCCAATCATCTTGAGCAAAACTTGCAAATTCCTTCTTCTCTACATTTGGTGCAGATGCGAGTCAGCCATAGCCATGCCTGATTCTTTCTTTTTCTCCTTCTCTAGCCTTTTCTTGCACTCATTTATGTAGTGCCCTAGTTTCCTGCAATAGTGACACTTGCCCTTCTTTTTAGGCTTATCAGATTCTTTCTTTGCATCCTTACCTGAGGATTCTAATTTTGGCTTATAGCCACCATGTGAAGAAGCTTTACCTTTGCCTTTCTGATTGGCAACAAAAGCTTGGTCACCAACTCGCATAACAGATCTATTTTGCCTAGACTACTCTTCTTGCAAGAGTACTGAAACCAGCTCATCTAAGGGCATTTGGATTTCCCTTCATCATATGAATCTAAGGGTAGAGGCAAAACTCTGATAAGAATCCGGCAATGCATTGAGAACTGTGGGTACCAATGTACTATCAGGATATATCTCATCCACACTAGCAAGCTGCTCCTTAAAATATGATCTTCGTCAAGAAGCTGTCCATTGACTCTCCCTCATTCATGTGCTCAGACTCCAACTGTTTGCGCAAATATGTAACACCTACTTCATTGCACACCTGGTATAATGCAACAAGTGCATCCCATGCCTGTTTTGAAGTCTTACATGACCAAATATGAGGAATAATGCTTCGCTTCACAGAAAGTGTGCAAGCAATGCATGTGCATGTGCATCTCTTCCATCCCATCTTGTTTTAGCAGCAGTGGGAGGTACTAGTGGTGCATGTGGAGGAGCCACATCTCTATCAGATTCAACTTTAGATGTACCTGTAGCACCTGAATGCACTGGTACTTGTGAAAGAAGACAAGTTTCACTACCACTGATGACCACATTCCAAAGGCCTTTAGTAACCAATACATGCCTCATCATATAGGACCACAATAGATAGTTAGTCCCATCAAGTTTGTCCCTCTAGTAGCAGACAGCATGTTGAATACATCACTAATGCTAGCCATGACTTTCTACCAAATGCAAAATCTTTCAACACACTGCAAGTACTCATCAGTATTCACTAAATGCAACCCTGGATGGCTGCCAACTGACTAAATCACCTGCAAAGTGTATAAAAAATAACACACAGTAGAGAACAGAGTGCTACTGGCAAAAGGATGATGGTCGCTATTGTTGAAGACACTATAGATGCTACTGCACACCAAATCTTTGTCGCTACTACACAACCCAAACACCCAAAATTGAGGAGAACCAATCCAAAATGATGCCTCTCCAGAATGTCTAGAGAAACCTTATGGTGCCCAAAATGTGCCCAAATCACGATGCGGACCCCGAAAATTATGTATACTTTATATACATCCACACTACAGTATATACCTTCTTCTCCTAAGAGGGTATCTTAATTAGAGACAGAAAAATAGGGTCGTGAGGAGGAGAGGGAGGCAGACTACTAGATCAAGTGTTAAGGAAGCTAGATCTGATACCAATTGTTGGAATTAGAGTTAGGGTTGCAACAATGCACACACACAAGATAGAGAAGCTTGAGAGCACACAAACTCACTAGAATAGAATGAACAAATGTGTGCCAATACCAATAGATAAGTACACACCCCAAAATGAGTAGATAAGAGGGTGTACATACGCATGGGGAAGAAAAAACCTCCTAGTGAGGGAAAAAGTGCCCCGGCGATCCTAAGTGTGTTCACACACATCACTACCATATAATGCTACAACTATCACACTGTAACACCACCATAGTGGGTCAACCCTAGAGGAACCATCCTAGATCATTTGGTGGACCATCCAAAAGTGGAGGTACACCACCAACAATGGATACATGAGATGTACATGCACCGGTATTGAAGGCACCGCACTGACACTCCAATAGGCATCTCCTAGAGATAGCACATTCTACCAAAGGCTGCCACTTTGAGGGCATCGACCAAAGATCAGGAATGCCACCGATAGGACCAATTCCACCACAAATTTCAATAATGCTTATATGGTCCCTGACTCATCTTGAAGGGCATCCTTAATGATTCATCCTTCATACTATATTGTAGCCTTAGCACTAGTGAGTGTTGTAGTCCCTTGTCAAATCATCAACTTGAGCTTGTGTGTCATCCTACTCACTCGGACCTATGTTGAGTGTGCAAGAGTGCAGAGAAGGGCATGTAATAATGTCTCTAGCCTTCATGTTCCTTTTGCAGTCTTGTCACGTGTTGTGTTCCACTCCATTCTATCTATTCTTGTGTGTGTTGTGGTATGAGCATTGAAGACTCCATACATATTGTCCAGAGAAGAGCCACCACTTAGTGTGCCAGGGAACCTTGCTACATCTTTGACAATTGGCATACTTCACATACATATTGTGCATTCCATCCACTTTGAACTTTGGAAAACTTGTAACAATGCTTTGTGTAAGATTCCTCCCTCCAGCTTTTGAGATGTAAAAGTGTAAGAACCTCCCCTTCTGTTCTTGTAATCATCCCCTTCTCTGAAATAGAAGAAAGATCTTGTTTTACCCTGTTTCGGCCTAGAGATAGAAAATGTCTAGAGAGGTAATTCAAAATTGAGATATCTTTGGATACAAAAATCCTCCTAATGTCTAAAATGGATTCCCCTAAATCAAAAGTTCAAAATGAACTTTCCAATGTGCATTAGGAATTAATTAAAAATGGTATAAGGGACCTTAGCCTAAGGGTCCAGATTTTCAAAAAAATTCAATTAAGATTCCAATGGGCCAATAGGATTAATCCAAGTGTTGGGATGAGATAAATACAAAGAATAAAAGAAAATACCCAAAAATGAGTAAATGCTCACATAAGATGAAGAGTTGACTGAGTACAAGGTTTATTAGTTAAAAATTAAGAGATATTACTAAAAAAAATAAAATATTTTAGAGAAATGATGCATTTTTAACACCTTGGTATAAGGATAGGGAGACCTTTGAGGTAGGCACCTTTTTCACATGTGGTTGGGTTTTTCAATTCAAAAAAATGTGATATTTTTGTCTCTCCTCTCTCCTAGAACAAACTAGATTAAAAAGGGAGTCAAACTGGTCCAAATCTTGTCCAATTTGAGTCTCACTGAAGCTAGAAAATTCTAGAACCTACTTGGACTTGGTTAGTGGCCTCCCTCACCTATAAATAGACGCTCGTTCCTTTGTATTTTCATATTGGAGCTATACCATGCCAATATTATCTTAAAATAATCATATTTCTATTATCCCTTAAATTTTTCTCTCTCTTGGGAGCTTGGAGCTTCTCTCTCTCTCCAAAAACTCTTCTCCTCTTGGTGGACCAATTGATTGGTTGGGGGCTTCACTGCTAATTAAGAATCAAGCCAAACTTGGAGGTAAATCTAATTTTTATGATTTTTTTTCAATTATCTCAATGACTTTCTTCTTCTCAACCCCTCTCAAGCTTGAGAAGCTTTCAAAATGATTGTTTTTATTCAAATCAAGCTTTCCCTAAGATTCTTAATGTTTGATTAGCATTAAGTTAATATTTATGCTTAATTGTAATGCTTTCTTTAAGTAAATCTCTCTCTCTCTAAAAGAGTAGTCATCTTTATGGCTAAATCTTTAGCAAAAGAATGTTTCTCAATGATAATCTCTTATTTCAAAACTAAACTCTAGGCTTGATGAGCTAGACATTAAGAATTGATATTTTCATGATTTTGAGTTAGTAAAAATAATGGTTAATTCCTTTTAGATTGTTTATGAGTAGAAAAGAATAACTTTAACTCATTCTAAATGAGAAAAATATTATCCTAATAATTTGGGAAAGGAGGAATGTCTAAATTAGCTTAATCTAGTGGAATAATCATAATTATGCTTATAATTATGGTTAAAATTATGATTTAAATACATAGTTTAAATTTAAGCTTAAAAGAAGAACTTCTATCATATTTGCATCACAAGCTTTTATTCTTTTAGGAAAATTGAGAATTATCAATAATAGCAGAGCTATAGTAAATTTTTTAGAAAATAATACATATCTTATTTTTATGCATAATGCTAAAAGAGGACTTCCTACCATATTCTAGGATTAGACATCCTATGCAAAAAGAATGATTTTCATCATATTCATGGAAAATATTTTTAGTACTTATGCATAATTATTTGATTATGATAAAAGAGTAATTTTTTATAAATTTATTTTTATGCAAAAAAGAGAAATTTTCATGATATTCGAGATCCAAACAATTAAATGTTAAAGGAGAAATTTTTGGCATAATTCAAAATATGAGTATTTATCAAAAGTGAAATTTTGAGTATTATCAATTTTTATTGAGAAATATGAGTAGAATTGATTTTTGTAAATCCCATAAATCTTTTATTCAAAAAGAAGAATATTGAATATATCTTATTTGAGAAATTTGAGAAAGAATGTGAAAATATCCATAGAGAAAACTTGGATAATTCTTAATCAGAAAAGGGAATCTAGAATCCCTGGGAGGATCAAGGATCTAGTAAGAAAAGGGAATCTGGAATCCCTGGGAGGATCAAGGATCTAGTAAGAAAACGGAAGTTTAGATTTAATCCTCATTAATGAAGCTTGGTTGATCTTGCTGATCTTCAATGGAGAGTCCATCTGAATTTTTCTTATGTGATTATATTTCTGGGTAGTATGAGCTAAGAACTATCCAAAAGGCCCTGAGTGAGTAGGTGGTGAGCGTTCTGGTTACTAATGATGCCATAGGTATACCGATGAAGGAATGATTGGAAATTAGAATTCAAGCTAGATATTCTCGAGGATTATGATCAGTGATACTATGGTTTCATTAAAAGATTGTTTTAAAGACAGTTGAATCTGTGAAAAATATAATTTCACAGTTGAATCTGTGAAAAAGACAATTTCATATTGGGTGTGTAAGTGGTGTGACTATCTTAAACTTTGCTTGAAGCGCTGGCTAGGGGGCCTGGGAACTCTTTTCCCTGGTACCTGGGGCAAAACATAACCAAATTTCTAAATGGATCCTATCAATACAGTGGTTGGGCGGTTGGCTAACCCATGGGATTGGATGGGGTTAGGCTGGACTGTTGGATCCCTAAAATAAGACTCAATTCTGTATGTTACGCGATAGTTGAAGTAAAATCTTGGATAATCCTTGTTCTATGGAAAAGAATCAACGGCTGTGCCTCTTAATGGGGGAAAAAAGCGCTGGTCTCTATGATCCAAGTGCAAGTTCCTCCCTTGACCCGGCCATGTGACCTACAGGTTTGATCAAAATGTCAATGGTAAATTTAAGGCTCCTAACTACGTTAGAATAGATTTTCCTAGTGGAATCGCCTATGTCTGCTCTGCTGGGTGAGGGAAGTTTTTTCCAGGTTTGGTTTTTGGAAGAACCGAGGGATTAGTCTCTTTTCCAGATATTCGTGGGGGCGAGGCCCCGAGTGGGAGACTTTGCCCTGTGCAAGAAGTGCTACTTTCACTGCTAGCACCCCCGAATTCGATGCGCAGTGGGAGCAGGGATCTTTCACTTTGGGCCTGTATATTTTTTAGTTGAATATTTTCCTGACCCTTATATTTATGCCAATTTTCAATGTCTACAATCACACATGTACCATGTGCAAATGCAACCTTCACTTCAGGCATGTTTACATCCAATGTAAAAATTCTTCCAATTCTATTGCCCGTTGCAATGCATAGCATTGGTTATTAAAATCTTTTACATAACATCCATGAGGATTAAGCCTCACTTGTAGACCTTGCTCAACCATTTTTCCAATAAAAACTAGGTTCTTTATAATGTTTGGAACATAAAGTACATGAGCCAAGTACTTCATTTTTCCATCCAGCATAGATAATGGCACCTTACCAACATGTGCAATAGGATACGCAATATCATCAGTTGTTTTCACATACCTTGATTTTTTCATTTTCAGGCGTATCTTTAAACCAATCTCCATCACTGGTCATGTGGTTAGAAGCACTTGAATCAACGTACCATACATCTCCAAGATTTTGTGCATCTGCAGTCAGAACTAAGCATATGCTACATAATGTCATTCTACTTTTTATATTACTCCTTTGCTATATGACCTGGTTTTCCACAATAATATCACTTCATGCTATTTCCACTTTGATTTCTTTTTCATCCACGTCCGCCTCTCTGGCTCCCCCTGCCTCTCGGGTGGCCTCTTCCACCTATTTGTGCATTAGAATCCTATTGTAAATTCCCATGAGCCTTGTTTGTGCATTAGATTCATGTTGTTACTGTGCCCATGATTTTTATTTCTAAAATGGCATGCACCTCGGTCTCTAGATGATGATTTCTCTCTACTGCTACACCTGTGTATGTGTAGAAGGCCTACTCCATTATATTTTTAAAAGATTATTTACTCACAACATACATCTCCTCAGTGGGATAAGAAGGCTTTCTCCTACAAATTTCTAGAAGATGATTTACTCCTGACATTCATCTCCTCAGTGATAAGAATGGCTATGAGATCCTCGAAGTTTGGAAAGTTTTCTCAAGTTCAGATAGATGTCCAAAAAACTAATCATACTCTTTGTCAAGCCCATTCAATGTGACTAACACCAAGTCCTCTCATCAAATGAATAACTCCAATGGAGCCAAGGTTCTACAAACCCTTTAACTTTCAATGAGTAATCATTGATAGTCATCTTATTCCTCTGCCCATTATGTAGCTCTTGCTTTAATAACATCTTTCTTGCCTTGGTACTTATGTTATATAGCTTAACCAAGGTATCCCATGCATTCTTAGGTGTCACTAAATCCTATATATGGCTAATCATAGCATCCAACATGCTAATAGACAGACAATGCATTGCTTTTTTGGCTCTCTCTCATGCCATGACTTAAAGGCATGTGCCTATTGAGAAGTGAGCTTGAGCTCCTTGTTGCAAGGCTTATACACACAAGAGTTAACAAGCACACAAGAGAGATGGATGTGTGAAACTTCTTCTATTCTCTTCTTTTCTCTAACAACCATAACATAAAAATAAGAGTACATACTATAAGGGAAATTACTCTCCTACTATAACATACAAAGGTCAGTCCATAGTGTGAACCCTACTCTTAAGCTGGTGCTATAACTATTCCATAACTCTAGTAAACCAAAATGATTGTCATATAACCTGTAAATCATTGGTAACATATCACCCATAATCTCACCAACCATGCCAGTGGCATAAGTGCAAAGGTGTCATGATAGCATGTCATCCATATCTGCACTAACTGACCTCGACATCTCAACACCTCTCCCTTCAATCAAGGATCAAGAAAAAGTGTAAGAGAAAATATAAAAAATGGACACTCTTGCTTCTTTTTTAATCTAAAGGAACACACTAGGTAATAGATTCAACCCCTTAAGGTCCTTTTTTTAAAAATTACTCAATCCTGTTAGAATCTAGACATATTTAAAAATACCCATCCACTTTAATAAAAAATGTATACTCTATTTTATCTACTAAGAATGAGACTTCCAAAAAGTGTGCATGTAATAATTTGGCAAATTTCGTGTCAAAGTAAGGATCCTTGATTGTAGAGTAGGGGAACGATTCTCCGTTTCATAACCTCTGAACATGGTGGCATAGGGAAAGGCCTCATAAGGCCTTTCTTGGATGAGAACTTTCCTAGAGAGGAAAACCTCAACCTACATGTTTCCCTAACATCATGGTGGCATGGACTGGGCTGATGAGATCGAGTGAAATTTTCCAGTAAACTTTTCTAGATATTGTGAAGTTCAGACAATTGATTGTCATCTCTACCATTCAAGCTACCATCTGAACTGACTCTCTCTCTCTGCATTTAACGACCCAAATCGGTTGTTTCTGCACTAAAGATCTCCGTTCAAGAATTGAAGAATCCCAAATCAAACATCAAACACAATCAAAGCATACACAAACTATGTTAGCGAAAACATTGAGTGAAGATTATATTTCTATTTCTAGAGTCTCAAAGGTGTTGATATACACCTAGGAGTTTATACTCAATACTTAACACTTAATAGGTTTTCAAATGATAGAGATGGAAGCAAGTTGTGTTTCAATCTCGTTAACAAAAGGAAATCCCATAATAATGTGTTGAGATCTGAATAAAAGGAACTCATCTCGTCACATTTTAGACAGAGCAAACAAAGGTGTCACCCAAACAAGAAGAACATTTGTCATCTTCGAATTGCCAAGAAGGAATATGTGAAGCACTGGATGCATTTCCTTGTGTGAAACGAGTCCCAAGTAAGATCATTTTTATACGTTGTTTGCTACTATCTCTTGAAAACATGAACTATTTACATGAATTGTTTATATTGTGTGATGTGTAATAATGACTAGCACGAATCTCTAATATATAGCATAACATACACCATCATTTATGCTATAAATCACACACCAGCTGTTATATTGCAAATAATCCATGTCAGATGTATACAGCATAAGTGTTTGTCTCTGATCATGTGCTATGTGTGCTTGATATAGCGATTGTATTTAACTTGGTACTACAAAGACCTAATGTGGTTATTGGTAAAGGTGAGTTTTTGTTTACAGAACTATAGGTGTGCTATTTCATGTTCTAATACTCTCATGTTCTTTTGTTCATGATGTAGTTAGTTCTTTATGAGGTTCAAAGTTGCATATCCAGTGGACATCAATCCTTTGAGAAGCTAAAACCCTTCTTTGTACATAAGCTTAAGGACATAAACACATGTTGTTGCATATATCACATACAAATAATATACTTGAAGGACACTCTTAACCATATTCACATGGCCACATTTGGTTTACATGGAGTACCATGTTCTTGTCTTTGCAGAATATGCTTTTCATCAGTAGAAGTAGCAAGAATAGGAAAATGTGCAGCACATGAGCATGCCCTTAGCGAGGTCTCACAGTTGTGGAAATCATGCATTTCTTCTACGCATGAAGACTCTTAACATTCCACGATTACAAGTGCCTCATGGGAGAGGTGTGGTGTGTGTACAGAAACATTTGCTCTGCCCACGTGAAGAAGAAGAGATGCCAAAAAAGGTGTTTGTGCAGGTGTTTGAGCATATCGATGTTGGGCTGAAAAAGAAGCAAGGAAAAAGGAAAAGCCACATTTTTTATCAGTCAAAGAGATACCATTCAATAGCTTCATCAATGTTAATGGATTATATAACCAAGCTCATTAGACACAAATTCATATACAAATGGCAGGTGGATCAATTTAGGGAGTGTTTAAAGAACTTCCCTTCAAATGTCATTGTGTCTGTAGTAGATTTTGTGGAGAATTACTCATTTAAAAACAGAAAAATGAAATTCAATCCATGCATTGGCCTACTTATTAACGTACAGTCCTTAGTCATATTATTGTAGCATTATATGGTAGTGATGTGTGTGAACACACTTAGGACCACCGGGGCACTTTTTCCCTCACTAGGAGGTTTTTTTCCCCATGCGTATGTACACCCTTCTATCTACTCATTTTGGGGTACTTATCTTTTGTATCTGGCACACATTTTTTATTCCAATCTAGTGAGTTTGTGTGCTCTCAAGCTTCTCTATCTTGTGTGTGTGCATTGTTGCAACCCTAACCCTAATTCCAACAATTGGTATCAGAGCTAGCTTCCTTGACACTTGATCTAGTAGTCTGCCTCCCTCCTCACGACCCTGTTTTTTGTCTCCGATTGAGATACCCTCTTAGGAGAAGAAGGTATATACTGTAGTGTGATGTATACAAAGTATTAAAAAATTCAGGGTCTGCGGAGCATTTTGGGCACCGCAAGGTTCTATAGACATTTTGGAGAAGCATCATTTTGGTTCTGCTTGATTTTGGGTGTTTGGGATGTGCAGCGGCGGCAAAGATTTTTGTGTGCAACAGCATCTACATTGTCTTCAACAACATCGACCATCATACTTTTGTCTCAGTAACACTATGTTCTCTACTCTATGTTATTTTTCATACACTTTGCAAGTGATTCAGTCAGTTGGCAAAACCATCTCAGGTTGCATTCAGTGAATACTGAGTACTTGCAGTGTGTTGAAAGATTTTGCATTTGGTAGATAGTCATGGCTAGCACTAGTGATGTATTCAACATGTTTTCTACTGAGGACAAACTTGATGGGACTAACTAGCCATTGTGGTCCTATATGATGAGGCATGTAGTGGTTGCTGAGAAGGCCTTTGGAATGTGGTCAGTGGTAGTGAAATGCGTCCTGTTTCACAAGTACCAGTGCAATCAGGTGTTGCAAGTACATCTGAAGTTGAATCTAATACAGATGTGGCTCCTCCACATGCACCACCAGTACCTCCCACTGCTGCTCAAACGAGATGGGATGGAAGAGATGCACAAGCACATGCATTTCTTGCACTTTCTGTTATTCCTCATATTCGGTCATGAAGACTTCAAAATAGGTATGGGATGCACTTGCTGCATTATATCAGGTGTGCAATGAAGCACGTGTTACATATCTACACAAACATTTGGAGTCTGAGCACATGAATGAGGGAGACTCAATGGACAGCTTCTTGACCAAGATCAAAGATTTTTAAGAAGAAAGTAGCTCGCTCTAGTGTGGATGAGATATATATCCTAATAATAGTACATTGGTGCCCATAGTTCTCAATCCATTCCCAGATTCTTATCAGAGTTTTGCATCTACTCTTAGATTCATGATGAAGGGAAATCCAAATGCCCTTACTTTTGATAAGCTGGTTTCAGTACTCTTGTAAGAAGAGCAGTCTAGGAGGCAAAACAAATCTGTTATGCGAGTTGGTGACCAAGCTTTTGTTGCCAATCACAAAGGCAAAGGTAAAGCTTCTTCACATAGTGGTAATAAGCCAAAATCAGAATCCTCAGGTAAGGATGTATAGAAAGAAGCTCATAAGCCCAAAAATAAGAGCAACTGTCACTATTGTAGGAAACCAGGGCACTACATAAATGAGTGCAAGAAAAGGCTAGAGAAGGAGAAAAAGAAAGAATCGGGCATGCCTGATGCATCTGCACCAAATGCAGAGAAGAAAGAATTTGCAAGTTTTTCTCAAGATGATTGGGCATGGACTGTACATTGCAGTTATGACCCTTCTGTCCATGATGTATGCATGTCAGTGGTAGAATCGGATGTTTAGTACTTTGATAGTGGTGCTAGTAAGCACATTACTTCACAAAAAAAAAATTATTTTCATCTGTGGAATCTATCTCAAGTACAGGAACCATCACATGTGCAAATGATTCCTCATATCCTGTCAAAGGAGTTGGTAGAGTTGTGCTCACTCATGCAAATGGGAGCGCATTTACTCTTTCTAAAGTTTTATATGTGATAGGCATTAAGAAGAACTTGCCTGCCAGTTTTAGCCTTATCCTTGTCAGGCTTGATAGTGAAATTTATGGATGACAGATATACAGTTCAGGAGGATAGAAATGATGGCTATTTTATCATTGACTCAGGTGCCTTGTTTCATGGCCTATACAAGATGGATGTATTTGAGAAGTTGCAGCACGATACTTGCTCAATCTCTATGACTCGTGTTATGAGTGATGCAGAATTATGGCATGCATGATTTGGCCATCTAAATTATGGTAGTTTGTTATGCCTTCAAAGGCATGATATGGTGTCTGAGTTGCCAACTCTTGAGACCCCTGTAGAAATGTATGTGAGGGGTGTATTCTTGGCAAAATGCATCGGGCATCATTTCCAAAGGATGGATCTCTGAGAGCTGTTAAGAAATTACAGCTTATACATAGTGATGTATGTGGTCTTATCAGGACACCATCTATTGGGAGATATCTAAACTTCATCACTTCTATTGATGATTACTCAAGATATAGCTAGGTGTATCCATTAAAGCAGCAGTCAGAGGTTTTTATGTGCTTTAGGCACTTCGTATCTAGGGCTGAAAATGCATGTGAATGTAAAGTTGGCACCCTCCGTTCAGATCGAGGGGGATTAGTATAGGAATTTCATGCATATATGGTTGAAAAAGGCATAAGGCATCAATGTACAGTGCCATACACACCTCAACAAACTGGTGTGGCTGAGAGAAAGAACAAGTCTCTCATGGAGATGGCACGATGTATGGTGAAAGCCCAAGATTTACCTCATGGTTTTTGGTTAGAGGCAACTATGTGCACAGACTATGTGTTGAACAAATGCCCTACCAAGGCCTTGTAGTCTAAAACTCCTTATGAAACTTGGCATGGCAGGAAGTCTTCTTTGGCTCATTTGTGTGTTTTTGGTTGTCTTGCTTATGCTCTTGTGCCTGAGCAACAACGCAGTAAGCTTGATGATAAGGCAGTTAAATGCATATTTGTGGGATATAGTTCAGAAAGCAAGGGATATAGACTCTACCATCCGGACTCAAAGCGGATTTTGGTAACTAGAGATGTTGTTTTTGTCAAAAACTCAATTCAGTCCATGCTTTCATGTAAAAAAATAGCAGAATGTATGCTCACATGACATGTTTGATTCGCTCCTACCTTTGTTAAATGGAGGGCAGCCATATGTAGAGCACTTGAATGCTCAACCAAGTGCTGAAATTTAGCCTTTGCAGGTGCAAAATCAACCTTTTGATGAGGCAATTATTGAGGATGTAGTGGATGAGGAGAGAGCAGCCATAGAAGAATCTAGGCATATGCCAAAATGGCTTGTGCAGACATTGAGGGATAGCAAGTTGGCAGCTCCTTTACCTAGCAGAACTCGTGCAAGTTCTCATCATGCAAATTATTCTCATGTGGATCATGTTCTCATTTCTACTTTATGTAATGAGGAGGAACCTGTTTCCTTTGAGGAAGCATAGGATGATGATCATTGGATGCATGCTATGCAGGATGAGTATAACTCTATACTCAAGAATGACACCTATTATTTTACAGATCTACCTCATGGCAAGAAGGCCATTGGTACTAAGTGGGTTTACAAGCTAAAATGCAAAGCAGATGATAGCATTGATCACTACAAGGCCATACCTGCAAAGGGGTATGCCGAGCAAAAGGACATTGATTATGATGAGACCTTTGCACCCACATCTCGTATGACTACCATTAGGTGTCCCATTTTTTTGCTAGCACATCATGGGTGGAATGTACATTAGTTGGACATTAAGACTGCATTCTTGAATGGTGATTCACATGAGGAGATGTATGTATTGCAACCTCCTGGTTTTGCTGTGAAAGGAGAAGAGTCTAAAGTATGGAGGTTGAAAAAGGCTCTTTATTGCGTTAAGAAATCTCCTAGAGCATGGTATGAGAAGATTCATACATACTTGGTTGCAAATGATTTTTGCAATAGTCCAACAAAGAGTACCCTCTATGTGAAGAGGAGTAAGGACACATTTTTGGTCATCGTTCTATACATTGATGACATGCTACTCATCACAGGACCCGGTATATATCAGATTTAAGCCTTTAAGGCTAATTTGCAATCATCGTTTGAGATGTCAGATTTAGGGCCCTTGCATTACTATTTGGGGATGCAGTTTATGCTACGCAATGATGGCATTGTTATGATGCAGTCTGAATATATACAGAAGCTATTGAAGAGGTTTAATCTTGAAGACTGTAAACATGTGGCTACACCTATGGAGATAGGTACTGTATTTAGTCTTCAAGATGCAGATGCTAGTTTGTATCAGCAGGCTGTTGGATCCCTTCTTTATATGTGCAAGACGAGCCCAGATATATACAGTATGCAGTCTCACAGTTGAGCAAATTTATACATAGCCTAGGTACGAAGCATTGGTAGGCTGTTAAGCGGGTTTTCTGCTATTTACAGGGGACACTTAGTATTTTGGATTATTTTATCTCAAAAGGAGGGTGAGTCACAGTCGCATGCTTTCAGTGATTCAAATTGGGCTGGATATAACACACGAGTGTCCACTAGTGGGTTTCGCTTTCGCCTTGGTGATTCATGTATATCATGGCTCAACAAGAAGCAGCCTGCAGTGGCCACTTCTAGCTAAGAAGCTGAGTATACAGGGTAGCTTTTATAGCTACAGTTGAGTGTGTGTGGCTCAAACGTCTTATAGTAGCTGATTTGGGTGTTGGATAGTCGTCTAGCACTACGATTTTCACTGACAGCCAGAGCGCATTAGCAGTTGCGAGGAACCCAATGTTTCATGCTCACACAAAGCACATTGACATGCATTACCACTATGTCAGGGAAAGACTCTCTGCAGTAGTAGAGATCGGCTTGGTCTATGTGCTTACACATGACAACATGGTAAATGTATTCACGAAGGCTCTTTCTCGTGAAAAGTTTGAAGCTTTTCGTAAAGCTTTGGGCTTACTACCTTTTCAAGATTGATTAGCCATACCCTGTACATGTTCACATCATCACTCCAGGGGGGGTAGTGATGTGTGTGAACACACTTAGGACCGCCAAGGCACTTTTTCCCCCTCACTAGGAGGTTTTTTCCCCATGCGTATGTACACCCTCTTATCTACTCATTTTGGGGTGTGTACTTATCTTTTGTATCTGGCACACATTTGTTTATTCCAATCTAGTGAGTTTGTGTGCTCTCAAGCTTCTCTATCTTGTGTGCATGCATTGTTTCAACCCTAACCTTAGCTAATTCCAACAATTACTTAATCACTCACAACACCATGGATGACAAAATGATCAAGGAGATGCATTTTACATATCTAATGATATAACACATGACACTCTTTTTATACAACCTTGATTATGTCAAGTGGCTTAAAGATCATGGCATACACTTCATAAGGCATTGGGTGTGGTTAGATGGACTAGCATCTAAGTTTAAGGCGGCAAGATCCTTTTACTTTGTTGCAAGATTCATTACACTGACTAATGTTGTAGACGTGACTTGGAACTTTTTTTTATCAGGCCATGGCAAATGGGAGTACAATGGTATAGGTGCAGTGATCAAAAGGGCCCTTACACATGAGCAACTTAAGATTGACGGTGTGGTATTGAAGCAGGTTGATGTAGTGCAATTATTGTCAAATACAATGACTAGTAGCACACTTCTACCAGTTACAAGAGTAAGGAAAGACTAACTAAAAGAGTGTTTTGGGAGATAAAGGTTGGGGAGACATGGGGATGTGAAAGGGTGGAGGGATCTTGATGATTGCATAACATTTGTGGATTTTTCAAGCATGATGTGGCACAAACCAAGAAAAGGGAATTGTCTTGATATTGCCATGCGTAGGCACAATGCTTGGAGATCTTGCACGAGAACAAGTCCTACGTTCAAGGTTGGGCACAAGGCATTCTTTGTCCAATTGATGAGGTGTCAACTGAAGAAAATTTAGTTGAAGAACCTATCTATGAGGATTGTGAGGAGTTGTTCAATGATCTGCTTAGTGAAGGAGACAATTTTGTTGTCAATGCAAAAGAGGGAAATGATGAAGGTGTGGACTTCTTCATTCTCAAATACAGCCATACAAAGCAAATAGCCAACAAAGTGCTTAAAGACCAATGGAGCATTGTTTGCCAAAAGGGCTCACACTTAGTTACTAGAGGGTACTATGAAAAGCATAGTGACCATCATTATTATTCGCTTGAAAATAAGCCTGTTGCCTTTATCTTCTCTCATCTTGTTAGAGCCTTGAAGTTTGACATGGAGTTGGTGGATCCCAAATGTAACATATACTACCTATCTTCTGAGGTGCATGAAGCTATATACAATGCATTGCCATGTGAGGCACATCTTAACTATAAACTCTTAAACCTGTCATCATATTTTATTCAAAAAACCAAAATCCAACAATTACATCCTTCATAGGGTTTTACAAAATACTATCATCCTCTCAAGTGTTTTGTTCCACTACTTTAGATAAAAGATATTATCCATGCTACATAACACATAATCCAAGTACCATAGATTATGTGCCAATTATTGTAGATTATGTGCTATATACTAGCAATAATGTCATAGTTATCACAACAATTACAAACTTTGACATTATTTTTGGTATATAGTATATACTCTATGTTATGTAGCACACAATTGCATGCATGAACCTTTTGGTTGCTATATAATACCTTCTAGCTTTGTGGTACATAGAGCATATGTGCTATGAACATCATATTATGTTCTATATACACATACATTATGTTCTATGTACATAGATTATGTCTTATAAAGCACATTTTCTATGGTATATACACATACTCTCTAATACATAGCATGTACATGCTAATATATTATTTGCTATGTACACAACAAATTGTGTGCTATGTGTAGCACATAGATTGTGTGCAAACAATTCATACAGAAGAAGAAAACATTGTATAAGTGACATACCTTTACATCATCGACCTTTCTCTATAATTTTGCAATGTCATCTTTTGATTGCAATCATTGTACATTTAAAGAAGTCGATTTGCATCCTCTTTCAAACTATATAGTTCACTTTCAAGCTAGACAATCTCTGGGCACTTCCCCTCTACCCTATTCAAGTTTCGAGAAGCATCCTTAAGAACATGACGGACCTCACCAACAACAAACTTGAGCTCTCCCAATCTCATCTCAGCTAAACTATTCATCATGGTGATGCCATGTATGTGTTCTTCATGATACACAAGGTTGATTTTTGTTGTCTCCACCACAAGTGTTGCTGTAACTCCAGTTTTTGCATTGTATATAGTGAAGAGAACATTCCATGTGTTGATTTCATATTTTTTTCCCTCCTATTTTTCTTTGCTCCCAGATGTCCTGTAGTCTCTGTGTGCTCCATTGCACTCTGCGAATGGAGCCCATACAATCATGTAAGGTTGCTTGTCAGCCTTTGTGTTGACTTACAATTCTCCAAAGCGAATGCTTTTGCAAATGACTAGTCGATTTCATAATGGGGAGGTCCTTACTAGTAAACAACGTAATTCCACAAAACTAGCTACTCATCAAACTCATTCCACACATGATACGACTTCACCTTCTTCTGGCCTAGAATTGGTTTTGAACAAGTAAAGACAGAGTCCAAGTCTTCCACACTGATGTCACTTGATCCTAGAATTGGTTTTGAACAAGTAAAGACAGAGTCCAAGTCTTCCACACCGATGTCACTTGATCCTTGTTGTAATTCCTTGGGATCTAATCCTAACATGCTCAACCCATACTCCTCATTGAACTCATGGGCATACTCCTCATTGAACTCATCGGCATACCTATGAACCTAAGGATAGGCGCCTCCACCAATGAGATCTTTTTTGGAACATTGAGTGTTGTATTATTGGGTGCCATAGTGGTGTATTATTGGGTGCCATAGTGGTGAAACGCCCCTTTCATCATGTGAATTCAAATGAGACACAGAACTAAGAAGGAGAGTCTTCACTAAAACCACGAATCACTTTTATGCTAAAAACATATCTATGTTATATTAACCCTCCTTTGTAAATAAATTGAAGTTAGAGAGGAATAAAAATTATGCACATGTATACAATCTCCCATCAAAAGGACTTCTAATAGTGTTGACCCACCATGTCACGTTCTTCAAAGTCGCATATGCAAATAAATGTTTATGTTTTATTCACAAACTACATTGTTGGAATAGTTTTTACTATTAAATACATAGTAAATATCAATTAGAACAATATAAGCTCCATTGTTTTCCCATAATCAGCACATTCAATGTTGTCTACTCACATCCGATCAAAGTTTGTTTTGCGTGTTTTCAAAGGAAGGAGGGCCAAAGAAGGGAAGAGGAAGGGGAGGGGGAGGAGGAGGGGGAGGTCAAGGATTGGAAACCAAAGGAACTTGTTGCAATCATAACGAGAAATTTTGCTTAGAGGAGGAGAGATGGAGAAGAGAAAAACAAAGACAAGAATCACACTCACATAATTAAAAGCTCATTTTCATTATTTTGAAAATGCTTTCCAGATAAATTTTGTAGGTGAAATCTGGAAATCAATGACACGTAGTTTAAATTTTATAACTTAATCTTAAAGACCATAAAATTGTTACATTTTTAGAGGGAGGGAAGGATTGAATCTGTATCAAACATTAAACACCTAATCATAGCTCGCATACAACTCTTGATGGCATCACTATGGAAAGGAGGCTAATTTGATTGTTTTGACAACACTAATTGAGTTATCTTTCACCTTTAACTTTTTGTTTAAAACTCTCGGGTAAAATCTAGTGCAAAAAATGCCAACATGTGGAGGCCAAGCGACTGTACACCCAAATGTGTGCGGCTTCGAAGCTATTAAGAGGCAAAGAAACCGCAAGCAAGCAAATGAACTAATGCCAATGCACATGATAAACCAAAACCACAATGGAAATGCTAACTTTAAGACTTGCCTATCGAGTTTTTTATTTTTAGGAGGGGGGATTTTGTGTTTGTGTTTGTGTGTGTGTGCATGTGCACATGCGCAAGGGGACACAAGGCAACAACACTTTTGAAAGGAGCACATTTTCATTATTTTGAAAAATCGCTTTCCACACAAATTTTGATATACTTTGAGACACGATTCATGTAAATGAAATCAGAGAACAAATATAACGCACTCCATAAATCCTCTAGGTAAAATCTACACAATGTTATCAATAATCTTAAAGACCATAAACGTGTTACAGTTTAATAGGGAAGGGTTGGATCTGTGCCGAACATTAAACACATGACTATAGCCGATATACAACGCTTGATGGCATGCCCCCCAACACCACCACCGACATCCCTGTGGAAAGGGGGCTAATTTGCTTGGACAGGGTAGGTGAGACGGGACAACCTCGCTAGATACCCTAAACGTCTTCCATGTACATACCTGATATGTGACTTGTTTTATTTGAGTTATATTTCACCTTTAACTTTTTATTTAAATCTCTCAAGTAAAATCTAGTGCAAAAAAATGTCAACATGAGGCGGCCAGGAGACTGTACGCCCAAATGCGTGCAGCTTTGAAGCTGTTAAGACGCTAAGAAACCGTACGCAAGCACATGAACTAATGCCAATGTACATGATACCACCAAAACAAAACCACTCAAAGCAAAAGCTTAACAACTTATTAGATCTGCCAAACGAGTTTTTTTTTTTTTTTTGTTGTGGGGGGGGGGGGGGGGAACACCACCACTTTCTAAGCATGTCACATATGAAATCCCTTTTTTTGCATATGAAATCCCTTCAAAGCAAGTCGCATAAGAAATCCATTTATTTGCATGGAGAAAAGCCAGTTCAAAAAATGCATCCGAACAGTTCTTTGCTTAGCTAAGATTAGAAGTTCCTACGATGCATCTGAAGAAGCTTCTTTTAAAACCCAACTCTACCATGAAGGTATAACTTTAATCCTCTCCTTTCAAGTGTCCTTAAGCCTTCCAGCTACCTGTCATGTGCACTTTCAACATGAGCTTACAAAATGAGAAATTTGACAAACACATAAAAGCAAAGGACATTCTCAATGAGCCAAAATAAACCAAGAATAGATATAATGTTTAACTTGAGAGAGAGGGGGAGAGAGATGTGCTAAGACTGACTACGGATCATGAGATTTCAGAGTTTTCTTCGGCATAAATTTCAGGTTGTCAGGGTCTTCAGAGCACTGACCACCAACCCACTAAGCACGCAAAATTGCTCCAAGCGAGGCTATGACTTGTTCCCACATTTACCCAAGCTGGAATATGAATGTTTCCAAGTTGGAGAGGAAAGGCTTGTTCCTGAGTTGGGAAGAAGAATTCTAGTTAGAATTCAAAATTCCTACGTTGGAATGCAAAAATTTACCTTTCCTAAGTTGGAATATCCCATATGGAAATACTATACCAAGCTCTAAAAGATTTATGATGAACAGTTTTCATGATTTGTGTCATGTTTAGCTAGCTGTTTGAACTAAACACGTGCATGTGACTTGTATTTGGACATGGATATTGTCTGGAATCTGGATGTAATTGCCTATGGCATAGTTGTCGAGTGTTTCATGAAAAATGTTTCATAGCTTTTTGAAAAAAAACGTTTCACAAGGGGGTTCAGCTCCCAATAAAAACCTAAATTTTCGCATGGCTCGTGAAGATAGAAGGACAAATGGGACAGCCTGGCAAAAAAGCCCAAGTTTAAAAGATCTGATTTTTCAACAAAAAGAATCAAAATAGCCAAAATTGATGCTTCCAACCTTGGAGACAACACATAAGACCCAAGGAGAGTCGAGACCTTCGTCAATAGCTTCCACTCAGCAACTACATCTGGCTGTGCTACGCAAATCAAGATGTGCAAAATGATTTTTTGTGCACAGGACGAGTCACTATCAGATGAGGCTATTAAAGTAAAAGGGTGGGGAAAACCGTTTTGATCCATAACATTTCGTCAATTCAAACCATAAAAAAGGAATTAACGTGTGACACATGCATGTACATATGCTTCTCTATCCTTGCGCATGGCTGGCCAAAAGAAATAGCACTCAATCATGCGCGTAGAAGACAATATACCTTTGTGACTAGCATAAGGAGGAGCATGACACGCATCCATAAGCTTTGCCTCATGTCAGACACAACACCGACGTTATCCTTCATGAGATAGCCATCTTTGATCACGTATGAAGCATGTGCATTACCAGCAATCAAATCAGTCCATAAACTTGAAAAATCTGCATCTTTTTTATACAAATCTTGCATGGCAAATAGGTGCCCATGAGATGCAACTGAAACTGCGGCCACATATGGTCTCCTGGACAAGTCATCTTCCACCACATTCTTCTTCCCTAGAGTGTGTACAATCTGAAAATGAAACATAGAGGAAGTTTGCCATCCTCATATGCTTCTCTAAGAGTTTAGTCTGTGTGAGAAGCTGTTGACTGTGGGTATTCTTTCTATGTGTTCAAGCTTTCCATTGCTCTAGCCTACTTGCCCTGCACCAACATTTTGACCACCTAGCGACCTATGGAACCTCCTCTCATCTGTGCAACCTTGCGACTTGTTGTTGGTGTTGTACCCCTTTGACCACGTGCATAGACGGCCGTGCCGTGTCAATTGGCTGCATAGTCAGGCTGGTGCTCTAGGCTTAGCTGAAGGTAGCTACTTTGGGTGTAGCGACAACAAGGGCTCCACACTGTGGTGCTGCTAAGCATCGCATAGCAGGGGGGTGTTGCACAGGGGGAACTCGTAGCAGGCATCAACACACGCAGTTAAAGCAAGCGAAGCTAGGCAATGGCACTGAGCTGTGTAGCAAGCAATGCAGGTGCAGCAACGCGCAGCAGGCACAGCTACAACAGAGGCCTCACATAGCACACGCTGGCAGTCGGCGGCGAGACAGTAACAACAATTCACAACCACCGTAGCAACACTCAACCGCACAACACAGGTGGCAACGACGGCAGTTGTAAGCCTAGCGGGGCGTACCATGACAAAGTCTACCACGTGTCCAAGAGATAAAGATATAGAGAGAGGAGAGAGAGAGAGAGAGAGAGAGAGAGAGAGAGAGAGAGAGAAGGGATTAGGAAACTTTGCACAGTACACCACACTGTGCAGGGAACAAGCCCCGCCCCCTTTCAAGAATTTATTCAAGGAACAATCCACAGGCACGTTGGCAAGGATCAATACAACAATGAATACAAATGCAAACAAATATGCCAATGTATATCCAAGTCGATGTCGATGTCGATGTCGATGCACGAGATCTCTGATGCCGAGCACACCACGAAGATGATCCACAAGAATCTCTCACCGGGCTAGTACCAAATCCAATATCCAAGTCCAAGTCCAAGTCCAAATCCAAGAAAACTTAATACCCAATCTGTAGAAAATCCTCAAGAAAGCAAACACCAAGTTCGCGATGGAAGTTGGAACTCTTAACCCTGATGGCGGATTTATGAATCTAGAGTCAAATTTCTTGCCAAAAAGCTTGAGTGGGCACTTGGCAACGCCCGCAACTGAGGACGGTGTTGCTAGCACCGCTACTAGGCAAAGACTGAGGGCAGCGCAGAGGGCGGCAATGTAGGCATATGCTCACTTATGGTAGTGCTATGTGTGAACAGGGCTTAACCAAGGGCACTTTTTCCCATGTGGTTTTTCCCCTTGGACATCAAGTGTGAAAGGACACTCTAACATATAATATTTTGTACTTCTATATTATATGGATGTGGCACACATGCAAGGGTTGACTTGCATTTTGTGGATACCACACTTTTGGCTCTCTCTCTCTCTCTCTCTCATTTCTGTGTGTGAGCTTCTCTACCCTGCACCTACCCCTAATGTGCAGGTTTGTGTGTGTGAGTGTGTGAGTCCAACACCCAACATTTGGTATCAGAGCTGGGAGCTAGCCCTGATATTCTGCTGCTGGAAAAATTCCTGCAAAATTCCGTCGCCACTGTGGTTCCGTCCGTCGAATTCCGTCGCCGTTGTGTTTCCGTCCGTCGGATTCCGTCGCCGGATTGTCTGGTTCCGTCAGAGCTCCTCCGTCCAGCCACCAGTTTCGGGCGGCGCTAGTGGGGAGCCCACCACCTCCGCCCAGCCTCCCAGGCGGCGCTTCCTCTGCAGCCGGCGTCCCAGTACTGGCGCCGAGCATCTCCGACACACTTCCGGCCCGTCAGCGCTCCACCCGCCAGCCAGCGTCGTCTCGACCTGCCGTTCTGTTCCGGCCGACCACTTCCGTCCACACCTCTCCGTTCCAGTCACCGTCTACTCCCGTCCGCCGGCCGACGTCTCCGTTCAGGCCGTCTCGACCCGCCGGCTCGCTCGCTCGCCGGTCCTGCTCCGTCTCGACCGGCACCAGTCGACTTCAGGCACCCGCGCTGGTCCAAGGCCCGCCGGCCGTCTCTGCTCTGCCTTGGCCTCCCCCGTCGACTCCACGCATCCGCGCTGGTCCCAGCCCGCCGGCACACCCTGCCCGACTCCAGTCGCCTCTGCTGTTCGCACCAGCCTTAACGAGCTGCAGGCGGGTGTTTGCTCGCTCAACACCTGCAGCTGGGCCCCGTCACCTTCAGTGCCGTGCTGCTCGCCCGACGCCTAAGCGCCGTGCTGCTTCCGTCGTTCTGCTCGCCCGACACCTGCACACCTCCCACTTGTTCGACTGCTCAACGCCCATGCTCTACAAAACCTCGACCACTGCAGCTCTCCTCGACACCTGCACGGTTCCGCCTCCACCTTGCTGCCAGCTACACGCAGCAGCCTCCATCTTCGTGTCCTTCTCATTGTTGAGTCTCCACCTGCAACGTCTCCCCGGCTGTGCAACATTGCTGCCCAGGTACCTTTGTTTCAGTAAACAAAATAAGGTTTGCAGGCAGATTCAACAAATTTTGGGGGTTTGCCAGGAAGATTTGAATTTGCAAGTGGTACAGGAGTCAAGAAATTTGGGGGATTTATCAATTTCAGGACAAATTGAAAAAATTGGGCATTTTGCTTTGCCTGTAATTTGGGGGTTTTTGAAATTGAGGTCAAAATCAACAAATTGAACCTCTCTAATTTGCAGAAATTTGGGGGTTTTCAAAATTGAGGTCAAAATTGGCAAATTGAACCTCTTTCACTTGCAAAAATTTGGGGCTTTTGTGAAAATTGGCCAATTAGATGCACATTGAAGCGATTGGAGTGCATAAAAATTGGGGATTTTCTGATTGGAGCATGTAATTGGGCATTACAACTGCGATTTGTCGCGTATGTATACACATTGGGTGTAATTGGACAATTTGGTGCAGGTTTACACTTGCTTTGGTTTGCAGGCATACATTTGCACAGGACATTTGGTTGCCTGGCAGTGCACATTGGTGCTTGGTTTGCTTGCAGATATATTTTGTTGACATGGCACAGAATGCTACAGATGTATTTGGTGTGCTCACCCAGGAGGACAAGCTGGATGGATCTAACTACTCCCTCTGGAGTTTCATGATCCGTAATTTGCTGGTAGCCAAAGGGCTTTGGGGCATCGTGTGTGGTGATGACACACGCCCACATACCATTCAGCCAGCCACGCCTCAAAGGGGAGGTGCTCAAAGAGCTGAGTTTGAGCATTTGCTCTCCATGCTAGTGTACCCCGGCCTTAAGGCTCGAACTTGAGTTCTTAGGCTTGTTTACATCTCCTTTGTCAGACTTTTCACCACCAGAAGAGGGCTGTCCATGACCAACCTACTAGACTGTTGTCCCCCATGCTTAAAGCTCTTTGCTTTACCCTTATCCTTGGCTGTAAATGCCCTGTCTCCACCACGGTTGCTAGATAGGTTTGCTCTTGTTTGCTCTTCCTGCAAGAGTAAACCTACCAGCTCTTCAAAAGTGACGGGATCACCACCTCCTCTCATATAGAGGTTGAGAGAGGTGTGAAAGCCCAAGTAGGAACGTGGTAAAGAATGAAGAGTGTTGGTGACCAGCTGTCTGTCTCGGATAACCTCATCGATGTTGAGTAATTGCTCCTGCAAATCTTTCACTTTGGTGAGATGATCTGTCATGGAGTCACCCTCATCCATAGAAAGAAGATCCAATTGCCTCTTCAAGTAGGCAACTCTTGCCTCGTTGCGTACCGAATACATTGCTTCCAATGTGTCCCATGCAAGCTTCGATGTCTTGCAAGACCGAATGTGTGGCATAATAGTCCTTTTCACTGGAAGGGCTATCAAGGACATGGCCTAGAGTCCCATCTCTTTTGCTCTTGTGTGGGAGCAGGTTCTACCTCATGTCACCAATTGGCCGACCATTTGGTCCATCTCCAGTTTTTGCGTCTCGTTCACTTGAGGCCAGGCCGGTGTCTCATGTGAAGAGGCCAGTATTTTGCTGACATGGACGGGAGCCAGACTGGTGCCACCCGTGTGTTAGCAGGATGGTGTCGTATGGACGGGAGCCAGACCAATGCCACCCGTGTATGACCTGGACTGTGTTCGACCCATGGGATTGTCACGCCATGGAAGAGCCAGTATTCGTGCCGTGTTTTGCCTATGGGACTGTCACACCATAGGGAGACTCGTGCCTGGAACTGTGTCTTACCTATGGGACTGTCACTCCATAGGAAGACCAGGTTTTTATGTTTTTATGTCGTGCCAGTTTTGTGTCGACAGATATTTTGTACTTGTTCCATGAACGGGAGATATGTCCATGTTACTATTTGCACATGCACACATGATTTGCATGTTTGAAACTGTTTTCGCATGACATGTATTTGTGTGTTTGCCTACTTGACGTGTTACTTACTGAGCGGGGACGCCTACCAGTGAGTCGTGAAGTCTGCTCTGTATTCTGACGAGTTTTGGTGCATGTGAACAGGTGGTAAGTATGTTGCACATGTTGTTTTTATTATTTTATCTCTAACCTCTTATTTTATAAGGTTAGGTGTTCACATTTATTTAAAAGTGGGCACCCACTTAGGGGCCAAGGTGGGGAGCCCCACTTTAAGTGAGTGTGGGGGTGGGCATGGGCACCTACCCAAACTCCCTACCCACATGCAAACGTGGGTATCACAAAGTTAACTTCACTTTTATTTTATTAAAGAAAAAGGCTCTCTCTTCAAGCGTCAACATGAATCGCTTCTTGCGTTGTTCATCACCCATCGCTTCCACCTTCTTGCGTTGAGAAACCGGCGACCATCTTCTCTTCGCTTGCTTTTCCCAAGTGGCTGGCTGCCTTCCCTGCACAACGACTGCAGTACCCTCTGCTCTGCTGGCTGCGCCTACCTCTCTACAGGCTGCTGATTTTGCTGCATGTGGGCTGCGCCTGTTTTCCAGCAGGTTGCCCTGGCTACAGCAGGCGCCTGCATCACTTCCTCTCCTACAGGTGGGCTGCACAGCGTAACTGAAGTACACATCCAGCAGGCTGCCCATCCTCTACCGGCTGCACCTCCCCATGCTCCCTTGCAAGCGACAGGCTATTATTCATGCTTTTCTACTGTCTATGCAAACTGCTGGCTGCGCATGAATTTCTACAAGGCGACTGTGCACACCATCTCCAATAAGGCAGGAGGCTGTGTGCTCTAACTCCAGCAAACTGCTCATTCTCCCCACGTTGCAGCCAGGCCGCTCCTCCCTTGCAAGTGGGCACTCCTACTCTCACAGCAGGCGGCTGTGCTTTTTGCGGGTGTACTTATCCTGGTGGCAGCACTAAGTTCACCATGAGGCAATTGTTTCTTCAACAAGGGTGGCTTCAGCATACCACAAGTATTGGTTTTCTATCAACCATCTACAAGTAAGTGATTTTCAGATTTGAGTAAAGTATTTTATGTTTAAATCTGATAAAGGATTCATCCCGCTCGGCCAACACCCGTTCGGTGCCGGGTTGTCCAAGCTATATTGGCGAACCTCGGTCCAAAGGTGCTGAGATCGGGAGAGCCAGGCGTTAGTACGAGAGCGCCTGTTTGTGCGTGGTCTCGGAACACCAGTGAGGCGCTCTCCGCGGAGTCCAGTGAAAGCACAAGACCGTAGCGATTGGACCACACTAGTGGTCGTTCTGCTTCGAGCTTCTACATCGAAATTCGAGCCTATTTGTTTGGTACTGTTTTCATATGTACATGGACATTATCTGGTTCTTGGAACCCATGGAGCATTGTGTTTATTAAATACTCCCAATAAATATATCATATATTGAGGGGGGGGTCGGCCCGTTCCGGCCCCAGTGCTGGTGTCCATCTTTCCATTTCATTTCATTTAAATTTCAAGTTGTTTTAAGTTGTCCATTTCAAATTTGTGGTTTTAAAGTTGTGTTATTAAGCGTGTGGATGTCCAACGGAGTCTTTCCCACTTGACGGGATCGGTTTCATTGGTATCAGAGCACGGTTGTTTCCCTCTTCCTAGTGGGGAAACGAACCTGTGTACGGGACATTCCGCTTTTAGCAAACTTAAAACACAATGGACAGCCAAGGCAACCCTTTGGAAGTACCAAATTCGAGGGGTCCATCTAGTGCTTCTTGTGGGTCTGATGCCCTGCGAGGAAGACACAAGTCCCTTGAAAGGGTTATGGATAGTGAATCCAAGGGACAACTGTCTCCAGGAAAGACAGTTATGCTTGAACAAGAGCCTGATGCTATGAGGGCTGAAATGGAACATATGAGAAAACTTTTGCAGGCTCAAGAGCAAGAGTTAAAGTTCTTGCATGAAGATCCACATCTGCAAAGTGCTATTGAAGCCAGGAAGGCTGATGCTATGGTTGATGTAACTTTTGAATCAATGGCTCGTGAAGTGGGCAAGAAACCAAGGGAGTTGGCACTTGCCTATCTCCTTCGCAAAGGTGATATCAAAGAGGGGGATGACGGAGAGCTGAAATTCAAAAATCCACCTCGTTTGAAGCATGGAGATCCCGCATCCCAGAGGCTGAAATCTTTTATGCAAAAGGAAGAGGTGACTGTCACCTCTCAACATGCATCCTCTCCCCAAGGCACTAAGCCTGACAGATATATGTATGCCAGTGCTCATGGAGGGCATGAAAGTCACATGCATGCAAGACATGTATCTCATGGTGACAGGTCTACTTCCAGAAAAATTTTGCCTTCTGAGTTGTCTCATGGAGAGACCAATGCATGTAAGTCACATGCATCTGAGTTTCGAGCACAGAAAAAGAGAAGACCATGAGCCTCATGCCAGGAAGCTCAAGGAATTCAAAGCAGGTGATAAATCTGTCAAATTTGATGTCTTTCATGGTGAACATGATGCCTCTAAGGTGTTAGCGTTTGTGGCACAGTTCGACATTGCTTTTAGCGATGAGGACTTTACGGAAAAGTCAAAGGTGCGCCATGCTAGCATGTTTTTGAAAGGGACTGCTGCTCATTGGTGGATCACTGAAAAGATCACCAAGGATCGCATCTCCACTTGGAAGGAATTCAAAGATAGATTTTATGCTCAGTTCTTGCCACCCAATGCAGAGCAAACTCTCACTCAAAAGTGGGACAGGCTGGAACAAAAAGATAATGAGAGTGTGCAACAGTATGTTAACAAATTCTGGAAAGTGTTGCTGGAAGTGACTCCCTTCTTGCAAATCACTGAAGATGAAAGAAAGAGGAAGTTTCGTTCTGGACTGCAACCAGCATATAGCTCGGGTATTGAATTGCACCCGAAACATACGTTGCAACAACTTACAGCTTCTGCTCTTGCTACGGAGCAATTGGTGCTCAAGATCAAGCAGGATCAAGGAGGTTCCAAGGGGAAGGACAAGGCTGTCCCAAATCAGCAAAAGGGTGGACAGCCACCTAAAAAGAACTTCCGGGAGCCCTACAAGGGTGGTAAAGCTGAAAATAACATATCTAAAGAACAGGGCCCAAGGAAGAACAAATTTGGATTAACCCCGGAGCAAAGAGAGCAATATGCCAAGGATGGAAAATGCTTTTCTTGTGGTAGCAAAGACCACATGTTTCGGCAATGCCCAGATCGCAAATCAAAGCACGAGGACAAGCACACCAAAGCTAATGTACATGCAGTTCCTGATATGCAAGGAAATACAGGTCATGATGCAAAAGAGCGAATGGTTTGCAAGGCTTGGGGGCAAATCAAGGATCAGCCCGCACTCTTCATGTTTGATGACTGTGCAACTGACAATTTCATCTCTATGCAAATGGCAGCTGCATTGGGTATTGAGGTTGAAAACATGGGACCTCAGATTGAAGCCGAAGCTGCATTTATTGGTAAAGAGGTGCAGGTTACCCCTTTGATAGGGAAGTTGCGCATCCATATCCAGGGCTACCTTGATAATGAGCATTTTCTAGTTGCTCCACTGAATGGATGTGATGTATTGTTGGGCAAGCCGTGGCATCATAGGCTTGAGCCCCGCAAAGACTACAAGTCCAATATGATTTCTTTTATGCATAAAGGCCGCATGCATTTTATTGATGCTGGCAAAGAAGGGGATTCCATCCCACTTGTATCACACATCCAAATTAATAAAGCAATGAAAAAGAGTCTTTCAGCGTACTTGGTTTTTGTTCGTGATAGTCTTGAGCCAAATCATCAAAATGTGGATGCTATGTCTAATGATAGGCTGAATTTTCTTAATGCATTCAACGATTGTTTTGCTGACTCGTTGCCAGGTGAATTACCTCCCCAAAGGCCCGAAGATCATCGTATAGATCTTGTGCCAGGTAGTTCCCCACCTAACAAACCCGCATACCGAGTGAGTGCTGCACAACAAGAAGAAATCATGAAGCAGGTAAACGAGCTTTTAGAGAAAGGTTTGGTTCAGCCCAGTTCCTCACCTTACTGCTCTCCTGTGCTTCTTGTTCAAAAGAAGAACGGATCATTCCGTATGTGTGTAGACTATCGAGCTTTGAACAATCTTACCATCAAGAACAGATTTCCTATTCCACGTATTGATGATATCTTGGATAAGCTTGATGGTTCGGCTTGTTTTAGCAGACTTGATTTGAAGAGTGGTTATCACCAGATACGCGTGGTGCCACAAGATGTCCATAAGACTGCATTCAGGACAGCCTTCGGATTATATGAATTCTTGGTAATGCCTTTTGGTCTCACCAATGCTCCTGCTACTTTTAATTGTATGATGGATAGGATATTCCGACCCCATCGCAAGTTTACAGGAGTCTTCTTTGATGATATCTTGGTTTTCTCTAAGAATGAACAGGAACACAGAACTCATTTGGTCACAGTGTTCGAAGAGTTACGGAAGCATAAACTTTTCGTCAATGCCAAGAAAAGTGAGTTTTTCCTTTCAGAGATTCATTATTTGGGTCATATTGTATCCAAAGATGGAGTTACAATGGATCCTGCAAAGACAGAGACTATTCGGAACTGGCCCGAATTGCAAAACGTACATCAAGTACGTAGTTTTCTGGGATTATGTTCGTACTACAGGCGTTTCATAAGGCATTTTGCTATGATTGCCACTCCTCTACATGATCTCACGAAGAAGAAAACTGCTTTTAAATGGACTTCAAAGGAACAGGATGCTTTCTTGTAGCTCAAGCATGCTATTATATGTGGTCCAGTATTGATTGTTCCTAACTTGCACAAGTCATTCGTCGTTGAATGTGATGCTTGTGGTGATTGCATAGGAGCTGTCCTAAATCAAGAAGGGCGTGCAGTTGCATACGAGAGCCGTCGTTTGCATGATGCTGAGCTTCATATGGATATCTATGAGAAAGAGCTCTTGGCTGTAATTCATGCCTTAAAGATTTGGAAACACTACCTTCTTGGGGCTGAATTTGTAGTCAAGACAGATCATCAAAGCTTGAGATACTTTCTATCTCAAACCAAGCTTTCAGAGAAGCAGATGAGAATGGCAAATTTTCTTTCCATGTTTCATTTTCAGATTGTGCATACTCCAGGAAAGAAAAATGTGGTGGCCGATGCACTATCTAGGAGGCCTTATGTTGCTGCAGTCTCAGTGGCCTCTCATGGAGACCTATCTGCTATGAGAGATTTGTATCATTTGGATGCTGATTTTTGCCATATATGGACTGATTTGATGGCTGGTCATTCACATGCCTCTTATGTTATCAACGAGGGTTATCTCATGAAGGATAATTGCCTATGTGTGGTAAAGGATTTGCGTCCAAAGGTTATGGACGAATGTCACGCTCCACCTTATGCTGGTCATAGAGGTATTATGCCTACTACCCGCATGATTCAGAGGTATTTCTTTTGGCCGAGCATGCGTAAAGACATTGAGGCTTATGTGCGTGCATGTATTACTTGCCAAAAGGTGAAATTTGACAGGCAAAAGCCTCCAGGTTTGCTTCAGCCATTGCCTATTCCCTCGCAACCTTGGGAAAGTATCACGATGGATTTTATTATGGATTTGCCTAGATCCCAGCATGGGAATGATGCTATTTGGACTATTGTGGACAGGTTTAGCAAGCAAGCTCATTTCTTGCCCGTCAAGAAAACCATTAAAGCTGATCATATGGTAAAGCTTTTTCTTGCTAATATTTTCAAGCATCATGGTATGCCTAAATCCATTGTTGGGGATAGAGATCCCAGGACTACAAGCCTATTTTGGAGGGCTTTGTTTGATAATATGGGTACTAAGCTTCAGTTTTCATCAGCTTATCATCCCCAAACGGATGGCCAAAGTGAAGCTGCAAATTCAGCCGTGTTGGATTTGTTGAAGTGTTATGTGGCAGATCAAAAGAGTGCATGGGAGAAGTATCTTCCACTTGTTGAGTTTGCCTACAACAATACAATCCATGCCTCCACAGGAAAGGCTCCGTTTGAGATTATTTATGGCAGAGTGGTCTTGCCACCCATCCTTCGTACCAAGGATGAGATTTTTGCAGCTGATGAATATGTTCGTGACTTGGATGTTGCCTTTGGTCAGGTGCGGACAGCCATTGCAAGATCTCAGGATAAGCATAAAATGGCTGCTGACAAGCATAGAAGGGACATGGAAGTCAAAGAAGGTGATTGGGTATTGCTGAAATTTGAGAAGGCTATAGGAAGAGGCCAGGACGAGAAGGATCATATCCTAAGCTTTCTCCTCGCTATTATGGACCCTTCAAGGTGATTCAGAAGATCAATGAAGTGTCCTACAGGCTTGCTTTACCTAGTCATTGGAAGATTCACAATGCCTTTCATGTGAGTCTATTTCGGAAATATGTGGGGCCAGATCCTGATGAGCCTGTCACAGAAGATCCGCCAGAGATTGAAGAGCTTGAGGAGATCCTCCAGCCAGAACAGATTGTTTTTCACAAGGAGAGAAAGCTACCTGCAGGAAAGCTTTCCAGGAGATACCTTGTGAAGTTTAAGAATTATTTGCCTATTGATGCCAAGTGGGTAAATGAGGATTATTTTGCAGATTATCCACAGTTGTTGCAGGCATATCTTGAGGCTTTTCAGTTGAGGTCAACTCTTTAGAAGCCCGGGGGAATGTCACCAATTGGCTGACCATTTGGTCCATCTCCAGTTTTTGCGTCTCGTTCACTTGAGGCCAGGCCGGTGTCTCATGTGAAGAGGCCAGTATTTTGCTGACATGGACGGGAGCCAGACTGGTGCCACCCGTGTGTTAGCAGGATGGTGTCGTATGGACGAGAGCCAGACCAGTGCCACCCGTGTATGACCTGGACTGTGTTCGACCCATGGGATTGTCACGCCATGGAAGAGCCAGTATTCGTGCCGTGTTTTGCCTATGGGACTCTCACACCATAGGGAGACTCGTGCCTGGAACTGTGTCTTACCTATGGGACTGTCACTCCATAGGAAGACCAGGTTTTTATGTTTTTATGTCGTGCCAATTTTGTGCCGACAGATATTTTGTACTTGTTCCATGAACGGGAGATATGTCCATGTTGCTATTTGCACATGCACACATGATTTGCATGTTTGAAACTGTTTTCACATGACATGTATTTGTGTGTTTGCCTGCTTGACGTGTTACTTACTGAGCGGGGACGCCTGCCAGTGAGTCGTGAAGTCTGCTCTGTATTCTGACGAGTTTTGGTGCATGTGAACAGGTAGTAAGTATGTTGCACATGTTGTTTTTATTATTTTATCTCTAACCTCTTATTTTATAAGGTTAGGTGTTCACATTTATTTAAAAGTGGGCACCCACTTAGGGGCCAAGGTGGGGAGCCCCACTTTAAGTAAGTGTGGGGGTGGGCATGGGCACCTACCCAAACTCCCTACCCACATGCAAACGTGGGTATCACAAAGTTAACTTCACTTTTATTTTATTAAAGAAAAAGGCTCTCTCTTCAAGCGTCAACATGAATCGCTTCTTGCGTTGTTCATCACCCATCGCTTCCACCTCCTTGCGTTGAGAAACCGGCGACCATCTTCTCTTCGCTTGCTTTTCCCAAGCGGCTGGCTGCCTTCCCTGCACAACGACTGCAGTACCCTCTGCTCTGCTGGCTGCGCCTACCTCTCTACAGGCTGCTGATTTTGCTGCAGGTGGGCTGCGCCTGTTTTCCAGCAGGTTGCCCTGGCTACAGCAGGCGCCTGCATCACTTCCTCTCCTACAGGTGGGCTGCACAGCGTAACTGAAGTACACATCCAGCAGGCTGCCCATCCTCTACCGGCTGCACCTCCCCATGCTCCCTTGCAAGCGACAGGCTATTATTCATGCTTTTCTACTGTCTATGCAAACTGCTGGCTGCGCATGAATTTCTACAAGGCGACTGTGCACACCATCTCCAATAAGGCAGGAGGCTGTGTGCTCTAACTCCAGCAAACTGCTCATTCTCCCCACGTTGCAGCCAGGCCGCTCCTCCCTTGCAAGTGGGCACTCCTACTCTCACAGCAGGCGGCTGTGCTTTTTGCGGGTGTACTTATCCTGGTGACAAACTAAGTTCACCACGAGGCAATTGTTTCTTCAACAAGGGTGGCTTCAGCATACCACAAGTATTGGTTTTCTATCAACCATCTACAAGTAAGTGATTTTCAGATTTGAGTAAAGTATTTTATGTTTAAATCTGATAAAGGATTCATCCCGCTCGGCCAACACCCGTTCGGTGCCGGGTTGTCCAAGCTATATTGGCGAACCTCGGTCCAAAGGTGCTGAGATCGGGAGAGCCAGGCGTTAATACGAGAGCGCCTGTTTGTGCGTGGTCTCGGAACACGCTCTCCGCGGAGTCCAGTGAAAGCACAGGACCGTAGCGATTGGACCACACTAGTGGTCGTTCTGCTTCGAGCTTCTACATCGAAATTCGAGCCTATTTGTTTGGTACTGTTTTCATATGTACATGGACGTTATCTGGTTCTTGGAACCCATGGAGCATTGTATTTATTAAATACTCCCAATAAATATATCATATATTGAGGGGGGGGTCGGCCCGTTCCGGTCCCAGTGCTGGTGTCCATCTTTCCATTTCATTTCATTTAAATTTCAAGTTGTTTTAAGTTGTCCATTTCAAATTTGTGGTTTTAAAGTTGTGCTATTAAGCGTGTGGATGTCCAACGGAGTCTTTCCCACTTGACGGGATCGGTTTCACCTCAGGAGCTCTTTGAGCACCTCCCCTTTGAGGCGTTGCTAGCTGTATGGTAAGTGAGCGTGTGTCATCACCACACACGATGTGACACACCACACACGATGCCCCAAAGCCCTTTGGCTACCAGCAAATTACGGATCATGAAACTCCAGAGGGAGTAGTTAGATCCATCCAACTTGTCCTCCTGGGTGAGCACACCAAATACATCTGTAGCATTTTGAGCCATGTCAACAAAATATACCTGCAAGCAAACCAAGCACCAATGTGCACTGCCCCAACCAATGGACATCTCAATTTCTTTAAGATGGGAAGGATATAAAATCCCATCTCTTTTTGATGTGAGAATCTCTCTCCACCTTAATGTGAAGTCCATTGTCCAATTTTGAGGAAAGCCCCAAATTTCTGCAAACAGGGAAGTCTTAATTTGCTGAATTTGAGGTTAATTCAAAAAACCCCCAAATTCCAACCAAAGCAGCAGCATCAAATAAATGTAGTGGCTCTTGCAATTTTCCATGCGAAGGGAAATTTTTGGCAATCCCCCAAATTCACTGAACCTGCAAGGAAGATGTCCACGAAAATGTTCCCCCCTTTTTCCCCTTTTTTTTTTAAATCTGAATTTAAAATACCTGCAAAGGAGTTGATGTCCTTGAAATGGCCAGATACAGACAGAAGGGGAGTGTACGGGCGAGCATGAGGAGCTGTTGGACGAGCAGGTACGGGACTTGGGATCTGGGCGGCACGAGGCACCGCAGACGGCGCGAGCACGTGCAAGTATGGGACTTGTGTCAGTTGCACAGCACAGGCGAGCAGCTGGAGGCGCAGCAGAACTTGAAATGTCTGTGCAGCAGGTGCACGCGAGGATGTAGGAACAGCCAGCTGTCGTCACGGAGGTACAGACGGGCCGCACAGACATGCAGGCAGCTCCCAAAGCGGACGGAACCAGACGTGGCGGACAGAGGTGCTGCCACTGGGAGAGGATGAGGTGGCGCTCGCGGCAGTAGCACCGCCAAGAACCGGGCGGAGGCGGAGAGGGGCGCAGCAAAACCGCCCGCTGGGCTGGGCGATGGTGGCTGTCTCCCCAATAAGGCCGCCGATTGGGCTGGACGGAAGTGGCGGGGGGAACAGAGGCCAACGGACAGAAGCTGGCCGACCGATGGAAATCCAAAGGCGGCGGATCTGGCCAACGGAAATTCACTGCCAGGCGGAATCCCACAGTCAGCTGCCGAGACTGAATTTCCAGGAAGCTGAGACTAAACATCCAGAGCTCTGATACCAATTGTTGGTGTTGGACTCACACACTCACACACATAGAAGCGTGCAAATTAGGGTTAGGTGCAGGAAGAAGAAGCTCACACAATATGAGAGAGAGAGAGAGAGAGAGAGAGAGCCAAAAGTGTGGTAGCCACAAAATGCAAGTCAACCCTTGCATGTGTGTCACATCGATATAATATATAAGTACAAAATATTATATGGATAGAGTGTCCTTTCACACTTGATATCCAAGGGGAAAAACCACATGGGAAAAAGTGCCCTTGGTTAAGCCCTATTCACACATAGCACTACCATAAGTGAGCATATGCCTACAGCAAGTGTTAAGATACCCAGTCTTATGGAATGTTCTATGCCAGGGGTGCTGATTTTCAGCTTTATGCTTACAGCGATTTAGACTAGGCTGGAGACTGATACTTGCTTTTTTGTAGGAGGACAATAAAGAATGCATAGTCCATGAGACCACCGGGTTCGATAAGATTCTAAAAGTGAAAAACCATGTTTCCCAATGCAATAGGTAGATGATCATGCAAGGGTCTGGTTCTCTATATGCTCGGAGTTCGTAACACCTCTAAATTCGTTGATTGCTTGGTTCCAAGAGTGGCTTAATAATTCCATAAAAGAAATTTATGACAAATGTTTCAACTATCTCGGATATCATATTCCAAGTTATATGGGAAAACTCACTGAGAACCAATTTCGGTGCTCAAGTAATTTTTAATATCCTTCCCCAATTTAATAAGATTATTTTCATGAGGTCTTACAAACTGCTAAGCTAGTTATATGAAATCAAGCAAGGTTCTTGTTTATTGAAAAGCATGTTGTGATATTTGCCTTCGATGTCATGTTTTGGTAAACCGTGACAATTGTTAGAAGTCAAATATTCTCCCAATTTTGCTTATATGTTTTGGTTTTTTTGTCAACACACAAGAATCAAGATACAAGCGGTAGCATATATAAGATGGCCTTAAACATCTGATTATGCTAGATGAAAAAGGCAATTACATTGGGCAGCACAGATGGCCGTGCCCTTTGCTGTGTTCTGGAAGATGCTAGAGGGACTCTGGAATCTGGATGCAAAAGCAGCATCTGGCTTTGACATGTTCTGAAAATTAGGGCAGCTTCTGCCCAGATGCCTACTCTGGCATGATCTGATGGATCTCTTCCTTTCCAGGCTATCGGTGGACACCATGCAGCCGCCCAATCGCTTACAGCTGCACCCTGTCTACAGAGCAAACCGGTCTTTGCCATCTGAGAGGGCCTTTCGGGAACATGTTTTGCAAGTTAGGGCACACAGGAAAACGTGACATCGCCATCCACATGGCGGCTAGGGAAAACGTGGCAGAAACCAGCCAGTCAAACGTTTCACAAATCATGGCAACAAAGACGGGGGCAAGAGAGGTCATACCTGGCAGTCTAGTGGCCATGGCCTTTGCCATGCTTGGCCTCTTCTTCGAGGTGGGCAAGGTGTCGGCGCTCGTGAGGCAAGGCCACAAAATAGGAGAAGACGCCCAGGCCGATGAGCACATGGTGGAGAGGCTTGATGCTGCTGGTGTCTATGTACTTGCGCTTGTACTCCATCAAGAAGTCGTCGACGGCCTTCTTGGCCTTCTCCCGACTCAACAGAGGTTTGATGTGCTGCGGAACATCCTTCACCTTCACGCCGCGGAGGCTGTTAAGAAACTGCATCGCCATGCCTACCTGACTCTGTGTCGATAGGGGCTTCAATCTGAATAGGCAATGGGCGCGCGACCGACCACACCCAAGTCTCGGTTCACACCGGCCAGACGGATTGCGTCGTGGGCTGGGATCGTGGGAGGGTAGATCTCGACCATTCAATCAACTTAATTTTTTGGAATTTAGCCCGACCCCAGATTTTGACACGTCAACCAGCAGAACTTAAAACGCTAATAAATAACAAGACACATTCCAAAAACCGGTAGTCTATGGTGGAAGTGTTCAAGTGCCTCCCTCAGGTTGTGGGATCGAATGTCTTTGGATGAAACCGTGAGACACATAGTTGTAGGTTGTGTGTGTTTGTCGTGTGTGTGTTCAATTCCAGCTATCTCAAAAAAAAAGGATTTTAAAAAACTCAAAAAACTTATAAAAACATACACATCAACAACTAGAATTTTAAAGCCACTTTAAATTTTACACATCAGTAAAACAACTAGAGGGCCATTTAAAACTTTCGCATCAATAACTAGGCATTGGGGTCCATGCAACTAACTCTAGGGATCGGAAGGTAGCATACAATGTGTGTTGCGTTTGCTAGTGTGTGCGTGCAACAATCAACAAATGTGTGAGTTGGGAATCAGGACAATGGTGACAGTGTGCTCGGGGGCGGCTCGAATGCGAAGCTTAAGTTGGGAAGTCCACAGAACGAGTGAAAGGATACTATAGTCACATGGTCATCACATGCTATATGCCACATGTCACTCCCTGTGCCATGAAGGATGCCAGAGATCCTTTCCTTACTTCATCATCATTCTAAGTTGCATTCTTAGTTTGTCCATATCTAGTTGATCTTACACACAGTAGTTGTATGGCTCATATTTGGTTTTTTGTCAATTGGCCAACATGACTAGATTTTTGGGCCAAAGACATTGTTTCTCGAGAGAGAGGTGGGCACGAACAGAGTACAAGAGTGAAGGGCATTGGCCATAATTTTTGTATGGCATCTAAAAATTATGTAGATGGTTTGACAAAGTGTCACCAAAAGAATCATGTTGATAGGCTTAGAGCTAAGGGGCATGGGCGAGCCAATTTGGCTATAAACTAATTCTCACAAACTAAAGGTAACTAGCTATACTTATTGAGCCTATACATGTTAAAGGCTAGAATTGTTGCTCATTGAGTAGCACATGCTATTTATGGCTTAGAGGAAAAATGGCAAAAAGAACAAGCTTCATCACTATAAGGTTGTTTTAGTTAGCAATAAGAGAGGGAGGGGAGCACACATGAGTGAACAAGCGAAATATTCACAACGACTCTACCTTGGGTTGTATTGATAATTGAACTCTTTTTCTTATGGAAATGAACATGGAAGTTTTCACTCTAGAACGAGTAATTATACAAAAAAAACTATAATTATTCTTCTCGACTATCTCATGCATTATATCTACAGCAGTGACTCTATTAGAAGCAATGATATGAGTTATAGTAATTACTTAATTTGATTGTCAAGGATATTACAACTAGGTTGAGTCTATTAACTAAAATAAAGTAGTGAAATCATTTAATATGATTATCTACTATAGTACAACTAGCACTTTTATTCTCATGTTCATGTTAGGGGCTGACTTAGGGTACTCACTAGTTATTTACTTTTCCCTATTTATCTGAATAGTCATCTCGGAAGTTCAGAATGTTCTTTAGAAGTTCATCGGACTTTCAGTTAGAAAGTAGTTCTTGGTCTTTCCTCTAACGGTTATGAAGCCTATTTGGGTGAAAGCTTTTGTAATCTTTTCAGATGAATGAAAGACCGTAGTGTGTTTTCGAGTCTATGTTGTTTCCATGTCTGATATTCAGAGTCATGTTGTGATACCTCTCTTCAAGTACTCCTGTGTAGTGTTTGCTATTCTGATGCTTGTTGAGTGTTGTTATAGTGTGGCTTAACACTGGCGATCCCGTTGGTTTCTATCTCATAGTAGGTAGATTTAGAGCGTGCTTAGAGCCTTTTCTATTCGAAAAATGAAGTTTGAGTTTTTTGTCTATTCGTATTCTTTGTGGTGTCTGTAACTGTGTTATAAATGTATGTTGCTTAAGTAAGGAGAGGATGGAGAATGTTATCTACTAGTATAGCATAAGATATGTATGAGTCAGAGTGATAGAAGGTCAGTTTCTTGAGTCTATTTTACTCGCTCTGTAGCAAGGAATCAGAGCACACAATCAAGGGCCGAAGTCCCATTCTGTTTAGATACAATGTGGGCAACAAGGAGCAACCGACAAGTGGAGGATCAAGGGAAACTTACATTGGGGAGTCAAGTAGGGGAGGAGATGTTGCTGGAGAAGAAAAACATTACATTGATTTTCAGAAGAACATTTGAGTGAAGAGCAAGCTGTTCGAGGTTTTCAGCTGCCTGGTGGGCACATTTGCCCTATCACCTCTGTTGGTCAAAAGAAAGTTGCAATTTGATCCGCTCAAGGGGAAGCAAAACCAACGCGAAAACCTAAGCCAGTAGTTCAACCCAACATGGTTGTTGCAATCGCTAACCTGAAAGTCAAGTTCGGAAGATTTCAGGGCAAATCAAAACAAGACCGTGATAGCCATGCCACGCAATTCGAGACATGATGGCAGGTTGGTGGATTTGACAGAATGTATGGCAATGCAGAAAAACAGCATCAGTTTGAGGCAACACTGGAAGGGAAGGTAATGGAATGGTTTAGTAACTTTGGTCCTGGTCATTTTGCAGATTATAATGCTTTGAAGATTGCATTCTTGGGGAGGTTTCGGAAAGAAAAGACTCCCAATAATGTCTTGGTCAAGATTAAAGAAATTAAACAGAAGGATATGTTGGTGGAAGACTATGCACAGAAGTTCAGACATCTCATGAGCAGGTTGGTGGGTAAAGAACTGATGAGATGTTAGCAGGATATTTTCTGATGGGATTAAGAAAGGATTTTGAAGAATGCAATTGTTGCTGGAGTCGACATTGCAGGTGGTTTTGATGCATTGGTGGTAGTAGCAGAAAGAGTTGAGAAGAGATTAGGAGTTAAATCCCCTAAGAAGGATAAGAAGAAGAAGAAGAAGAAGAAATCAAAATCTGATTCGGATAGTGAAACAGACAGTGAATCAGATGAAGATTCAGATGGGAATTCTAGTTCTGATGAATTAGAGGACTCAGATGTAGATTCAGAAGATGAGGAGGACAGAAAGAAGAAGCAGAAATCTAAAAGCAAGAAGAAGGAAAAGAAGAAATCTAAGAAGAAGGCCAATGACCTAGAAATGGAGAAGCTCATTACAAAAAGGATCAAGGAGTTGGGCTTAACAGCTGCAGGGAGTCCTGAAAAACCTTTTTGTCAAATATGTGAAAGAACAGGGCATAATACATCAGGTTGGTATAACCCTAACTTTAGGGGTACAGTTGAGGCAGAATGTGTAGGGGCATCAACCTGCAGCAAATCGGATTACTACAGAAGAGTCACATGTGGATAATCAAAATTGGTATCAACAGGGGAATTGGAGACCACAATACAACAACTGGAGGCCACCTAGGTATGATAATTTTTGACCAAGGATTCCAAGGAGGTAGAATTTTCGACCACCTCAATGGGGAGGAAATTGGAGGAACCAGGCTAGCTAGGTCACCACCACCACTCCAGCCCCCAAGGCGGGATGCCCGGCCTACACCTCAAGCAAATGTGATTATAGCTGAGGTTGTTAAAACTGTGGAGAATAAGGAGGATTAGCAGGCGGAAGTTTTGTAGATAGGATGTGATTGTTCGGGATGTGTGACGACAAAGAGTAGCTCTGATCAGAATTCTATAGCAGATGCAATGGCAGTCACCAGATCGAAGTCAAAACTGAAATCCCCTTTGGACTGGACTGAGCAGAGGGATATCTGAGAGCAAGTGGCTAAGAAGATTCAAGATGTTCAGAAGATGATGGACAAGAAGAAATCCGTGAAATGGGCAAATCAGCAGAAAGAAAGTACAGAGGTAGATCCATTCTTTGAGGAGTTCATGCAAACTCCGATTAATATCACTTTGGATCAGCTGTTGAGCCTGGTCCCAATTTTCAAAGAGAAGGTGCTGAGAGCAATGACGATTTCAGGGAAAGTCAAGGATCATTTGGAGGGAATGGCTCAATCTAAAGTCTGCACAGTGGATGTAGATGATGTTGATTTCAGTATTAAATTGGAATTCAAGGGCAAGATGTTCTCAAGAGTTCTATTGGATGGAGGTTCTGGGGTTAATATATTACCTGAATCAGAATTTTTGAAGTTGAAAGGAGTGGAGTTGGAACATGCACCTTTCCAAGTGAAGATGGTGGATCAGAGGAGAGTCCGGCCTATTGGTTTGCTCAAAAAACAGGAGGTAATTGTTTTAGGATTGCCTTTTAGTGTTAACTTTGTAGTTGTCAAATTGGCGGATACAGGGGGGAGCCTATCCTATGCTGTTAGGAAGGCCATGGTTTAGATTAGCAAAGCTGAAGCAGGATTGGGAGATGGATGAAGCAATATTGAGGAAAGGGAGAAAACTGTGAAGGTTGGTATGAAAAACTATGAAGGTTGGTATGAATAATAAGGTGGTCCTAGATCATAAGGTAAAACCTTTGTGTGCTCAGACAATCAACTTGGCCACAGATGTTACAGATGATGAGGAGGAAAAGTTTTTACAGGCAAATCCGACAGTTGTACCAGTATTTGAAGTGGATGTAGCAGCAGGTATTATGGACAGATATTGGTATACTGGACAGATGCAGAATGGCTGTTCATCAGGTGCAGCCTGATGAGTTGAAGGGTGAAGTGGAGATAGTTACGAATGAGGAAGGGTCATCACAGATTCTGAAAATTCAGAGCAAAGAATCTGAGCAGAGTGCAGAAGAGGCCATTAAGAAGGCAGAGGCCCAGTATGAGCACACCATGGAGAAAATATCAAGGGTTACAGAGGATGAATTGCAAGATCTGAATTTGGGGACTAAGGATCATCTGAAGATTGTCAAAGTTAGTGTACATTTGGAGGAGGATTTTAAGGAGGAGTTGAAGAAGCTGTTTTGCAGGAATTTATTGATGTGTTTTCTTCGGATTATGCAGACATGAAGGGAATGGATCCAGCAATCTATAAACATTGGATCAATTTGAAGGAGGATGCGGTTCCGATAGTGCAATAGAGATACAGGATGAATCCGAATTATGCAAAACAGGTAAAGGAGAAGTTGGATAAGCTGCTGAGATTTGGTTTTATTAAACTTGTTGATCAGGTGGAATGGTTATCACCAATTGTGGTGGTTCCAAAGAAGTCATGGAAACTCAAAATTTGTGTGGATTATAAGCTGAATGCAGCTACCATTACATATCAATTTCCTTTACCTTTTGTGGATACGCTGCTGGATGATGTAGCTGGACACGAGATGTATAGCTTTCTTGATGGATTTTCATGATACAATTAGATTAGTATGGCGAAAGAGGATATGGAGAAAATAGCTTTTATCACAGAATGGGGGACATTTGTATACACAGTTATGAGTTTTGGTCTGAAGAATGGGCCTCCATCATTTTCAAAGGCAGCTTTTAAAACATTTGAGCATTACTTGACAGAGTTCATGAGGATTTTCATGGATGATTTCTCTAGTTTTGGAAAGAAATGTTTGCATTTGGGGCACTTGAGGAAGTGTTTTGAGGTGTCGGATGTTCAGAATGTCATTAAATCCATTCAAATGTGCTATTGCAGTCAAAAGAGGAAAACTGCTTGGGTATATTATTTCTGCTGAAGGGATGTCTATTGATGCTGAGAAGATTGCAGTAATTTAGAAGGCTGTACAACCTACAAATCTGAAGGCTCTTATGAGGTTCATTGGTCAGATTAAGTGGCACAACCGATACTCGGCTGATGTGTGTGCACCATTGTCACATCTAACTAAGAAGGATATTTAATATGTCTGGAAGGAAGCACAGGAGAAGACATTTCAAATTTTCCGTATTGAGCATGGAGAAGATCCCACAGGAGTTTCAGATCAGTTGCTAGATGCTACCATTTATGAGGTAAGGGGTTTACCATCACTAAGTTGGTATGATCAGATGCTTGGTTTTCTTAGAGAGGAAGAACAGAGAGCTGTGTTGCAAGAGGCACACTTTGGAAATTTAGGAGGGCATTTCTCAAGGGATATCATAGGGAAGAAGATACTGTAAGCAGGATTGTGGTGGCCTTTAGTGCTAAAGGATGCACATAAGTTTACTAAAGAATGTTTGCAATGTCAAAATATGGGCCAACCTGGATCCTCTGATCGGATGTCTGATTATCCGATTTTGCCATTGGAGCCATTTCAGAAGTGGGGTTTGGATTTTATGGGCCCCATTAAGCCTAAATCCAAGAGGACAAGTAGCATATATATCTTGGTGGCTACAGATTATGCCACAAAGTGGGTGGAGGCAGTAGCATTGAAGGACAACAAAGCAGCAAGTGTGGCTAGATTTCTGTACAAGAATATAATGACGAGCTTTGGATGTCCGATTGAGTTGGTGTCAAATCAGGGCTCACATTTTCTGAATTCACTCATAGTTGAGCTGACAAAAACACATATGATAGCTCATAAGAAGTCTACACCATATCATCCACAGGCTAATGGACAGGTTGAAAGTTCTAATAAGGTGTTGGTCAGAATTCTGAAGAAAACTATGTCTGAAAATAGGGATGATTGGGATGATAAGTTAGATTCGGCATTATGGTCTTTTTGGACGGCTTACAAAGTAGCAACAGGTATGACGCCATTCAAATTGGTGTACGGCCTTGAAGCAGTGGTTCCGATGGAGTTTGTGGTACCAAGTCTTAGATTAGCAGTTCAGCATCGGTTGTCACCAGAGGAATCAGTTATGCATGGACAAAAGCTCCAAAGAATGCATCACCCATTTGTGTTTCTTTTTTCTCCAAGGGCACTATCACAAGGTCTACACAACTAAGGGCGGGTACACAGTTTCTTGAGCTAAATACTACCTTGGTTTCATGTACAACTATATTTAATAAAGCTACACGAGAAATATTAGTCTCTCTAACCAATATGGTAAAGCTACAAGGTTTTAGCTCACTCATTATTTATGTTTCCAAACCTATCAACAACTTTTTGTGTGCACTCCACCCCATATCCAGCTTATTTAGACGGCATAAAACTTTCATCTTAGTTGGTGGACCATGGATGGCAACTTCTCAATATGCACTTCACATGTGGCAGTAGGGCACAAGCCAAAAGGTTGAAAGCTTGTGAACCCAGACTAAAGTTTATAACATTTGGTGGGCCTAGTGGTTCTACTATATGCGAAGATGGATAGCTCAAATTTCCATGGCTCAACACAATATTTATATAATACTGTGTGTGAACGTCACCTAATTATTTGAGCAAACAAATTTTTGTGAGCGGAGTTTGTTATTTGTGGACCCTCTATAAATATGCTCATAAACATCATGGAGGACCTCAAATGGCATATCTCCATATAAATATGCTCATAAACATCATGGAGGACCCTCTATAAATATGCTCATAAACATCACGGAGGACCTCAAATGGCATATCTCCATATAAGCGTCAAGAGTGGAGTTTGTTATATGGTATCCTCTACATATATGCTCATAAATATCGTGGAGGAGCTCAAATGGCATATCCCCATATAAGCCTCAAGACTTCATTAAGCAAGCAACCTTACCTTAGGGAGCCATATTGACATATATAAATATAAATAAACATATACATACATATATACATACACACACACACACATACACACATATATATATATATACATATATATATATACATACATGTATACATGTATATATATATATATATATATATATATATATATATATATATATATATATATACATGTATACATGTATATATATATATATATATATACATGTATATATATATATGTATATATATATAATGTATATATATATATATATATATATATATACATTATATATATATACATGTATATATATATATGTGGAAAATTCTAGAAACTAGTTGGACCTGGTTAGAGGGCTCCCTCACCTATAAATAGATCCTTAGCCCTTTGTAAAAAAAAAATGAGCTATACTATGCCAGTATTATACTAAAATAATGATATTTTCTATTATCCTCTACAATTTGGAGAGAATGGAGTTTCTCTCTCTCTTCAACCTTCTTTGGAGTCTTCATCAACATACTAAACCAATTGATTGGTTGGGGGCCTCTCCTTAGACTAAAGAATCAAGCAAAATAAGAGGTAAGTGTGATTTATGGTCTTTTTCTTAATCTCTAAATGTTTCTCACTTCTCAACCCCTCTCAAGGTTGAGAAGTATTCAATTGAATGGCTCTTTAATGCAATTGAAGCTCTCTAATGGATTTTAGTGATTAAACACATAAAGTTTTCATTTATGCCTAAATTAAAATGTTTTTTTAAGCATATCTTTCTCTCCCCTAAGAATGGTCATTCCTATGACCTATTCTATATTCAATTAATGCTTCTCATGGAGAAATTCTTTATTCACAAATCAAACTCTAGGCTTGTGAAGCTAGAGGTTTAAGAAATTGGTTTTTATACTTATATGCTTGAAAAATATGGTAATATTATGGGATAAATCCATAAATTGGATTTAATGCTAAAAGATAGTTATACTATCATAATTATTTTACTATGTCTTATTCTTTTTATAAAAATTAAAATTGCCAATAATAGCAGCGGAGCTATGGCAAAATTTTTAAGAAATTGATGCATAATTCATTCTTATGCATAACTTGAAAAGAGGACTGTATATATATATATATATATATATATATATATATATATATATATATGTATGTATGTATGTATGTATGTATGTATGTATATATATATGTATATATGTATATATATATATATGGGAAAGAAGGAGATTAAGAGAGCCCGAGAAGATAGTGTTCGAGAACGCATCTATCCTACTAGAGCAAACTGAGCTACACACCTTTGCAGTAGGGATGGCCATTAAAGTAATGGAATGTTCCAGGAAGAAGTACCCTATGCCAAGCCCATTGATGTACAGTTCCAATGGGCGGATGAAAGGATGGGGGTTGGGCATGCAGGGGTGAGTAGCAGGAAGAGGGCTTACAAGCCCAGGTATTCCTAGGACAAGGCAATAAAATTAGTCTTTGGGAGCTTTGCCATGGAAGAAGGGCCGAAAGAAGGGGGTTGGAATAGGCCTTAGGATTCAGATTTGGATTTCAAAAATGAAGTTTTTAATGTTCAAAGGATGGAAGCAGCCTTGAGGGTAATGATAAGGAATCAAGTGGGCCTTGCTGCTCGCGCATTGTCCACCGTGATCGCTAGTAGGTGTTGGGGGTCGTCCAACCATCGGTCAGCGCCCAGCCTTTGCTACCTTGTATATCCGTTGAGCAACAACTTTCTTGCAACAACCTTGCAACTGAATCTTGCCAAAACAGGTAGTACCTGGACAGATGTAAAAGGAAAAAGGGGAACTATCTAGGATACGAGGGAGAGACGGGAGTAGGGAGTGTCACCTGTGGGCTAGTGCATTGTACTTTGGGCTAAGCCTTCACTCTGATATACAGTGATTGTTGGTGTGATTCTCCATTCTATGTATTGTATAAGTATGTTTGATTCATAGTTTGTGTTAGTACTTTTTGTTTGGATATGTCTTCTCTGGAACTGGGGTTCAACGTATTCTTGTTCCGGACGTGACTTCTATTTGGAAACAAAACTAGGAGCCATGTTAGGAATCTCATTTGATGGAGGAACTAACCTCTGCGCTGTTGCAACTAACTCCCTTAGCATAGGTAGATTGGTGGCGCAACGCGCTAACGTTAACTTATCTTGTTGGGCACAGTGGCATTAGGTGCGTCTCCTCTGGAGAGCTGACTAGGTGGTTTGGAACCACTCAAGTGCCGGGTCTCGACCAGACACTGACACTACAAAATAAAGTATCAAGTGAGTGATAATTAGACTAGCACACATAAGAAAACATGAAATGTAGGTTTGAGTTAATGCGCGTGCTCAACTTACAAGAATTTATGCCAATCATAGGACTTTAGTCCTGATAACTTGTCGTTCTTTAAGGTGAAAAGGTTTTGAGATGAAGCCCATACATCTAGTTGGTGTTCGAAATTGCTTGATTTGTTCTAAGATTATTGCGTGCTCTCGGTTTGAAAGAACCCATGAGCAAGATGATAAAAGCTTTTGGTCCCTTTTGAGTTTTATTAAGGCCATAATAGACGTGGTTTACTTTCGGACTTAACAAGATCATTTCTGACTGCAAGAGTGAGTCCTTGGCCACCTGTAAGATGCCTCCAGAGGGAGTCCACAACATTCTTGAAAATGTGCATAGTAGGTGAACAAGCTTATTCCAATACTCTAGTCTATAGAAGATCGAGCTTTTGGGCTTCATTATGATGGTTTCCTCCCTTTGATTCTTTTATCTATGAATTTTAAACATAATCCATGCTAAACTCCACTCATGTGGAGTCATCTTGCAAGGTGGGGCTCGATTCTCTATTTTGCCCGATTAAACTTTAGTGCCTCAGTAGTCTTGAACATGCCATGTGATCCATGGGTAAAAACCGCCTATAAAATGGATGGACATACACACTTCTTCAAGTTTCTCAGTCCATAACCAACTTTCGGTCCAAAAGTAGGAAGGCTTTTACAACAAGACTTGTCATCCATGTTTTGCTTGATTACCGAACAATGATAAGTGAGACAATGCTTTATATATGTCGGGTGGTAAATGCTTTATATATGTCGGGTGGTAAATGCTACACTCCATATGTGAACGTAGTGAAAATGCAGGATAGTCTCGAATGGTCCATGTAAGTATGCTTTGTAGAAGGAAGTTATGATGCTCATTTGATTTAGGACTATCATGCGTCTCAAAACCTTGCCAAAGCTCTTGGAGCTCTTTGATAAGAGGTGCCAAGTACAAGTTCACGTTTGATACTTAGTGCTTTCCTAACATGTCATGGATATAGACAAGTTAATCTTACATCATTATACATCTTGATAAATAAAGAGATCCATAAGAATAATTATCAACTTGGAATCAGAAGACTAAGAATCAAGTGCTTCTTTTTTATCACCATGAAAGGTGGACAGGTTTACCATTTGGATGACTGCATGGACAAAGGGTTGATCCCATCAAGTGCTAGTCCAATTTATAAATTACAATATTCCTCTTTGAAGACTAGCCATTCTTGAAACACTTAACAATCTGTAGGGATTCACAGCTTCTCATTAGTGCTTCGATTTTTTACATTCCAGTCCATATATTATGGACATCCGAACATAAACTTTAGGTTTAAGAAGGAAATATCATAGGACTTTTATTGGGACATTGCCCTTTGCGGACTCCCCTTTAAACCATGGCTCATTGCAATTAGAAAAACACGTGTTATACAATCTTTAATGCAAACATGAATACACTTGCCCAATTTAGATAGCATAGACTTTTCTTTTAGTAATATATTGTTTTCTAGCAACAATCTCGATAGGAATATGCAAAAATGACACTTAATTTTCACATTTGTAAAATTTTAACATGTTTTCTCATGAAGAAGATAATATAAAGTATACTCTCATATTCAATAATTGCAAAGAAGAGAAAGGAAGACATACTCTAGTAGTGCAATCATTGAGTTATTGGTTCATCCATGTTGAGTTTGTAGATTTAGAATGAGTAGCCTGTAGAAAGCCTTGAGAGATTTGCATTTTGAGGTCCTTGACAATGAAAACATTGTCAAGGGGGTGTCCTAGTTATTATGTTTATGTCTCTCCCCTTCCATTGGAGATAGGGTTGAAACATAGACACTAGCATTTCTACTTAAAGATCAAGGGCATTGTGGAATCCCTTGCATCTATTGGTGTTTCTGTTGATGATGAAGATAAGGTGGAAGTATGTCTACGAGGTCTCAAGCCACAATACAAGGCGTTTAAGATGTCTATTTAGACTCGTGAGAACATTCCTAAATTTATAGATTTGGTGTGAATGTTGATCATTGAAGAAAAGAGTTTGGGTGAAGACCAGTCTTCATAAAACAAAAGGTAGTTTGGAGCAATAAGCCTCCTACATAAGTGTAGGTAGAGGTCGAGGCCATGGCCGTGGCCGTGGCCATGGCCAAGGTGGTGGCCAAATAGGTAATCAAAATTATGGTTAGCACTTCGTTAAGCAACAATAGTCCCATGAATCACAACAACAACAAACAGGTGGAAGAGGCCAGTTCAGAGGCAAGGGGAGTCAAAGAGGTCATGGAAATTGGCAAAGGCAGCAAAATGATACACAAGGCTATTTTTATCGTGGTGGCAAAGCTGGGCATTTGCAGGAAGATTGCTATAAGAAGCAAAATGACATGAGAAATGGAAAAGTGCAACAAAATAACTATGTGTTCTTTAGCAGAAGTTAGTGAGGACAATGAAAGGTTGTTTGTAGGTTGTGTGTTATGCAGCATGTGCTTAATGCTGTTGGAAAATGATGTAGCAATGTATGGTATGTGTATTTATATTCAGGTGCTTTGAACCACATGAGAAAGCAATGGATGTTGAGATGGACGCATTGGTCCATAATGACACATGGGATTTGGTTGCATTACCAAAGGACAAGAATGTTATTGGATGTAAATGGGTTTACAAAGTGAAGTGCAAATCCGATGGTTCTATTGAGAGACATAAAGCAAGATTGGTAGCAAAGGGTTATGCACAGACCCATGGATTGGACTATGATGAGACGTTTAGTCCAGTGGCTAAGATGGGCACAGTGAGAGCAGTCATTGCTATGGCTGCAGCTAATGGCTGGGAAATGCATCAGATGGATGTCAAGAATGCATTTCTAAATGGAGATCTACAAGAGGAAGTGTATATGGCACAGCCAGAAGGGTATGTACACCCAAGATATCCCACTCACGTATGCAGATTGAAAAAGGCATTATATGGTTTAAAGCAAGCACCTCGTGCTTGGAGTGATAAGATGAGCAGATATCTTATCTCTCTTGGTTTTCAGATTTCTACAGCAGATTCTTCACTCTATGTGAAGAAGACAGAGCATGGGATTGTTTTACTCGTCATCTATGTGGATGACTTGATTATCACACAGGTGATCATGGTGCAGATGTGATGCATGTCAAGAAAGCTTTGAGTGGGCAATTTGACATGAAAGACCTTGGTGAGTTGAGATACTTTCTTGGAATTGAAGTGGTCAAAGATCATGCAGGTACATGGCTAGTACAGCGCCAGTATGCATTGGATATGTTGGCAAAGTATGGCATGACAGGGTGTAAGCCTATGAGTACACCTTTGGAGCAAAATGTGAAGTTGCGGGCTGATTATGGTGATGAGCTTGATGATCCATCTATGTACAGGAAGATGGTTGGTAGTCTCATATACATGACTATCACACACCCGGATTTGAGTTATGCTGTGGGGCTAGTCAGCCAGTTTATGCAGAGCCCCAGAAAGCCTCATTTGGATGCAGTGAGACGCATCATGAGATATGTGAAGACCACTACACATTATGGTCTACTTTATGAGAGTGGTAAAAGCTTGGACATACATGGCTACACAGATGCTGATTGGGCAGGTAGCTCATATGACAGGAGGTCTACTAGTGGATATGCTTTTACACTTGGAAGTGCTGTGGTGAGTTGGAGTAGCAAGAAGCAACCTACAGTTGCTTTATCTAGTACAGAGGCTGAATATAGAGGTGCAGCCATTGCTACTTGTGAGGCAGTATGGTTAAAGGGTCTCTTGGCAGATTTATATGAGCCTATTGATGGCAAAGTTGTCATTCATTGTGACAACATGAGCAGTATACAGTTGGCCAAGAATCCAGTGTTTCATGCGAGGACCAAACACATAGAGGTCCATTATCACTTTGTCAGAGAAAAGGTGTTGGATGGTACAGTTGATCTTCAGTATGTGAAGACTGATGAGCAGGTGGCTGATATCTTCACAAAGCCACTTAGCAGGGAGAAGTTTGAGTACTTCCGGACTATGTTGGGAGTACATGGGATGAGCTTGAGGGGGAGTGTTGAGAGTCTTGATATCCCAAGCTCATCTACATCTTCAGTGGCAGTACATCATGAGCTTGAGAGGGGCTGTTGAGATTCAAGCTCGATGTTAGTGTGAGCCAGCTATGCTATGTGCTGGCATATTAGGTAGGAACATGTGTGAGACATAAATGACCGCGTGTCCAGCTGGTCATAGTGTGTGGACATTAGCTAGGGTTAGTAGTGTGTGGACACAACTCATTGTGTGTTGTGTGTATTATGGATTATGGCATTATGCTTTGTGAGAGAGTGGAGATGGCTTCCCTCTATGGTTAGGGTTTGCAATATACATTAGGGTTTGCTCCTACGTGTGTGTCTCCTCCCCCTCTACCGTTCTTTCAACAAAGGAGGCAGTCGGTTGATGGAAGAACGATGCAATAGCGCAAAACCAACAAAGTCAAATTGCATCATTTGTGTTGTTCTTCTATGCTTGATTATTAACTACTTAACAGAGTGCCACTGCGGCTTCATTTAGATGGAATCTTAATCGCTATGGTGTTTCCTCTTCATGTGGTGTTTTCCCTTGTGGTGGTGATGTTTCTTGTGTGTTGTCATTGGCTCGATTATTTAAGGATGATGATCTATGCCATTTCCCATGCATAGTACAATTGTTGCAACCTCTTTGCCCAATTTTGCATGATGATGGCACTCAGATCAGGAGGGGCTTGCGTGCTTATTCTCTTTCTTGTGTGCCTTGTGAGTGCCTTGTGAGTGCACACTTGAGCTTGTGGGGAAACGTCACGGAGGGCTGTAGGCACTGTGTCTAGTGATATTGACCAAGGAGGAGGACACTCTCTTGCTAAAAATAGTGGCAGCCCAATCCGACAATGGATCCAAGGTCCTTTAATTTCACGGGCTGTAGGAAGCTGCCGTTGGTGCAGTTGTTTTGGTGTTGCTGATGGTGTCAAAGGAAGTAAAGCTGAACATGAGCTCCTCTAGCCCGACAAAGGCGTCGTCATGTGGCACAACATCACATTTATGATGATGGTGATGGCAACCACAAGAAGCATCACCACAAGAAACATCGGGCGCCAGGCCCTCCAAGATTTGCTTTGGCACAAGGGGGAGAAGGGCGAGCTTCACCTGTGCATCAGCTAGGGTTTCTCGGCACCAGACCTATGTGCTTCTGCTTCTTAGTCTGGCGATTCTTGGAATCATCATCTTGAAGGTAGACATCACTTCATTCTTCTCACATTCATCCATCCATTATCCTCAAGAGAACAAACTTCCTGCAACTGCATCAATCTCGAAGATACCCTGAGATCTACTTTATTCAAGCTTGGGAATGAGTAAGACAACCATATAGAGGACCTTCTTGGCACCTTACGATTTGCAGTCTCCACCTCCGACAACACAGAAATAAACGGCACCAGATGCAAAATTCTAAAACCTCAAGGCATGGTGATGGGTGACGATGGCACTGTCTCCCCTCAATTCAATTCATCACATGGCCTTTTGCTTGCCCATGTATGGAATAGGGTTGCTCTTCATCTATGTAAACAAAGATTGGCATATTCTTGTTGTGATAATCAATTCTAGGCATGTTTTTTTTTAAATTTGTTTTCTTTCCCTATTGGCTCTATATGCGTAGCATGCTTTCACAGGTTATGAGGTCAAAGGTATGAGGGATACACTTGCACACTATGACCCACATGGACATCTTAACCCTTAATTTTCTCTCATTGGTTTTCCCAACTTGCCGATCAAAGAGGCGGGTACTGTTTGTTCACCTCTCTCTCTCTCTCACATACCGACGCCACACACTACCATCTACTTCACACATGACATGGCAGACATATACACTAGCAGAGTAGAGGATGGGCTCCTACTCATGGATCCCCTGGCACCTATGGATACCATTACAGCCCAGCTGGCATCACTCCTACACACGGCTGCATTATAAAGCTTCCCACATCGTGTACACTCAGGAGAGCCTGCGAGACCTGGGACTATGCCCCAGAACAGATGGTATGATGACGAGTGCAGAGCCCTATACTCACGGCTCCGCATACAGAGAGCCTTGGGAGCCATCACAGAGCAGGAGTCGAGGAGATAGATGAGGAGACTTACTCGCCGCAAAAGGCGGGCCTTCGCAGAGATACAGGAGCTAGAGATCTTTCATTTCTTCATGAGTAGAGATAGCCCTGTCTCATGGTGGCACTTCAGAGAGCCCCGGACCTCGACACCTATTGCAGACCCACAGACATGGCACACATATGCAAAGGGCCTATACCATGCCCCACAGCAGCCACCTATACCTCAGCCCATAGGAGCCTCGACCTACCACAGCTAGCTTCTTTACCCACTCGATGGTACAGGAAGCTATCCGCCGCCTACAGCATGGACGGGCCGCCGACCATATGGGCCTGTAGGGTGAGCATCTCATATATGAAGTAGATTCTTTAGCTCCTTTTCTTGCACACCTGTTTAATAGGGCACTAGCAGAGGGTTTGCCTGCGGAGTGGACGATGCACACCATTGTGCCGAGCAACTACAGGACGGTTATGGTTGGCCATGTGCTGGCCAAACTCTATGGTGCAGTGCTGGAGCAAGAGCTTAGCTTATATGCTGAGCGAGCAAGTTTACGCTCATCAGGGCAGGCAGGCTTCAGGAGAGCTTTCTCTACCACTGACCATGTATTCACTTTGAGATGTATGATTGATCAGGCCAGAGTGAGGAAGAGAAAGCTCTATTGCTGCTTTGTGGATTTCCGCAAAGCATTTGACACAGTACCATGAGAGAGGCTCTTTCAGCGCCTGCAGTCTCTTGGCATACCAGCAGATATGACATGGGGCATCTATCCATTATATGAGTAGGTTTTTGGGCGAGTCAGATGTCCAGGAGGTATGTTCGAGACTATTGCTAGCACCATTGGTGTGAAGCAAGGATGCCCACTTTCCCCCACGCTATTTGGGTTATACATTGATGAGGTGGCTGACTTCATTACACGGGGAGGCGGAGATGGAGTTGATTTAGCAGGTACCTCAGTACATATTATGCTCTATGCTGATGATATTGTATTAGTGTCTGAGTCTCCAGGTGGTCTACAGCAGCATCTACATGCACTCCATGATTTCTGTACACAGAGGGGTCTTATTGTGAACCTTGGGAAAACCAAGGTTATGGTCTTTCATACATCGAGACAGGGCAGGAGTCAGCTGACATTCACTCTCGCAGGATGCCAGGTGGAGGTGGTGACATCATACATGTACCTAGGGGTTACCTTCTCTGCAGCAGCCACACGCTTCACCATGGGTTCAGTAGCCAGAGCTAGATTGACACGGGGATATGTAGCATTGGCTATGCTAGAGAGACAGTGCCACTAGGCGCATTTTCAGGAGCCTCGGACGAAGGGGTGGCTATTTGACACATTAGTCACACCGGCATTGATGTATGGAGCAGTGGTATGGGCGCTAGGCCTTGCTACCCATTGGTGGACACAGATAGAGAGACCACAGGCCCTCATGATGGCACGCATGATACGCAGCAAACCGTCAGTACCTCATGACATTATCCGAGCAGAGTTTGCTGCGCCTCCTATGATGGTAGAGGCCATATTTCAGACTATATGCCTGCTAGACAGATTCAGAGAGATGCCACAGGACAGATTGTCATACAGAGCTTTTGAGGCATCTAGACAGCTGGCTGAGGCAGGAGACAGAGGATCATGGTATGCACAGGTCACACATTGGTTCTCACAGCATGGCCTAGACATGGATCATCTACCACCATTCCAGTATGACAGGGATGCACCACATATCCGTCTCTCTCATAGTGAGAGGAACAGAGTATTGAGACAGGATCTATGGCAGCTCTATACACGAGAGACATGGATATCGCCTACACAGCCTCTTCCACCGAAGATGCTATACTATAGAGATCACTTCATGAATATCACTGATGATGGATTTATAGAGAGGCCTAGATACATGGAGGGCTTTTTACCACACGGCTCCCGAGTGGCTATTGGTCAGCTCAGAGTTTCATCACACCGATTGGAGATTGAGACTGGCAGAGCAGCACGGATCCCCCGCGAGAGGAGAGGGTATGCAGATTGTGCAGAGAGGAGGTGGAGAGTGAGGAGCATTATGTATGCAGATGCAGAGCATATACAACCATCAGAGAGAGATATCCCATTTTATTCAGAGAGCCACATTCCCTACGCCAGATCTTTGAGGCAGCAGACCAACGCATACTGGGTAGATACATTCTAGACATACAACGCCACAGAGAGACATTATTACAGGTTCAGACAGCTCCAGAGGGGGGGCGACAGACACAGATTACTACATTTTTTCAGAGATCCATCCCCCTCCCAGCCCCTACACGGCAGGGAATTACTCTCCAGAGAGCAGAGACACTTAGAGCCCGCAGGAGACAGAGGACACCTGGCTTTCGGACACCACGCCTATACCAGAGAGAGATGACAGAGATCAGAGCTCAGTTTCACAGAGAGGGTGCGGAGCAACTGGCTCGCTTCAGAGCACACCCAGGCATGTTCTTCAGGGAGCTGTGGACACCCCCTTCACTGATGTATACCATTTTATACCCCCAGTATGGTACCGGATGGAGCTAGCTAGGTTGCATATCATGATTGTATACTCCATGCATATAGCTTTGCATTCTCCTAGTAGTAGAGCTCCATCCCCTGCACACCCAGATTCAGTTTTTTTTTTTGTTCAGTACTTTTTCATTTTGTTGGGATGACAGAGGATACCCCATACAGGTACTCTGATTTGTCTCATAGGCCAAGTTCGGTCTTTTGGAAGACGTTAATAAAATCTTTCTTTCTTTCTTTCTCTCTCTCTCTCTCTCTCTCTCTCTTACATGCACACACACATCCCTCTATCAGTGTTTAAGATTGTAATTCCTGCATCTCATTTTGGATTACTGAAAGCTACTGATCCGCAGCTACCTTAGCCTCTTGTGCTACTGCTAGCTATTGAGTGAGGAGGAGAGTCACGGCTTGCGACTACTTCTATTGCACAATGGCTTGTTTTACCCATCTCTAGGCCTAGGAAAGACTTTCTTGTGCCTTTTGTAGCATAGCTTGCTAGAGGCCATAAGTTGTTTGTTTAGACTGCCCCACAGCTCAGGTAAAAGAAATATGAGCATTCACCCGTGCTGAATTTGACCCTCCGTGTCCTATATCGGCTAGATTCCTACAAGCTTCCTGGCATGTTCAAGCGGCTCTTGTGGAGTATAATGAGAAGGTCCTTCCTTCCATCAACAACGAGGTACTTAAAGATGTAGTTGCACAATTCAATGCAGACCAGCTTCTCACGGAGTGCCCATATGTATTTGCCCTTGTTCGTGAAAGGCTACTCCAGCACACCAAAGAGTTTGACATTGTCCTTGATGATGTGGCCATCACTCACCTTTCTAGCATAGAGATCTTGTGTGTTGTTGAACAAAAGCCTACTCCAGCGTGCCAAAGAGTTTGACATCCTTCTTGATGATGTGGCTATCACTCACCTTTCATATGGCACAGAGTTCTCATGTGCTATTAAACAGAAGCAAGTTACGCAGCAGAAGGTTAAGCAGTCCTCTCGAGTGTAGAGGCAACAATTACTATCTCTCTCACTCTCTCGGTAGTAAAATTCTTTGTTTTGTTTTCTAGCTAAATGATATGAAGGCCTTCATTCGATAGAGTGTCTTTTTGTAACTCCTTAGGCCTAAACTAGGGCATGGGCATTAATTAATATATGAGCCCGATTCAACATATAAATAGTTGTGATTTTCACACATGTGGCTTGCAGATGTATTACCACGTGTATACGGTTCACGTGATGTTGCACTGCCATGTGTCACTGTAATAAACGGTTAATTATACTGCCACATATCTATGTACTGACTTACACATGTCGATGGAATATTGCCACGTTTGACGTACTGACTTACACGTCTCGATGCACTGCCACGCATCCACTGTCAAGGGCTAGTTGTACACTGACACGTGTGGTCGTACTACCACACCTTTCACTCATACGGTTGCTAAGATTAGTATAAAAAGGGGTGACCCAACATTGTTCAAAGTTCTTTACCACGTGAAACTTAGCTCAATTACACAAGTTCAACCTCACAATTCACCTTATCAGTTGTGTTTTTGACACTTAACCAATCCAAGACTAAGCTTTTTACACCTAACCAAGAACAAGGTAAACCTTTTTTTACACCTGACCAAGAACAAGGTAAACCTTTTTACAAATTTAATTGTAAACTTTCATTGTAAACTTTCAACAATTAGTTTTCCATGGAAAGACGACGCGATATGAAGAATCCATCAATAAAACAGATTGCACATATTGCGCTATCTTTCCATGTGGTATATTTGGATAAACTCTTCACTTGTCTTACCTTTTTAATGTTTATTTGTTGTATAGGTGTATACATGATGGATTTAGATAAAGAGATTCTGATCTTAGAACAAACAAATGTAGAAAGACTATTTAACATTTTACAAGTAGCAGGTGCAGAAAGTAGATTTGTTTCATATAGGGCTTCATTCAATGTGTCTTTTGACTTGGACTCAATTTTAATGCATTTTAAGGAGTCCTATGAGGAAGAAATGAGAGATTTCTTTGCTCTTACAAATGATGATGGAATTGATATTGAGGGTTCAAGGTTTGATTATTTAACACGTTTGGCAAAGACACCATTAGAGAAGGCTAGGATACAAAATAAATATGATGCCTTGCTTGAGAAGGTGAAAGTAACTATTGAACATTGCAAGTTCCACAATAGGAAATGTAGGCTTCTTCAACAATAGGAAATGTAGGCTTCTTCAACACCATGTAGCATTGCTTTTCTACCTCTATGCACATGTTGTTGATGAGGATGTTGGGACATCTGAACCTCATAGTTCTAATACATAGTCACTTGTTTTCGTAAAGGATATTGAAAGTCAAGAATAACTTAATGATGTGGAGTAGTTTCCAAAAAAAGAGGAGGAAGAAACCTTGAGCATGGATTTTGATGTTGCTGATTTTAAGGCAAGATCAATTGTTAAAGATGTTACCATAGAGGTATCTAAGAAGGGGATAACTCTCCCATGCGTACCATCCTTTCCACTCAAGGAGAATTAGTAATTTGTACTCATTATAGATATCCAGAGACTGATGAACTTAAGAGAAGACTATTGCCTTGGGTTTGATAGCATATGCTTGTGAAGCTGCTTTAGACTTCATTGATCTAGATGAGATTGATGAATTTTTGGTTCTTGATACAAAATCATGTAACAATTTCATTGAAGCACCAAGTGCTTTAGAAATGTGTCTTAAAAAAGCTAAAGAACAAGAAAACACTCTTCCCACAAAAGAAGAATTTAAAGGTGTTAAAGGTATTGTCAACATACCTAGGATATACTAAGATCCAACATAATGCAAAAAAGATTATGTTGCTAGAGAAGAAAGAGGAAATACAGATATTTCCATATGGTCTAGGGTTCTGAGGATCAAGGGCAAGGTATTTTTATGTAATGTGGCTTATGCTAGGGCAATTCCTGATTTAAATACCCGTGCTCTTGGAGACTACCAATGCTAAAAGTTTCTTTGATATAGAGGCAAGCTAGGAATACAACCTCAAAGAGGAGAGTGTGTTGCATGAGGAAGACAACCCCGAAAATGAGGGAACACAACTACACAAGGAACAAAAATAGGAGAAGAAGAGGAAAAGAAGAAGACTTTTTTAAAGGAACATGAGAACTTATATTAGCAAAACTTGTACTACTTGTATTTATAAAATTTTTCTTGATTACATAGTGTGGGCTACTCATTTGGCCCTGTAAGCCTAATTGTAAAATTTTATAAAATTTGCAGCACCATGACTATTGCTCCATATTTACTCCCCATCCTGCAAAAAGATAGACTTTATTTAGCATGATGACTATTTATAATAAATTGATGTTGATAATAGTGACAATATTTTTGTTAGGTTACTTGGTCTTTAATAATTACATTATATTGTTGCATTTGCCTCCATTAAGAGCTTTCTTAATGCATTTGTTTTTGTTTTCCCACCACCATGTCGAGTTGTATGAAAATAGTTGATATGTAGTCTTTGAGTTTCAGTCTCATCATGTGCAGTAGTCTTTGTCGAGCACCAAGTTGATATGGTGCCTTTTCTTTGAGTTAGGATCAACCCGTTGAGTTGCCATAGTAAGAAAAGAAAAGAAAGCACTATTAAACAAAAAATGATATAGATTGAAAGAGAAAGTAAGAGATGGGGGAGGGAGAAAAAATAGTAAAGAGAAAAGAGAGAGAAAAACTCACGCTATGCCTATGGAAGAGAGAAGTACGCTATCAATTCAAATTTTCAAATAAGTTTATTTTAAAAGAACATCCAAAAGTGTACTTAAGTAGGTAAGACAACTGCCAAGAATATATAGGTGATGGCTAGCATGTTAAAGACACTACCCCCTAAATATAGATGAAAAAGGCACTTAATATAGCTTTTTGTCTCTACTATTTTAGTTAAATCACTTTGATTAAGAAACTTAATCCAATCCTTACACGGCCCTTTTTTTTCATTTTTGGCCCTAATGTAAGATGTACTTTGCATTTGTTCTTTGAGCTATAGGACTAAAGGGTCCAACAAAATCTAATCCCCACTTCATAAATGGTTCTAATGGAAATGCATATTGTGTCGTATATCTAGTCTGTTGCATTTGGCTGACCTAGTCTCTAGCACATATCACACTACTTTACGAATTCCCATGCATTCTTTTGGATTGTGGGCCACCATAAACCTGCTTATAAGATTTTCTTCCCATTGCTTCTCTTGCATACTCAGAATTTGATCAATGCCCATCTTGCATAATTAACCAGCTTTTGTAGTGTAGCCCTTGCTCTTTAGATCTAATCTTTGCTTTCAATCCTTAGTCATACCTTTACGAAAAATACCCTTGGTCAGAAAGTCATTCATATTAAAGTACGAGCTTCCTTAACTTGATCAGCAGTGATAGCAAACATGTTAGCATCGGTTGGATGATCCTAGATCTCGGTAGCAGCTTCCCCATTTTACCTCTTGTGAGAACGTTTGCAAACTGAATGCTCATTGCCTAGGGTATTTAGAATAGTGAAGTCAAGTATCAGCATCCACTGGGCAAATTTCCTTGATAGTTTATAAGGTAGAGTAATGCTTGATGATCTACATGAAACACCAACTTGTTTCCTAACAAATAATGCTTTTACTTTTGAAGAGATTAGACCCAATGCTTCCCTTTTAATAGAGTTGTAATTTCTTTTAGCTCTGTTGCTTGCATAATACACTGGCCTATTCCAACATTTTCTTATGATTTTGTATCATTACACTACCAATGGCAACATTGTTGAAATGAGTGATGCTAGAGTGCCAAGTCACCTAGACAAGTTATCCCACATGAGCTATCATAGCTTTGTTGTACTTTCCTCATATAAAAGGAGGACATTTGAAGCATTGGAATACAAGCATAACATCTCAAGTCTTTTTATGAGTACAAGTTTCCATCTTGTAACCTAACTGAACTTGAGTCTAAACTTAATTAGCACACTCATTAGCATGAGTATTGTTCATTTTCATCCACACCTTAGATTAGTGTTGTCATTAGTGTAGGATTAGACCAAGATTAGGATCTAATTAGATAGTTGATTGTCATTAGGAAGCTTGATCCATAAATTTCATCATGGTATTAGAGCCTAGGTCTAGCTCTCCATTAGCTTAGTTTTAGCCTTCTTAGCTTGATTTCAATCTCATTAACCCTAATTATTCTCATTAAGCCACTAATCCATATCTTATCTCTTCTTCACTATTTGTGGACAAGTTTTGAGCTGATCATTATCCTCACTCAAGGCACCATTGGGAGAGATATTTTAGGCATACATTGGCCTCATATTGCTCTCCAATCTCACCATTGCAATAATACACGCTGCTGCTGCTGCTCGCAAATCGCGTGAATAAGCACCGACTGGTCTTTTGCGCCATTCTGCCTCTACGCTTTGAATTGAAGAAAATGCTCTTAGCCAAGATTAGAGCATAGTTTAAGCATTCCACATCTTGAATCTTGTGAGCATTGATGCAGTATACGATGCGGGAGAGCCCAAAAACCAGTCGCTACCTAACTGTATAAATCCGTTGTTTTGTTTGTGGTTTTCGAGCTCAGTGGCCTAGTCAAATCTTTGATCCTAGCCAAGGGAAATAAGCCTTGCTAAAAACCCCCTTCAATGGTAGCTTCCACAAGCTCAATTGAAGCCTCCAAAAAATCAGGCTGTTAATCATTATGATTAACAGCACTAATTACCATCATTAGTGTTGTATTATAGGAATTGAGCTGAACCAAAGGCAAAATTGAAAAATTAGAGTGCTATTCCATTGTGGGAAACTTTTGTTGCATCAAAATTCATCTCAACCACTTGCATTGCTCAAACTCTAAGTGAATTTTCACCGCATTGGGTTTATCTCTAGTTTGCAAATCACTTGTAAAAGGGTAAGACATTGCTTGAGCACTAAAATCAAGGCTCAAGGTAAGAACCCCTTCCAATCATGGAGCATGTAGAAGTCGTCTCTCAAGATTTAACGGTGATGGTTTTTTTACATGGCAAAGCAAGACCATGTACTTGCTCATGCATAAGGGGCTTTGGCACCTTATTGAGGATGACGAAGTGGAGGTTGAGCCACTTCAAAACAACAAAGCATTGGGCCTCATCGCTCAAAATCTTGGTGATGATGTGATTAGTCACATTGCTGGCATCATGAATGCCAAGTTGGCATGGCAGGAACTTAACAAGATTTTCGTGGCACCAACTCAAAGAGCTCAAAGATCAACCTTCTCATGCAGTTCTACAAGCTCGACAAGAAGGAGACCGAGACCATGGCACAACACATCAGTAAATTCAAAGGTATCAAACAACAACTTAGTGCATTAAAGAAAGTTATTGAGGAAGATGAACCTATTTCTATATTGCTAAAAAGTGTTGACAAAGAACCTTATAAATCAATTGTTGCTACACTTAAAAATGTGCCCAACACTAAACTTCAAGATGTAGAATCATCTCTACTTAAACAAGAATCCAAATTCAAAGATAAAGAATCATTAAAATCACATTCAAGTGAGCAAGCACTGTATACAAAGGGTGGGAGATTTCAAAGGACAAATCAATCAACATCTCAAATTCCAAGATGATATCACTGTGGAAAAATTGGTCATACCAAGAATGAATGTCGCAATAAAGATAAACCAAAGCTTGTTTGTGACTATTGTGGGAAAATTGGTCACCTAGAAGAAGATTGCTATCAAAAAAAGAAGCATGCAAACTACATCGAGGCCAAAGCTGTCCCAGCTGAAGACGTGCTCTTCTAGAGAAAGAACCATTGTACTTTTCAGCCCTCTTGTCTCTATAAAAAGTGTGATGTAATCAGCCTCTGAGGCCATATGATGCACTCAAGCTGAAATTCATAGCCAAAGTAGCTATAATGCCAAAGTAGTATAAAGGCCAAAGTAGCCTAGTACAAGAGGAAGAGTGAAAGCCTAAAAATTGTACCCAATCTAGAATCAAGGGAGGGTGTTGAAATGAGTGATTCTAGAGTGCCAAGTCACCTAGCCAAGTTATCCTACATGAGCTATCATAGCTTTGTTGTACTTTCCTCATATAAAAGGAGGACATTTGAAGCATTGGAATACAAGCACAACATCTCAAGTCTTTTTATGAGTACAAGTTTCCATCTTGTAACCTAACTAAACTTGAGTCTAAACTTAATTAGCGCACACTCATCACCATGAGTATTGTTTATTTTCATCCACCTTAGATTAGTGTTGTCATTAGTGTAGAATTAGATCAAGATTAGGATCTAATTAGATAGTTGATTAGGATCTAATTAGATCAAGATTAGGATCTAATTAGATAGTTGATTGTCATTAGGGAGCTTAATCCATGAATTTCATCAAACATCTGATGCATCCATAAAGACATGGAAAGGTCTTGTCCAATTAGGCATGTTCAATTAGGCACCACTAAGATTGGGACTGATGTAAGCATTTTCTTTAGCCATTGAAAAGCTTTCTCACATTTCTATATTCATGCAAAATCAACATCCTTCTTTGTCAGCACATAATGGATAAGCAACAAGAGCCAAGTATCTCAAGAAATCTTGTGCCATTTGATCTTTCCATCTCCTTTATGTTTTTTAGTGTGATTTGAGTTCCGATTACCTCAACTTTCTTTTTCTCAATTACCAACCTATCTTGTGGCACTTCCTGCCCCAGTAATGATCCATTTGCAACTTCCAAGGCACATCTAGCTAGAATTAAACTTTAGCCTTGTCTATTTACATATTTTCAAACACAAGAGAAGCAGTTTGAAATGCTCATTTCTCTTCCCAAACATGGTTCCATTGCTTGAAGGTATACTGTAGTGGTAAGATGTTCCCATTGGAGACCAAAGGTCTTAAGTTCAAATCCTCTTTTGCACATAACATCTTGCTCCAAATTTTCCTAAGTCCCAAACCCAAATTCATCCTCATCCCATGATGTAGTTTAATTCTTCGAATTTACTTTATCCTACACAGTTTACTTGTCCAAGTTTACTTTATCTGATGGCCAATAAAAGTATCGCAATTTATATCAATGACATCCATTGATATCACCCGACAAGGGTTTTAAAGACCCCATGGCAGATAGTGCTGAGGCGACCCCTCCCTCTCCATATGTAACCTTCATTTACAATAAAGGAGTAGTATAAGTATGAGGGTGCCTGCAGGTTGTCACAGATTTCCAAGATACAATAACATGATGAAAAACATAATTAAACATCATACATGGTTCTCCACGATAGTGGTAAAGTACTATAGAGGGCAGAAGATGGGGGTGGAGGTGCTATAAGGCTGCTGGGTAGGTAGGTGTGTGGATCAAGGTCAAGGGCAGGGCCGAGGTGGGGCAAGGTCAAGGGTAGGCTGGGCTCAAGGGAGGTTAAGGCTACCCAGGGGGGTAGGTAGAAGGGGTGTTAGGATCAAGGGCGATCAAGGTTGGCGAGGGTAACTTGATTGTTTAGGTGATGCAATGGACCAACTAATACAACAATGTTGGTGTGGTTAAGGGGTGGGGAGATAAGTTTGGACTCAGGATTTATTTGCTTAGGATTGGGTTTGGTTAATGGGTTTGGTTAACGATGTGCCTTTCTTAGACACTTGCATTGGAAACTTTTTACTTGTTGCCAGTGGTATGCAATCTTCTTTGATGCCCATAAATGTTCTCATGATGATGTTGATCATGTCTATGAGGTATTCATGTTTGTTCATGGTGGATGCTTGTAGATTAATTTGGGCTAGATGATGAGGCATGCCATAATGATACATTTATTTTTTATCCAGTCAATGATTTGGATTACGAGGCATTCTTGTGTGATACTCTCACGGATACCTATGCATTAATACATACATCATTTTTAGGGCATTCATTTTTGGTTATGTTGGAGGCCAGTTGGCAAGTATTATGCTTATTGATGTGGAATGTTATCATGACACATTCATCTTTGATTCAAGCAAATATTCATGTCATGATCTTGGTGGCACATTTTGGGGATTTTTGTTCGATCCTAGCATCCTTGGTGACTTCCTTTTGATGGTGGGGTGGCGATACTTATGTTTGATCCAAGTGGCTATACATTTGTGGTTTGGGCTGATATGACCCTATTGATCTAGGTGGCATGAGATCTGTGCTTATTATGATCAAGGGATGACTATTCGGCTTTCCATTTGATTCGGAAGGTCTTTTCTTCATTTGGTTTTTGTATATAGCCCTTGTATATGCCTTTATTTGTATGACCATGCTTTGATTTTGAGGACAAAATCATTATAAGAGGGGATGGTTTATACCAAATCTATTTTGCACGAGCACATGGACACATGGGGGTTTAGGCACATAGATCTTGGGCATGGGTAAATGTGGACACATCTTTAGAGTAAGTGGCTATATATGTCACTTATTAGGTATATTTTGTACCATTATTATCTTTGGACATAATATACACTTTATTTTCTTGGAGCTATCAGCTTCTTGCAGTCTTTCATAACTTTCTTCATGAACCTATGTCTATTCTAGGCATTGAGGGGAGCAACTTATGGACTCCATCCATTGAGTCTAGTTGAGGACTCCAACCAATGAGTTCTACTGTCTCATTACATCTCTTTCTTGCATCAGCTAACTTGTGGTCTTCACTTTTTTTAATCTTCTAAAAATGCAGTCTTTAGTTGCTCTATATTTCTAAAGTGATCATCATCCCTAAACTTTGATTACCAAAGTGAACTTGAGAGCATAGGCATCAACATGCATGCCTTTTTTGTGTCGTGGAGCTTATTAAAACCTTCTAAAAAATGCAATTTTTAGTTACTTCCTCTTTCCAAAGCGAGCATTCCCAATATGTGATTACCACATTTGTCAAAATCTCACCAAAGATTGTGGCAACCACTCTCTTTTCTTTTAAACAACATTGTTTCCTTTGATGTGCCCATAGCTTTCCATGCATTGTCAAACTTGATGACAGGCATGTGCATCAAGATCTTCAGTCTTCTTGCCCTTGAACCTTGGGAAGTTTGCCTTCTTCTTGGTGTTCATTACCTCTTTCTTCTAGCTCATCGCCTGAGGCTTGGTCTTACTAATGACGTTGTTTCCTTTTGAACTTTTTATTAGCATGCAATTGATTTTTCTAGTCATCCTCTAGATTTTTGGCTTTAAGACACTCCCTTGACATCGTTGTGCTTAAACTTTAGTTTACGAACTTCACTGATGACTCTTGAACAACTAATATTTTTCCCTAACTCATCCAATTCTTTCCTGGTTTATTGAGCATGTCAACTACTCCCTAATAGGATCGCCAAGAGTGTTGGGGGGTCATAAACATAATATATAGGTCATCACGGGCTACTAGTGCTTAACAATGCATGAGCACTAATAAGAGGGGGTCAATGCACCCAGATAATAGTAGTCAACAAACAATACATACATAGAATGGAAGAAATGGAGAGTCAGTCTTATTTCAATATATATTTTTGATTACTATATGCTCATGTACAAGGTGAATGAAGTGCAATTGATGCTCTACTATTGAAAATACTATAAGCTCTAAGCTCGACCCACTATTGTGTGATCTCTCTCTCTCTCTCTTCCTAGTCTCTCTTTACGACTGTGCATCCAAATAAAAACCTTGGTTTAGTTGGGCATACCTATCTTGCTGAGTTACAAGATCATGATTACAAGAATACTAACATATTCTGTTACAAATAATACATTAGTTGGGTGCTGTGCATATGCAGAGTTGCACATGATGAAGATCAAGGTTGATGATTGGCTACTCGACTGATTCCCAGTTAACATCTCTCTCTCTCTAAAACTCTCTCTCTCTCTATATATATGTGTATATATGTATATATATATCTCTATGTCTCTCTCTATAAATCTCTCTCCCTCTCTCTCTAGCTCTCTCTAAATCTAACTCTCTAACTCACTCTCTCACTCTCTCTCACACTCTTTCTCTCTAAGTCTAACTCACTCTCTCACTCTCTCTCACACTCTTTCTCTCTAAGTCTAACTCACTCTCTCTTTCTCTCTCTCCTCTCTCTCCTTTGTTAACTTACTCTCTCTCTCTCTAGAATTGCATTTAGCTCTCTAAGTCTAACTCACTCTCTCTTTCTCTCTCTCCTCTCTCCCTCTTTGTAACTTACTCTCTCTCTCTCTAGAATTGCATTTAACTCTCTTTCTCTAACTCTCTCTCTCTCTCTCT